>NW_022631160.1:805886-1196133 GCF_010015895.1 Lontra canadensis
TTTATGCACCACACCCAGTTCTCCATGCAATACGTGCCCTCCATAACACCCACCACCAGGCTCACCCAACCTCCCACCCCCCCTCCCCTCCAAAACCCTCAGTTTGTTTCTCAGAGTCCACAGTCTCTCATGGTTCATCTCCTCCTCTAATTTCCTCCAACTCCCTTCTCCTCTCCAGCTCCCCATGTCCTCCATGTTATTTCTTATGCTCCACAAATAAGTGAAACCATATGATAATTGACTCTCTCTGCTTGACTTAGTTCACTCAGCATAATCTCTTCCATTCCCGTCCATGTTGATACAAAAGTTGGGTATTCACCCTTTCTGATGGAGGCATAATACTCCATAGTGTATATGGACCACATCTTCCTTATCCATTTGTCCGTTGAAGGGCATTTTGGTTCTTTCCACAGTTTGGCGACTGTGGCCATTGCTGCTATGAACATTGGGGTACGGATGGCCCTTCTTTTCACTACATCGGTATCTTTGGGGTAAATACCCAGTAGTGCAATGGCAGGGTCATACGGAAGCTCTATTTTTACCTTCTTAAGGAATCTCCACACTGTTCTCCAAAGTGGCTGCACCAACTTGCATTCCCACCAACAGCGGAAGAGGCTTCCCCTTTCTCCACATCCTCTCCAACACGTGTTGTTTACTGTCTTGTTAATTTTGGCCATTCTAACTGGTGTAAGGTGGTATCTCAATGTGGTTTTCATTTGAATCTCCCTTATGGCTAGTGATAATGAACATTTTTTCATGTGCCTGTTAGCCATTTGTATGTCTTCATTGGAGAAGTGTCTGTTCATGTCTTCTGCCCATTTTTTGACATGCTCATTGTTTTGTGTGTGTTGAGTTTGAGGAGTTCTTTACAGATCTTGGATATCAGCCCTTCGTCTGTACTGTCATTTGTGAATATCTTCTCCCATTCCGTGGGTTGACTCTTTGTTTTGTTGACTGTTTCCTTTGCTGTGCAGAAGCTTTTTATGCTGATGAAGTCCCAAAAGTTCATTTTTGCTTTTGTTTCCTTTGCCTTTGGAGACATATCTTGAAAGAAGTTTCTGTGGCCGATGTCGTAGAGGTTACTGCCTGCCTATGTTGTCCTCTATGATTCTGATGGATTCCTGCCTCATATTGAGTCTTTTACCCATTTCAAGTTTATCTTTGTTTATGGTGTAAGAGAATGGGTAAGTTTCATTTTTTTACATGTAGCTGTCCAATTTTCCCAGCACCATTTATTGAAGAGACTGTCTTTTTTCCACTGGATATTTTTTCCTGCTTTGTTGAAGATTATTTGACCATAGAGTTGAGGGTCCATATCTGAGCTCTCTACTCTGTTCCACTGGTCTATGTGTCTGTTTTTATGCCAGTACCATGCTGTCTTGGTGATCACAGCTTTGTAGTAAAGCTTGAAATCAGGCAACATGATGCCTTTAGTTTTGTTTTTCTTTTTCAAAATTTCCTTAGCAATTCGGGATCTCTTATGATTCCATACAAATTTTAGGATTTTTTTCCCAGCTCTTTGAAAAATGCCGGTGGAATTTTGATCAGAATGATACTGAAAGTATAGATTGCTCTAGGCAATATAGACATTTTGACAATGTACTTTTTAAACCAGATTGCCTACTTTTGAATACTGGCTCTGCCACTTATTAACTCTGTAACTTTGGACTAGTTGTTCAACTTCTCTGTTTTCTCTAGAGAAAAATTTGGTATAATAGAAGTACTTATCTGAGAGAATGGTTATAAGAATTAAATTTAAAAATCCATGTCTGAAAAACAATCTGAGTGTTTTGAAGGGGCAGGGGGTGGGAGGTTGGGGGATCCAGGTGGTGGGTATTGTAGAGGGCATGGATTGCATGGAGCACTGAGTGTGGTGCAAAAATAATGAATACTATTACAGTGAAAAAATAAAAAATTAAAAAAAATCCATGTCAAACTTATTTTTAAGGATTTCATTTGTTTATTTGACAGACATAGATCACAAGTAGGCAGAGAGGCAGGAAGAGAGAGAGAGGAGGAGGAGGAAGCAGGCTCCCTGGTGAGCAGAGAGCCCGATGCGGGGCTTGATCCCAGGAACCCGAGATCATGACCTGAGCCGAAGGCAGATGCTTTAACCCACTGAGCCACCCAGGTACCCCATGTCAAACTTTTAGAACACTGTGTGGCACATGCTCAAATGCTCAATAGTTGTTTCCCATCTTTTAAAATCATACCATAATTTTATGGATCATTAGGAAAGAAAAGAAGTCGATAAAATATGACATAGCATGGATAATAAGGTATACCTTGATTTTAGAAATGTTAAAAATAAGAACACATCTCATAACTGATGATATATGTTGGTGGTGTAATGATTGTTGTCATCATGTCATCATAATCACTGTGATCAGCATCTGGTTCACCCTTCACTTTCAGCAGATAAGGCACCTGAGGCCCAGAAAGTATAAGTGACTTGATCACACATATGTAGGAAGTTAAGTTTTTAGGAAATCTGGAATCTGTGTTCCCTGATTCTTGTTCCATTTACCAGTCCAGTTATCTATTGCAGCTAGCTATCAGTTCACCTTATGAATAATGTCCTTCTAATCTCTCAGTGTAGGTATGTTTGATGTTTGTTAGTGGTGTGAGCAAAGTAAAAAGGAAAGGAGGAAGTAGGGTAGCTTATGTATTTTTTTTAAAGATAAATTTGCTGAAAACTAGCATGATAAGTTGAGTCTTTTCTAAAAGCATAGCTCATAGGACTCAAAATCAGCTGTTATTTTCTAGCCATGAGATCTTGGGCAGGTATTTAACCTCCTTGAGCCAAATAGTTTTAGAAATCTCAAAAATGGAAATAATGGCTAATCCATAGAGTTATTTAGAGGGTGAAATGATATCACTTCTAAGTATAGTGATTGGTAGATGATAGATATCTACTAATTGGTATTTTTCTTTTCTACTTCTCAGAGAGAAGTTTGTTCACTGACATTTTCCCATCTCGGCTCAAATCTTGTATCTGATTACTTTATCATGTAAAATTAGACTAGCATTATTCTCTTCAGTGAATTTGTTTGTAGATGAGGGAAAATGTCATATCTATGATTGGGCAGAGAGACATTCCTAATGCTGAGTGAGGAAAAGACAGCTGCTTATGGAAAATGAACAAAATGGTCATTACTTCATGTCAACTTGTACGTTATGAGATTTTTGCTTCCAGTTGGTGTTTTCTTACATTAACCATGTAATGGCTTTCATACATTAACCATGTCCCCATCTACTTGCCACATAGGTCTTCTGCCAGCTTTTTCAGCATGCTCTTTCTTTGTAAGCAATTTGTTAGTATTATCAAGACTTGGTATTAAGGCTGTGTAAATTTGAAAAATTGTTATTAGGAATAAATATTCTTTGCCATTACTTTAAAATCCGTCTTTCTACCATTTTTAACTATATAGCACAAAAATGAAACATTGCAGTAGATGTTGCGGAGGGGGGATGTTTTAGCTCTGGCTGAAACACAAACATGTAAAAATAATTATTCCAATGGAAGTTGAAAATCACAAGAAATACTACTGCTTTAAGCATCTCATCAAAGACAATTGGCCTTGGGCTAAAGGAACAGGAGATTCTGAAAACCACCCAGTGAGTGAAGTCGCTGCTGACATGACAAGAGATCCTAGAAAAATAATCCATGACAGGCTCTTCTTATGAGTGGATATTACAGATTGAGGAAGAATGCATTTTTATTAATTATTGAGAAAACTCAGCTTCCCACACAGAACATGAATTGAATAAGGATGGACATCTTCCAGGCTATTGAATCCAATAACCTTAGGGCTAGAAGGAAACTTTAAACTCTTTTGGTGTTTCAGTGCATACATATTTAAAAAAAATTGTTATGGAAAATCTCAAGCATACCAAAACCAGAGTCTGGTATAATGAACCTCAGGTATCTATCACTTACCATTTTTTCAATCTTATTTCATCTCTTCCCCTACAAGCCACCAACGCGTGCATGCGCGCGCGCGCGCGCACACACACACACACACACACACACACAATTATTTTTTTCTGGAGTATTTTAATACAAATCTCAAGAATGTCATTACAACCACAAATATTTCAGTACATATCTCTGATAAGTACTTTTTAAGTATATATAACCTGTACAGATCATTATACTCAATAAAAAGTATTGGTAATTTGTTATATCATATACTACCCAGTCCAAGTTTATTTTTTTTTGATTGCCTCAAACTATATCTTTTTTTAAATTAGGGTTAACTTTTTAAAGCAATTTTATAAAAACATTGAGCTGAAAGGACACAGTTTTCATATGCTCCCTAATTACGCCCCCACCTTTCTCATTTATTAAAATCTTGCGTAGTTTACATATGTGTTTACTCTTTATGTTGTACATGCTCTGGGTTTTAACAAATATATAATGATATATATCCACCATTACAGTAGCATACAGAATAGCTCTTGTATTCTAAACATCCCCTGTGTGCCACTTATTCATCCTTATGTGTCACCTGCCTACTGAGTCCTTGGCAACCATTGATCTTTCTGCTGTATCCATAGTTTTGTCTTTTTCAGAATGTCATATAGTTGGAATCATATGGTAGGACCCTTTCCAGATTGGCTACTTTCATTTAGCAATATGCATTTAGAATTCCTCCTTGTTATTTCATGGCTTGATACCATTTTGTAAATTGCTAGGTAATATTTTATTGTCTAGATATACCGTGGTTTATCCATTCACCTACTGAATGATATACTGGCTGCTCCCAAGTTTTGCCAATTATGAGTAAAGCTATATAAACATGTGTTCAGGCTTTTGTGGAGACATGAGTTTTTAACTCATTTGGGTAAATACCAAGGATGGTATTTGCCAGATCATATGATAAAACTTGTGTTTACTTTTGTGATTAACTGTGAAACTGTATTCTAAAGTGTGTGTACTATTTTCATTAGCAGTAAATGTGATTTTAAAAATATTTATTATAGAGAGAGAGAGCACGCAGAAGCAGGGGGAGGGTCAAAGGAAGAAGAAGAGGGAGAAGCAGACTCCCTGCTAAGCAGGGAGCCATTGCAGGGTTTGATCCCAACTCACTGAGCCACCCAGGTACCCCTCTCCTTTACTTTTGAAGTATAATTTTGCATTGCACATAATTTTAGGTCAGTGGATTTTCTTTTTCACTTCAGCATGATAAATATTTCACTCCACTGTTTTCTTGCTTGCATGGTTTCTTTTCTTTCTTTATTTTTGCTTACATGGTTTCAAAGGAGAATTTGGATCTAATTCTTATCTTTGCTCCTCCATAAGTATGGTGTTTTTTCCCTCTGGCTTCTTTCTTTTTTCTCCCTTTATTTTTATTTTCTGTCATTTGATGATGATATACCTGAAGGTAGGAATTTTTGGTATTTACCATGCTTTGTGTTCATTGAGCCTTCTAGATCTGTGGTTTGGTGTCTGAAAATAATTGGGGGGAAATTCTCAGTCATTATTTCTTCAAATATTTCTTTTGTTCTTTTCTCTCCTCTTTTTGTGGTAATTTCATTATGCATATGTCACACCGTTTTTAATTGCCCTACCATTTTTTGATATTCTGTCTTTTGATTTTTTTTCCTTTTTGCATTTCAGTTTTAGAAGTTTCTGTTGACTTATCTTTAAGCTCATACTAATCTTTCCTTGGTCTATTCCAATCTATTGATGAGCCCATAAAAGGCTTTCTTCATTTTTGTTCTTGATTCCTAGCATTTCCTTTTGATTCCTTTCTGTAGTTTATATCTTTTTGTTTACATTATTCATCTATTCTTGTATTTTGTCCACTTTTTTTCATTAGAGCCCTTAGCATATTACTCATATTTTTTAAAAAATCTTGATTTAATAATTATAACATTTGTGAAACATCTGAATCTAGTGTTGAAGCTTGCTGTGTCTCTTGAAATTGTGTTTTTTTTGTCTTTAAGTTATGCTTTGTCTTTTTTTGTTGTTGTTGTTAAATGTCAGGCATGATGTACAAAAAAAAAGGAGTTGTGGTAAATATACCTTTAGTGTGAGACTTTATGTTTATCTGGATAAGACTTGGGTTGTATTGCTGTTATCTGTTTCTAGAGGTGTCAGAAGCTAAAATTTCCTTTTGTGTCCTTGTTTTTGTCTCTATTTTTGTTTTTGAGCTTCCCTAATGATTTCTTCTTAAATAAGATTTGAAAGGTACAGTACTTTCAGTTGTATTTTCCTCATATTATACATAGGTCCTGTTGATGTTTGGCCAAATTTTGGGGGGAGGGGAAGATGGAAGATGAAATCATTCAGTAGTCATATGTTTAGAATTTAATGTTTTAGTGATCCTGTGCCCGTGGGCTGTGACCTTTGCAAGTGTTTCTCAGTTTTCTTACCATACCTTCTCAGGTACTCCTGAGTTTCTTAGTTTTCTTACCTTAGAGAGGAATGCTAGTGGGTCCTAGTGTTGGTATTTTCCTTTCATTGCATGAAAAAGTAGAGGTCGTTGGAGTTGCGTACTTTCATTCTGTATGTGAATGGCTAAATTTTGCTTGAGTTAGGAATTTTTCTTTCTTCAGATTGGTTAGGCTTTGATAAAACCCTAGTCAATTAGACTCTCGAAAAATAATTTCCCCTGAGTTAAGGTCTTGTTAAGAAGAGTAGAACTCTCTAGGTGTATTTCAGAATGGTTATTTCCCCCCTCTTCTTGCTGAAAACGTAAGGGTGTTTTTCTCTGATCTTCATTGTGAGAACCTGGTAGTGCTCCTGGTGCAAAAACTCACAGAATTGTTGGGGACTCCCTAAGGCTGCCCCTCAACAGAGCTTTTAAATCTCAAGATGGTCCACACTGATCCTGCAGAAATTTATCAATTATAATTTTATTTTCTTACCCTGGTACTGTCTCCAGTGAGGGATGGTACTCCTGAACTACTTACTATTCTACCAAGGTATGATTTTTTTTTTTTGGGTATTCACCTGTCTGTCTTCAAATTTGATAAACCAGTTTGTCCTGTGACCTCAATTATCTGAAGAATAAAAGAGGAATTATTGATTTTCAGTTTGTTCATTCTTATTTTTCTTGTGAGAATTATAGTGACATCTTCCATGCTCTTTACATACCTAACTGGAAACCAGGAAGTTGTATCAAACTTTTTTTTTATAGCTTGAACCACTTGTTTTAAGAGAGTTGTGATGATTTATCTAATATCCAATGATAATAGTAATACCCAAGTAATTTGTAAATTACAAGCACTTATTATATGCCAAGCACTGTTAAAAGTACTTTAGAAAACCTATAAGATTAATGTGCTAATATCATGCTTGTTTTATAGAAGAGGAAGCTGAGCAACAGAGAAGTTAAGTAACTTGCCTACGGCCACAAACCTATTACCTTTCAGAGTAGACATTTTAACTTAGGCAATCAGGCTCTTCTCTTCTAGATGATTCTTAGTAAGTGATGAGTATTACTACTGAATTTAGGATGGGTGTAAATGGACCTTTTTTGGGGCCTGCCTGTAATATGCTCCAGGAAGCTCTTATTTCAGGGGAGATTCCTTTTTAATAATCTCTAATATTTTCCTTGTGTGATCTCTTGTGCTTCCTCAAAAAAATAGAAACTACTCATTTCCCATTCCAGTCACTCTATTTCATAAAAGCCATAGGTCCTATGGATATGAGATCACTGGATGCTTGTGCTTGTGCTTGTTATAAAGCATCAACAAATCCATATGTACCCTAGACTTTATCTGTAGAATAATAGTGTGAACACTATTTTTAAAGTTTATATAAATAATAAATAGAATAAGAGGGTTCCCCTTTCTCCACATCCTCTCCAACATTTGTTATTTCCAGTCTTGTTAATTGTTGCCATTCTAACTTGTGTAAAGTGGTATCTCAATATGGTTTTGATTTGAATTTCCCTGATGGCTGATGATGATGAACATTTTTTCATGGGTCATTAGCCATTTGTATGTCTTCATTGGAGAAGTGTCTGTTCATGTCTTCTGCCCATTTTTTTGATGTGATTATCTGTTTTTTGGATGTTGAGTTTGAGAAGTTCTTTATAGATCTTGGAAACCAACCCTTTGTCTGTAGTGTCATTTGCGAATATCTTCTCCCATTCCGTGGGTTGCCTCTTTGTTTTATTGTCTGTTTCCTTTGCTCTGCAGAAGCTTTTTATCCTGATCAAGTCCCAAAAGTTCATTTTCACTTTTGTTTTCCTTTGCCTTTGGAGACGTGTCTTGAGAGAAGTTTCTGTGGCCGATGTCAAAGAGTTTACTGCCTATCCTCCTCTAGGATTTTGATGGATTCCTGTTGCACATTTAGGTCTTTCATCCATTTTGAGTTTATCTTTGTGTATGGTGTAAGAGAATGGTCGAGTTTCATTCTTCTATAGATAGCTGTCCAATTTTCCCAGCAGCATTTATTGAAGAGACTGTCTTTTTTCCACAGTATATTTTTTCCTGCTTTGTCAGGTTATTTGACCATAGAGTTGAAGGTCCGTATCTGGGCTCTCTACTCTGTTCCACTGGTCCATGTGTCTGTTTTTATGCCAGTACCATGCTGTTTTTTTGATCACAGCTTTGTAGTAAAGCTTGACATCAGGCAAGGTGATGCCCCCAGCTTTGTTTTTCTTTTTCAATATTTCCTTAGAGATTTGGGGTCTCTTCTGTTTCCATACAAATTTTAGAATTGTTTATTCCAGCACTTTGAAAAACACCAGTGGTATTTTAAAAACATTTTAACAATGTTTATTCTTCTGATCCATGAGAATGGAATGTTTTTCTATCTTTTTGTGTCTTCTTCAATTTCTTTCGTGAATGTACTGTAGTTCCATGGGTATAGATCCCTTACCTCTTTGATTAGGCTTATTCCAAGGTATCTTATGGTTTTTGGTGCTATAGTAAATGGAATCGATTCTCTAATTTCCCCTTACACTGTTGGTGGGAATGCAAGTTGGTGCAACCACTTTGGAAAACAGTGTGGAGATTCCTCAAAAAATTTAAAATAGAGCTACCCTATGACCCTGCAGTTGCACTACTGGGTATTTATCCCAAAGATAACAGATGTAGTGCAAAGAATGGCCATCTGTAACCCAATGTTCATAGCAGCAATGTCCACAATCGCCATAGTGTGGAAAGAGTCAAGAAGCCCTTAATAGATGGATGGCTAAAGAAAATGTGGTCTCTGTATACAATGGAATATTACTCAGCCATCAGAAAGGATGAATGCCCAACCTTTGTCTCAACATAGATGGGACTGGAGAAGATTATGTTGAGTGAAATAAGTCAAGTAGAGAGAGTCAATTATATGGTTTCACTTACTTGTGGAACATAAGGAATAACATGGAGGACATTAGGAGAAGGGAAGGAAAAAAATGAAGTGGGAGGAATTGGAGGGGGAGATGAACCATGAGAGACTGTGGACTTTGAGGAACAGGGTTTTGGGGACCGTGGGGGGATAGGTGAGCCTGATGGTGGGTATTTTTTTTTTTTTTTAAGATTTTATTTATTTATTTGACAGACAGAGATCACAAGCAGGCAGAGAGGCAGGCAGAGAGAGAGAGGTGGAAGCAGGCTCCCCACTGAGCAGAGAGCCCGATGCGGGGCCCGATCCCAGGACCCTGGGATCATGACCTGAGCCGAAGGCAGAGGCTTTAACCCACTGAGCCACCCAGGCGCCCCCTGATGGTTGGTATTAAGGAAGGTATGTATTGCATAGAGCACTGGGTGTGGTATATAAGCAATGAATCTTGGAACACTGGGAAAAAAACTGGGAAAAAAAACCAAGTAGCAACGCACTGGCATTTTCTTACTTGTTGGATATTATAAATTATAATTACAATCGTGTGAAAAGGTCCAAAATTTGGGGGTGGGCGTGCATCAAAAATGTTCTTTTCATTCCTGAACAGGGTAACCATTGCTAAAGAGAGTATGAATGAAATAATAGAGCCAAGATGAGTAGAAAACAGAACCTTTGGTGAGAAAGGGAAAGCCTATCCCCATTGGCTCTTCCAGGCGAGAAAATGTTTTCCAAATGACCAGGTCTGCCTTTTTGGGATAATAGGAAAAGAAGACATATATGAGGTGGTGCTAGGAATATTAACCATAGGGGTGTTTGGGATTGGTATTCTTGGATTTGAATCACATTTCCACTGTTTAATAGTTGTTTGATTTGGGACAATTTACTCACTCTATCTGTCTCAGCTTCCTTATCTGACAATGCAAAGTAGATCACAAAATACATAAGACAGAAAATAAGGTGGCTAGGAACTCAGGTTTTGGTAGCATGAAGCCAAATGGACTGGGATTCAAACCCTGGCTCTGTCACTTAACATTTGTTTGACCTTGAGGAAGTTACTTAACCTCTCTCAGCTACATTTTCAACTGGAACTAGCAGTGGCTCCTTTCACAATATAGTTATGAGTAGTAAAGTAGAAAATCCTTATAGGCCATTTAGCTTAGTGCTTGATATATCATAAGTTTTTAGGAAAATGATGGCTCTAGTCTTGATAATTATTATACTAACACAAATGAAACTTGCCTAACATGTATTTGTAGTTCAGTAAATCTTTAAAGTTCAAAGGAGATGGTAGTTTTTGTGTGTGGATCTGTGTGTGTGTGTGTGTATGTGTGTTTGTAGAGAGATGATTTATTTCTATACTTATATACCTTAGTTACGTCCTCCTTTGACTCTGGGCTACCCGTAGCATGGGTTTTAGACTCCTTTTTCCTTTTAACTGTGGACTAAGATTTTATGGTGGAGAGCACCACTTGTTTTCACCAAACTTTCCTTATAGCAGATCCTTTTCTTCTTCCTGGAAGAGAAGAATAGTTCTTCTGTGTTTCTTCTTCCTGGAAGAGATATTATTATTATTATTATTATTTTACCTTCAACTAGTCTCCTTGCTAAGGATGATGGCTCTTTGAATAAGCCTCCTGAGAACAGTAGTTCTTAAAAAAAAAAAGGATTTGATTGATTTAATTGAGCTAGAGAGTGAGTGAGACAGAGAGCAGGAGTGGGGGAGCAGGTGGAGAGGGAGAAGCAGACTCCCCACTGAACAGGGAGTCTGAACACAGGGCTTGATCCCAGGACCCAGGATCATGACCTGAGCTGAAGGCAGAGACTTAATCGACTATGCCACCCAGGTGCCCCTGAGAGCAGTAGTTCTGAACCTTAGTTGTAATAGAAATTATAACAAGGGATTTACAAAACAGATGCCTGGTATCCACAACTAGAAATGCTGATTTAATTGGTCAGGGGTGCATTCAGTGCACAGGAAATTTTAAAGCTCCTAAGTCATTCTAGTATGTAAACAGTGCTGAGAACCTTTGCCCTGAGGCATCCCTTGTCAGAACCTTCAGTGACTCTATTATGTACACAATAAATATGGACATCTGAGCACGGACTGGCCTGTCCTGGCTAGCTTTTCTGAGTGTTCTCTTTCATTACTTCCCAATGTGATCCTGCTCTTGTTAATCTAGAAGACATATTATTCTTTGAAAGTCTATTTTCTTACATTCATTCTTTGGTTAATATATATATATATATATATATTTTTTTGCTTTGTATGCCTTCCCCATTTTTTAGCTGTTGAAATATTGCAGATCTTTAAAGCCCCACTAAAAAAACACATCCTCAAAGAAGCCTCTTGTGATTTAAGCAGTGGAAACTATTCCTCCTTTCTCTCCCTGTACTTTGGAAGCATGCATATTATACTTATTTTGCAATAACATACAACAGAATAAAATATATTCTACAGTAGTTTATTTTATGAGGCATAGAGAGTAAAGAGTAATAATTATTATTTTAGTTAAAATAACTCAGTAGACACTGTTATATTCCAGGTACTATATTAAGTATTTTTATAATATTAATTTAATCCTCAAGACAATTTTATGAGGTTGGTATAATTATCCTCATTTTGTAGATGAAGAAACTGAGGCCAAGACAAGTTATACAGTTTGCTTTGAGGTTAAAAAGCCTGTGATGGGGGGGGCGCCTGGGTGGCTCAGTGGGTTAAAGCCTCTGCCTTAGGCTCAGGTCATGATCTCAGGGTCCTGGGATCGAGCCCCGCATTGGGCTCTCTGCTCACTGGGGAGCCTGCTTCCTCCTCTCTCTCTGCCTGCTTCTCTGCCTACTTGTGATCTCTGTCTGTCAAATAAATAAATAAAATCTTTAAAAAAAAAAAAAAGCCTGTGATGGGTAGAGCTGGACCCCAGGCAGGCTATTTCCAGAATCTATGCTCTTAAGTACTACATTTTACTAAAGATGAGTCTAAAGACAGTCTGAAAGATGGTTTAAGTGAAGTCCACTAAGTGACAGTTCAGTCTTCGGCAGAGTGGTAGAATGGGATTTGTACCCAGAAAGTCCGCATATTTTTATGTCTAGAACTACCTTGTGTACTATGGTAGGCACTGATTACATGTAGCTATTGAATAGTTGAAGTGTGTCTAGTCTGAATTGAGATGTACTGTAAGTGTAAAATATATATTGGATTTCAAAGACTTGGTATTATAAAATAGGACATCTCATTTTTACCTCTATAGATACAGAATACCATTTTTTATATTAATTATATGTTGAAATTATATTTTGGGTAAATTGGGTTAAATAAAATTATTAAAATTGATTTATTTCCTTTAAATTTTTTAATGGGACTACTAGAAAATTTAAAATAATTTACGTGTTTGCATTTGTGGCACACATCTTTTATTGGATGTCATTGATGTAGAAAGTATTTTCATGGAGGAGGTCATTTTAATTCTTATGACAGAATCATAAAGCAACAAGACAGATGCTTTTATCCTCATTTTAATTTTTTTATAGATGGGGAAGCTGAGGCTTATAAAGATTTATGAATTGACTAAAGTTATGCATCTGGAAAGTGCTATTGATAGGACTTAAATGAAGGTCATCTTTCTAATCCTGGATACTAAATACTGTTTTAATTCCATTTTATGTCATATTTCTTCATTATGCAACTATTTAGTAGTTTATAGGATATACTTATTTGAATCTTGTGAACTTGGTTACTGATCACAATTTGAAATGGCTCCCAAGACTCTAACAAATTACTGCTATATTTGGTAGTCACAGATATTTTAATCTGCAGGATTAGTCTTTCTCATATCTGCACCATCTTATCAAACTAGATTTTGACTGAGAATGATTTTTTTCAGGTCTATTTTTTAGTTGTGTCCAACGGTGCAACACTCTCTATTATAAAGTTTCCTCCAGGTCTGTGCTGTGTGAACTTTATTCTGATGATTAGAACTCATGACTGAGCCTTAGTTTTCTCATATGTAAAATAGGGTGATATCAACTTTCACATAGGGTTGGTAGGATGATGATATGAGATGATATAAAGTACCCAGGGCAGTACCTAATACATGATAGGAAATCAGTTAACAATAGTTCCCTTCCTCCCTCCAGATGGGTCACCAACAGGAAACCTTTTACAAGCTCCATAAGCCAAGTTTATTATCCTTTCCTAAGGACTACCACAAAAAAACTCTTTTATAGTCCTCATTTCATTCAGGATTATGGTGATTTCTGCTCAGCTTTTCTCCACCTTATGTATTATAGACTTCTCAATGGCCAGAATCACATTTTATTCATCTTATATCACTATAACTTCTGGCACTGTGCTATACCCAGAGTAGGTGCTCATGACCAGCCCAGAAGTTAGAAATGGAGCCTATTACCTGGTGGTTAGAATGGGAGTCTAGGGTGGCTTTTTTGTTGATTATTATAATAGATACCTGCTTAAAAATGAAAATGTTAAGTATTTATCATATATAAAGATTACATAACACACACACACACACACACACACACACACACTGTAGGGGACATTCCTGTCTGGAAATATAGAGTAGATGCACTTTTCCTATCCCTCCTGCAATGTACAAATAAGAACCCTGGACATTGTATATAAAACAAATACACTACAAGAAGACTATGAGTAGAGATAAGTAGAGACAAGTAGACAAACTGGCTAGAAACCTTGACCTGAGGAAATACATGGTGGTGAATTCCCTGGGTGTTCTTTTGGCTTCATACCTGTAGAAGCTGGTAACCAGATAATGTCAATAGGCAGAAGCAAAAGTAAAAAACAAAAACCCAAGCAACGTCTGCTCTCTCTCTCTCTAGGAGCAGCCTAGCTACACAGAAAACTTTTTTAGATCATAACTGTTATTCTGAAGTCAAATACCACAGAAAACTGTATGACTACCTCCATTGCTGCCAGCAAAGACCAACTAAGGAATCTATACCATCCTTGCCTGACTGAAATGAATGAAGTACCCTAACCACTTTTTCCAGCTGGGATAGTATCAGTGGAAGCCCTACTGAGGTTCTGAGGAACCTGAACTCCCACATCTATGTAGCAGTAAGGAGAAACCCTTCTGCTTTTAGGTGTCAGTGAAGGCCAAGATCCTTGATTTTCCCAGGATGTGACAATAATGCCATTTTCCTTCACCTATCAGAGAGGTGTCAGAGGAGGCTCTCTAAAACACAAGATTTAATGAGATCAAGGATCTCATAATAGAGCACCTTAAATGCCCAGGATATTATAAAAAATCTTCTGTTACACCAAGAGTCATTAAATGTTAAACATCGATCTTAAAATTTCTTTGATAAGCAATTGTCAATATGCTTGAAACAAATGAAGAAATAGAAATTCTTAGCAAAATATAGACAATAGAAAAAGAATAAAATGAAAATTTGAAATTGAAGAATTACTGAAATTAGAAACTCAGTGGATAAAGCTAACAACAGAATGGAGAGGACAGAAAAAAGAATCCATGAATTTAAGGACAGAAAAATAAAACACACCAATTTGAACATAAGAGAGAAAAAAATAGATGAAAAAATGAACAGAGCCTAAGGGACTTTTGTGATTATGACAAAATGTCTAATATTTGTGTCATTAGAATGGAGAGAAAAAAAGGAGATAAAAGGTGGGGCTGAAAAAGTGGAATATACACCAGTAAAACTTGAATATTGCCCTGGCATTTGAATATTTGAGTTTCTGGCTGATCAATGTGACTTAATCCCTTCCTCCCTCCCTCCCTCTCTCTCTCTCTCTCTCTCTCCCTCCCTCACTCCCTCCCTTCTCTCCTCTGAGCATAACATTTCAAGGTTTAGCCACATTGTGGAGCCTGTTCTTAAAATCTCTGCATTTGGAGGTGAGACTTTGCTGTATTAGTCAGGGTTCTCCAGAGAAACAGAAGCAATAATATTTGTATATGTATAGAAAGGTATTTATTTTAAGGAATTGACTCACATAGTTGTGGAGGTTTGCCAAATTCAAAATCTGTTGGAGGAGGCCAGAAGTTAGGAGATGTAGGAAAGAGTTGCAGTTCTAGTGCAAAGGCAATCTGCAGTAGAACTAGTGTCTTAGTGCATTTGAGCTTCTTTATAACAAAAGTACTATAACTGGGAACCATATAAACCATAGAAATTTGTTTCTCCCAGTTTTGGAGGCTGGGAGGATCAAGATCGAGGTACTGGCAGATTCAGTACGCCGTGGTACTGGCAAATCAGGAGGGCCTGATTTGTAGTTCATAGATTGTAACTTTTTGCTGTAACCTCACGTGGCAGACGGGGGCAAATGAACTCTCTAGGACTTCTTTTATAAGAGCACAAATCCCATTCATGAAAACTTTGCCCTCATGACCTAAGCACCCCTCAGAGGTCTTACCTCCTGACACCATTACATCTGGGTATTAGGTTTCAAAATATGAATTTTGGAGGGACAAAAACATTAAATCTGTAGCAGCCAGGAAGAGCCAATATTGAAAATAAAGTTCAAAGGCAATCTGTTGGAAAATTTTCTTTTCCTGGGATTGGGGAGGTAAACGTTTTGTTCTATCCAGGCCTTCCACTGATTGGACGAGGCCTACCCACAATGTGGAGGGCAGTCTGCTTTACGCAGAGTCTACTGATTTAAATGTAAATCTTATCAAAAAACACCTTCACAAAAACATCAAGAAGAATGTTTGACAGAATATCTGGGTACTGTGGCCCAGCCACGTGGAAGTGTAAAATTAACCATTACATTTGATCAGTCTATTTTTATCTGGTAAATAGGTAAACAGACTTAACATTGAGGTTTGTCTTCATTTGAAATGTACAATTTAAAATTAGCACCAGAAATTGCTATATTTTGTATCTCTTTCTGTAACCAACTTCTCTGAGGTAAAACATGGCTTTTAAATGATCCAGAAAGAAGAATATTGATCTTGTACAGGCATCTCAGAGCTCAGCTAAGAAAGAACTTTTTTTCCCATCTCCTCGAAATAGGGAAGTATTTCATCTTGAAAGCATCTGGGCCTTTCTTCCTGTCATGGATAGCCTACATCCAAATAAATTTGGAAAGAGAGAGATTAAGCCATATTTATCAGCCAGAAACTAATTATCATATCAGGACCATATTCAGGTTTTAGTGGTTTACATGCCATAGCAGACATTGATCTTCCCCATTGGACAGATGTCATATTTTAGGTTCTTCTGTGTTTTTTCCCTGTCTCTGACCTATCAGTTTTCCCTATTGGTTTCTTTTCTTTTCTTTTTTTTTTTAAGATTTTATTTTTTTATTTATTTGACAGAGTGATCACAGGTAGGCAGAGAGGCGGGGGGCGGGGAAGCAGGCTCCTTGTTGAGCAGAGAGCCCGATGTGGGGCTTGATCCCAGGACTCTGAGATCATGACCTGAGCCGAAAGCAAGAGGCTTAACCCACTGAGCCACCCAGGCGCCCCTCCCCTATTGGTTTCTTAAATCCATTTTCTTGCAGACTCTAGATTGTAGTTACCAGGCTATCTAACGTAGCTAGAAAGATTTCCCTTTGTCTCTGCATTTCAAGAGGGAGCTTCTCTAGTTAGTCATGTAAAATGTAAAATTCTTCAGGATCTTTCAGTAAAAGAGCTCAGTGGAATTTGAACAAATGTAGGCTGATTAATATGTAGGGAAACTGTCCTATTCAACAAATTCTTCAGCCTCCATGCTACTGACATATATGAGCACCCTCCTGGGCTCAACAGTTGTGTGTGTGGAGAAAGAGTCTGGTTGTTTATGCTAGTCCCCCATAATGTGCTGAGGATATATGTCCAATGTCATTTGAAGGACCATTTGGCCTAGAGGTATGGAATATTAGGGATAAGGACAACCTTACATAAGGTCCCAAAGGCAGTAAGAACTATGGCCAGAATTTGAGCTACAAAGCCAATGTTCTTTTTACTTCATCATGGCTTTTCAAATACCATTCAACAATGTCTTGTCCAGAGGCATTATTAATGGCTAAAATCATTACAATGCTGTTTTGTCAAAATAGATACTGAGTTTGTATGAATATTTGTGACTTCAAACTGTATATCTGAATCAGAAGCCCCATTCTTTGAAATAATGTACTTTTTTGTAACTTTTTGGATTTGAACATACATTTTGAGGAGTCTTCATCACTATGATCTGGGATGTTGAGTTGATAATATTGAAAGATCTGGCTGCCTATTTTGCTAACTTTTTACAAGATTGTGTCTTAGCAAGAAAAAAGGACTCGCTGCATGCTTTGTGGTATAGCTACATTGAGTATATGTTAAAACAATTATGGACATTGCAATGAAGAAGTTATACAGCGAAAATTATTACAGTAGATTGGAATCTTACAAATGATTTCACTAGAGGGGGAATGATAAGGAAATGTCATTTTTTGACATTATTTGAAGATACCATGCTGTAATATTCTAAAAAGAGTGTAGTTTGGTTTTAAGTGGGAAATATAAAAACATAAATTTACCTTTTACACTTTAAATGGGTGAATTTTATGACATATGAAATATATCTCAAAAAAGGTGTTTTAAAAAATTCACTTAATCTCCCCATTACTCTGATTTTTTATGTCTTTCTAATGCAGAAACTTTTCTTTCCCTTTGTCAACAATTCTTCTTCCTTATCCCAAAGCACTGAGAAGCTCCTGTGCCCTAGGATGCTGCTGTTTCCTGTAACTAGTTTAAAAATATACTTTCTCTTTTTAATTTGTATTAAAACTCTCTCTAATTCTGACATTGAAAAGACTTTATGAAAGGTTTTGTGTTTCAGTTTCATCAAAATCCCCAATGGAACCCAAGTTGCTTTCCATTCTAGGCCTTGTCCTCATCTTTTTGTCCATAAATATTCATGTTGTAATTGTAGCCCTGGTGATATTATTCCTTTACACAGAGGTTAAAGCTTATGAGAAATGTGTACATAGCAAGTCAGTGGGTTCTTCTGATAATTTACTTCTTACTAACAGTAATGTGCTTTGGAGAGGGCTTGTCCCCCCTCCCAATTTCTTTAGTTAATTAATATGAAATAATTAAAAAAAAAAACCTTAAGGATTTTTCTAGGAACAAACTACTAAATCTTCTTAACAGGGAAAACTTTTAGGAATGAGATGAATATTCTGTGGGAAATTTTACAAAGTTTAAGACTCTTAAGGGGGTTATACCCACTGGATGCTGTGAGACTACCCTGAAGTTGTGTGCTAGGCCTAGGAGATAGAGAGATGAAGTAAACACAGTGCCAGCTTAAAGGTGGCACATGGCCTAATGGGAAAGAGGCATATTTACAACTAGCCATACTATGGTCACCCTTCTTAGTGAACCCAAATTTGAAATATATGCTCTTTATTAATAAGAACATACTTATGTGCTTAAGGTAACAACAGGATAGAATATTTTAAATGAGTGCTATTTCTTATTTTCTGAGACACTTAGTGCTAGTAACAGACAAAGGAATTTTGTAATTTTCTTTTGAGAGTATCCCTGAACTTATAGACAGTGGTGAGTAGAGAGGAAATAATGCTACTGAATTTCTTGCCTCTTTCTTCCCCCTCCCCTGACATTTTCATGTTGTTAAAATCTGGTTGAGGGAATGCCATAAAAATCACTCATAAATAAAGAAGCTACTAAAAGTTATTATGTAAAAGATAAGAAAATATGGCAGAGGCTGTCTTATATTTTATAAACACTTGTCATGTTAAAAACTCTTTTTACCATGTAAATATGGTTTGGTTATTCTTTGCTTCATAAAAGCTTTTGTAGGTTGAAATTCAAATATTTTAAAATTTAAACTTCTTTGTGTGATACACAAGCTCTTCATAGTTGGTCTTCTACTTATAAGACTTTTCCAGATTTAATTCCTACTATTCTTAAACATACCTCTACTTGCCAACTCCTAGAGGTTCTTAGAATATTTCTAATTTTCCATATTCATTATATCTTTATCTGCTATTTCCTTTGCCTAGAATTTTCTCATCCCTTCTCACCTGGGTAAATGTCTTTTAATTTTTTAGTCACAGCCAAATATATATTACTCTTTTTTTGCACATTACTCTTTTATGAAGTCTTTCCTAGATCAAAACAGTTGCTCTCTTGTTTGTCTTTGTAGCTCTGGTGCCTGCAGCTCTAGTGTGTAGTTCCTGACACAAAATAGATACTGAGTAAACATTTTACATGAGGTTTATCCTCTTTCCCACTATATTAGTAATATCCATATATGCTTGCCAAAAAATTTGGAAAATACAGAAGATATAAATAAGAATCATGCACAGTCCCCAGTAACCACTTTTTTTGACATGTTTTCTTTCAGTCTTTTTCTCTAAGCATAATTATATTCTTTAGATATTTTGAATTTTTTGGTAAATGTTTAATAAGCTCCCTTTATTAATTCCTTTTAATCTCATGTTTCATTATTCCCCTAGTTTGTTCCCCCCTTCCCGGCATGTTCATGCAGCTGCTATCTTCTCTCTTTTCTCCATATTCTGCTTTCATACTTACTAGTTTCCTCCTGAAAATTTAATTATATGGTATTCTGTTAGCTGTGACCACAACCACTAATCTTGTTTCACTAATCTTGTTTTCCTTTAAAGCCTGTTATAAAATAAAAATTCCAAATACATTTTGCATGATTAAATCCACCTGCTTTTCTACCTTGTTCTTTCAACACTGATGGAGATTAAATTTGGGTGTTTAAGCTGGAAGACATCTTGGGGGAGATAGTCCTCATCATTTTCAGATCAACTCATGTGCCTGGCTCATAATAGGTACTCAGTGAATGTTAGTGTCCTTCCTACTCCCAGCCTCTTATTCCTACTAAGGTCACACACTGGTAATTGACACATTAAGCCTGATTCCAGGTCTACTGATTCCTAGGTTAACGTATATTCTTGACTGTTCAAGTGTTGTTTGGTTGTTGAAGATACCTTTTATCTCCAAAATCCACAGGTCTTTTCTCATCAAAATTCTTGCACATTAGTTTGACTGACTAAATGACCCAGGGTAGAATGGTTCCTTGCTTTGGGACTTCTCCCAGGCTCACCTGGAGAACTTATTAGAGCTGGGAATATAATTTATAACTTCAGTTCCTAGATTTTGAATTTAGGCCATTAAGACCCTCTGGTTTCTCTGAGGAGAGTTCCTAATTTTGTCATAAGGAAATATAAGTTTAATATGGAGGTTTTGAAAGTTTGATGATAGCAGTGTTAACTTGGGTTCACAGAATTATAAGATGTTAGAATTGAGAGAGACCTTTGAAGTCATCTAGTACAGCTCCCTATTTTATTGATGAAGGAAATGGAGCTAGGATCACTTAGCTGTAAAGTGGCAGACACTACTAGGAGCTCAGGCCTCCTGCCATTTGTACCGAAGACACTAGAGGATATATGTAGGCAGAAGCCAGAGGGTAGGTAAAGGAGATGGGCTTTGTATATGTTTCTTTCCTGTGACAAATAGCAATGATCATATTTACAAATTTGAAATGGTCCACAAAAATGCATTTGCTTCCTACGCCTTAGACCTGTGTTGTAAATACACAGGAGTAATTGTCTCAGGCTAAAGAAATTGGATTGCTTTCCTAGAGAAATTCTCTACAGAGAAATTGAGATGACATTGCCCCGCTTTTATGATGAACCTAATTTAGAGTACAGTTGACCCTTGAACAATGTGGGGATTAGAGGCAGTGACCCCTCTCCCCTGTGCGGTAAAAAAAACCACATATAACTTTTGAATCCCCCAAAACTTTACTAAATAGCCTACTGTTGACTGGAAGCTTTACTGTTAACATAAAATAGTCAATTAACAAATATTTTATGTTTTATGTATTATATACTATATTCTTACAATAAAGTAAGCTGAAGAAAAGAAAATGTTATTAATAAAATAGGAGAAATACATTTAGAGTACTGTACCATATTTACAAAAAACAAACAAATAAACCCATATGTACGTGTATCCATGCAGTTCAAACCTGTGTTGTTCAAGGGTCAACTGTGTGATTGGGAGTTTTAGATTTCCCTCATAAAAATAGTAACATTTTCAGCATGCATACTTTGGGGAAAGCAGCTGGTATTGGTAGAAAGAGTTCTGGTCTGGGATTAAGTCCTAGCACTGTCCAAATTTACTGTGGACTTTACATAAGACCCTTCTCCTGCTCTCTGGGCCTTGGTTTCCCCTTATGTTAAGATCAGATGTTATGTTGGTTCCTCTCGTGAATCTTCTGGTGTTGATATTCTAGGTTCTAAAGGCATTTTTAGCATTCTGCTGAGGCAGCCACTCCTTCTAGCCATCTGCTGCATTCCAAGAGAGGCCCCCATTCTCTCCCTATTGCCTAATTAGATTGTTTCATTCTACAAACTAATGGGCTTGCTGCACTTGTCATTTCTGAAGATCCCTTTGTTTGCTCTTGAATTTCACAGTTGTTTCTTTGCTTGTTCATTTCGCATCAGACTCTATTGTTCTCCTGTTAATAGAGGTTTATCTTCTTTGTCTTTAGTCTCCTCAACTCATCATTTCTGAACAACCATTCAGTGCTCAGAGAAGTCCACTGTTAATTTATTTTAGCTGGAACACCACCAAATATAACAGTATGTGTATCTCAAGGCCATGCAGTTTGTATCCCTGCTAATAGTCTCCGTGCTTTCTTTAAAAGGGGTATTTATTTACTATCAAAATATTATTGTAATAATATTGAAAAAATTTTTAACCATAAGGTTAGCTTTTAAATTTTTCTATGTTCTTGTCTAATTTTATTCATATATATTTTATGCAAATTTTGAAAAAAATTTTTCATTGTAAAAGTAATGTAACTACATAAAATGTATTTTAATTTGTTAGAATAGTACAAGGAATTTCTATATAAACTTCATACTCTTAACCTAGGTTCTTCACAGGTTAACATTTCTAACACTTTTTAAAAAAAATTCAATTCCTGTTATAGTTCACATACCGTGCTATATTAATTTCAGGGGTATGACATAGTAATTCAACACTTCTGTATGTTACCTTGTGCTCATCCTGACGAGTGGATTCCTTAATCCCCATCACCTAGTTAACTCATCCCCCAATCCACCTCCCCTCTGGTAACCATTAGTTTGTTCTGTATAGTAAAGAGTCTTGTTTCTTGGTTTCTCTCTCTCTCTCTTTTTCCCTTTGCTTGTTTGTTTTGTTTCTTAAATTTCACATATGAGTAAAATCTTATTGTATTTGTCTTTCTCTGAGTGACTTATTTTACTTAGCATTTATACTCTTAGCTCCATCCATGTTGTTGCAAATGGCAAGATTTCATTCCTTTCTATGGCTGAATGACATTTCATTGTATATATGTACTACATCTTTATCCATTCATCAGTTGATGGACACTTGGGCTGTTTCCATATCTTGACAATTGTAAATAACACTGCCAGAAACATAGGGGTGCATGTATCCCTTTGAATTAGTGTTCTTATATTCTTTGGGTAAATACCTAGTAGTGCAATTCCTGGATCATAGGGCAGTTCTATTTTTAACTTCTTGAGGAAGCTCCATACTGTTTTCCAGAGTGACTGCACCAGCTTTCATTCCTACCAATAGTGCATGAATGTTCTTTTTTCTCCACATCCTTGCTAACACCTGTTGTTTCTTGTGTTGGTGATTTTAGCTATTCTCACAGGTATGAAGTGATATTTCATTATAATTTTGATTTCCATTTCCCTGATGATAAGTGATAATGAGCATCTTTTCATGTGTCTGTTGGTTGTGGCACTGCTTTTGTTGGGCTCCAGCCAATGGTGTATTGGTGGGGGTAGTTCTGCAGGAGAACATGGGGCTTAATGCCTCCTGTTAGCAAGGGTTGCTCAAGTCTGCTGTGGAGGGGACTTGAAGCTGTGGCTTGGCTGGAGAGGGTGTGTCCACAGGAGAATATGGGGCAGGGCATGCTGTTAGCAAGGTAGGTAGGTAGTGCTTCACTCTTTGTGCTTCACTCTTCCCTGCAGTGTTGTGTATCTAGGATGGGTGTGTGGGAGGGAAATGGTGCCTGTCAGCTCTTTTGTTCTTGGAGAAATCTCCCTAAGATCTCTGCCCCTCCAGCACAGCTTTGAAATTAGTAAACAAATCTCCCTCCTGTATACCCTAAGTGTTTTTCAAATTGCTGGTTCTATGCTCTGTCTCCCCAGGGCTCTTTGTTGTGCTGTCTCTTTAAGGATGGAGACTCACTTTCCTTTTGTACTCCTCTCCTTCAGGGTCCTGCTTGCTGATTTTTAAAGTTCTAGGTGTTAATCTCTGCTGATCCTAAGAACTTGTGAAATTGGGCCCTTTTGGTTTTCAAAGCCAAATGTTAAGGAGATTCATTTTCCCTGTTCAGATTCCCTGTGCCTGGATTACCTGGTGTAAATGTCTATTTTTCTCCTCTCTCAGTGCTACCTGTGGTGTCCCTCCCTCCCTTGGACAGCCCTCTGGGCCGGTTTAGCTCTAGACCACAGGTTTCTACCTTTTCTACCCTCTTAGATATGATCTCTTCTTTATATTTAGCTGTGGAGTCTGTTCTGCCAGTCTTTGGGGTGTTTTCTGGGTTATTTGCACTGATATGGGTGTTATCTAGTTGTATCCATTGGATGAGGTAAGCTTAGGGTCTTCCTATTTCACCATCTTTCCCAGAAATGAGATTTTTAAATATCCTTTATAATAGATTGGCAGTCTCTTAAGTAAATGGGTTTCCTGAGTCTTGTGAGCTTCTCTAGCAAGTTAAACCCTCTACCGGAATCCTGGGAACTTCTTAACTTCTAATTGACCTCTGAAGTGGAGGGGAGTCTTGTGGGACTGATTCCTTAACCCATGGAATCTGATTCTATCTCCAGGTGGTGTCATAATTAAATTCTTATTTGTGTGAAAATCTGCCCCCTGTAACATACACATACACATTGAAATGAGGTTCAGAATCTGTTACTATTATAAATGGAATGGTTTTCTTAATTTCATTTTTGGATTGTTCATTGCTAGTATATAAAAACATGATTTGTTTTGCTGAAGTTGTTTATCAGTTCTAATTGATATTTTTACCAATTCCATTTGAATAGTCTGTATTTAAGATCATGTCATCTACAAATATAGTTTTTCTTTTTTCCCCCTGTTTTAAAAGATTTTATTTATTCATTTGAGAGAGAGAAAGAGAACATGAGTAGTGGGGAGAGACCTGGACCTGGAGATCATGACCTGAGCCGAACGCAGATGCTTAACAATCTGAGCCACCCAGGTGCCTCAAATATGGTTTTTCTACTTCCTTTCCAATCTGGATACCTTCTATTTCATTTTTACTACTACTACTACTACTACTACTACTACTACTACTACTACTACTACTACTGCTACTAGTTCTTCTTCTTCTTCTTCTTCTCCTCCTCCTCCTCCTCCTCCTCCTCCTCCTCCTTTTCCTTTTCTGTCTTCCTCTTCCTCTTCCCTGGCTAGAATCTCCAATATAATGTTGAATAGAACTGGTTAGAGTGGACATCCTTGTCTCATTCTTGAATTATGGGGAAATTATTCAGTCATCACTACTAAGTATGAAGTGGACTATACGTTTTTCATAGATGCTCTATAACCAGGTTGAAGAAATTTCCTCTATTCCAACTTTGTTGAGTGTTTTAATAATGAAAATTATTGGATTTTTGTCAAATTCTTCATTTCTATCAACTGAGATAACTATATGATTTCTCTCCTTTATTCTATTTTTTAGAGGGGAGTGGGCAAGGGAGAGAGAGAGAAGGAGAGAGAATATCTTAAGCAGGCTCCATGCCCAGCACAGAACCCAACATGGGGCTCTATCTCAGGACCCTGATGAGATCATGACCTGAACTGAAATTGAGAGTTGGGCATTTAACCAACTGAGTTACCCAGGTGCCCCACTCTCCTTTATTCTATTGATGTAATGCATGACATTGATTTTCATGTCAAACCATCCATGCATTTCTTTTTTTAAGATTTTATTTATTTATTTGAGAAAGAGAGAGTAAGCCAGAGAGAGAGAACATGAACAGGGAAGAGGGAGAGGGAGAAGCAGACTACCCTGAACAGGGAGCCTTATGTGGGGCTTGATCCCAGAACCTTGGGATAATTACCTGAGCTGAAGGCAGATACTTAACCTACTGAGCCAACCAGGTGCCTCCACCCCATGCATTTCTGAAGTCAATCCTCTTGGTCATAATGCATAATTCATTTTCTATGTTGCTTTAATATTCCCTTGCTTACACTTGCTTTGTTTTTTTTGTTCTTCTCTTTCCAGTATCTTGAGAGGAAAGGTTAATGATTTGACATCTTTCTTCTTTTTTAATATAAGTAATTATAGCTATAAATTTTATAGTAAGCACTGCTTTAGCTACATGCCCTATGTTTTTTTGTGTTGTGTATTCATTTTCATTAATCTCTAAGTATTTCCTAATTTCCCTTGTGATTTCTCATTTTACCCATTTACTACTTAGTAGTGTGTTTATTTTCTGCATAGTTGTGAATTTCTCAACTTTATTTCCATTAGTAATTTCTAGTATCATTCCATGTAGTCATAGAACATACTCTATGATTTCAGTTCTTTCAAGTTTATTGAGGATTATTTTATGGATTAGCATGTAGTCTATGTGAGAGAATATTCTATGTCCACTTGAGATGAATGTGTTTTCTGCTGTTTTTGGATGGAGTGTTCTATAGAGGTATGTTAGATCTAATTAATTTGTAGCGTTGTCCAAGTCTCGTATGTCCTTATTGATTTTTCTGCCTAGTTCTAACCATTATTGAAAGTAAGATATTGGATTCTCCAACTATTATTGTTGAATTGTTTATTTCTCCTTTCAATTTGTCATTGTTTGTGTTACATATACTTTGGGGGCTCTATTTTTAGGTACATATATGTTTATAATGGTTATAACTTCCTGATGGATTGGACTTTTTATCATTATAAAATGTCCTTCATCATTTCTAGTATCATTTTTTTGCTCTGAAATGTATTTTATCTGATGCTTATGTAGCCACTAAAGCATCCTCATTATGTTTTTCATCTTTTCACTTTTAACTTGTGTCTTGAATATATGTATCTTCTATAAACGGCATACTGTTGAATTTTCCTTTTTTTTAAAATCTAGTTTGCATTCAGTCTTTTGATTAGGCTGTCGGATCAGTTTACATGTAATGTTTTTATTGATGTAGTGGATTTATGTCTGCCATTTTACTATTTTAATGTCTCATACATTTTTTGTTCATATATTCCTTTGCTGCTTTCTTTTCTATTAAATGCTGTCATCATTATTATCATTATACATATTATATCTGTTAAAAACCTAATAATAGATTGCTACAATAATTACCTTATGAAGCTTTGTCTTTTAAAGAGGTTGAGAGAAGAAGCAGAATAGGCATACATTTATAGAGTTTGTCATATTCACCTTCTTGGGTGCAGTTTTTGGTTCTCTTTATTTGCTTTTGTGGATTTAAGTTAATATTTTTTATCATTTCCTTACTCTATTTTAGCTTTGCCTTTACCTTCGTTCTTTGTGATTTTATTATAAAATATGTGTCCTTATGGTAGAAAATCCAAAATGCAATTATATACATATTGTTTTACACAATTGTTTTTTTACATCAGAAGAACAAACAAGAAATATGCATTTATACTCTTTTATAATTACGTAATTACTTTGCAAGAGATCTGAATTTTTCATGTGAATTTGAATTACTGTCTGTGTTCAGTTGCTTTCAGCCTGAAGAAGTCCTTTAGTATTTTTTATTTGTTGTAAGATGAACATGAATCTTACTTATGCAATTTAAATCATCTTTGAGGGTGGATCCAGGGAAAGTTGATTAAAAAAATCATACTGTGTTATTTTAATAATAAACCAGGAGCTATAACCACTGGACTAGGGTTTTCTGAGGTCCCTTGTGGTTCTGACATTCTGTGATACTGTAAGAGTGATGTTACCCCTGAGATTTTGAACCCATGTTAGACTACATATTCCTGACTTGTCAGTATGACATAGATCTATAGATCTCGAAGTGTATTCCCTAGACCAGCAGCATTAGCATCACTGGCCACAATGTTAGAAATGCAAATTCTCAGCTACTACTTCACACCTACTAAATCAGAAACTGTAGGGGTGGGACACAGTAGACTGTTTTAACAGGCTTCATCTTTCCTATTGATTTTGGTGCACTTTGAAGTTTGAGAACTACTGTCATAGGGAAAGAGCATTGTGGGCTTTGTGGTAGGAAGACTTCCAGTGAGTTTTGGAGCTCTCACTGGGCAGGCCTGGGTTGTTGCTGGGCGACTCATCTCCTTTGAGACACTTTATCTTTTTTTCTAAGGAGAAGAATATTTGCTCTTTATAACTCACATAGTTGTTGTGAGACTAAGCCGAGACAAACAAGCTCCTTTGTAAACTATTAAGCCTGTTTGCACATATAGGCCATCATTATAGACAAAGGAAACTAAAATTTACTGAGCATCTGTTATAGGTCAGGAACTCTGTATGTTATCTCATTTAGTGCCTAGTCACTTTATAAGTAATGTTAGAATTATTTAGCTCTTCAGTTTAGTTTTCCAACTGCATTAGAATCTAAACACTTAAATCCAACCTTAAAATCCAATTACATCAAAATCCAACTAAATCAAAATGCATCTATATCAAAATCTAACTACATAAAAATACAGTTATATAAAATTTCAGGATTGAGAGCTAGAGAAGGAATGCTGTTTATTAAAATACTAGGAGAATTTTGTTGCATTCTCTCACCTCCTCACCTAGAAAAGCACATCAGGTCTTGTCCTATCAGTAGTTAGAGCATGTTAATACTTAGCTCTGACACTACAGTAATTACTTATATGACGTATAGGAAATCATGTTTCCTCCTTTGACTTCAATCTTTTCGTTTTAAAATAAGCAGTTTTGCCAAAAAACAAATAAACAAAACAACAGCAGCAAAAAACCCCAAAAAGTCTTTTCCACTTTAGTCTCTTAGTTTAAGATGTGCAGTTAGGTGTGAAATTTAGTGACTGTTACAAGCTGTAGAAACTGGTTTCCTTTTGAACTTTAAGAATTAGAGAAGCAGTATCTTTTTGGATTGAATTAACTATCAATGTCAGTTTAGAACTGATTGGATTGTATTGGAACTGATTAGAAAATACCAGTTGAATTAGCTAAAGTTTCCCTGTCAATGTTGGTCTTTAGCAGTGTGATAAGAGACTCTTAAAACTCAGGGGTGGGGGTTCTCAAATTAATGACACATTTATTTTCTGATAGGTACTCACTGTTAATACGAACATAAAATCCAGCTGTTTTGTCACAGCCCTTTCATGTGTGTGTGTGTGTGTGTGTGTGTGTGTGTGTACAAACAGGTGTATATGCTTGAAAGTACCAATCTTACTGGCTGCATATTGTTACATTTTATCACATTTACATGCATTTCTTGGTCACATTATATGTACTGTAATTGTGATTAACAGGGGCCAGAATGTCAGCTTAAAGTTGCAGCATTTTAGTTCCTTTTTCTAAGTTTGACTGGACCTAGAAGTAGAAGCTAGTCATTGATAGAGTAGTCCGTCTCTGAAGAATTTTGTTTTCCTGTGCTAAAGACAGAAATTTGCCCCCCCTAAATCTGCTATTGTTTCTACATCCAGACAGCAGAATCTGTTTTGCTTTACCTCCTGTAGGTCTCTCTACAGGCATAGCAGCAGCCTATATTCTTATGATTTGAAGGATTTAAGCTCTCTGCTTTTTAAACAGTTTCTACCAATGAGCAATTAGAATAGGAGAAAAAGTGGGGAGCTTATAAAGATTTTCCTTCAGTACTTTTTGGCCTCGAAGTCTCCTTTGTTCTCTCAAAGGCTGAGTTTTTTGCAGAGGCTGTGCCAGGGGTGGAAAAATTGGAGTTTTCCCTTGGGAATCAGAGAATGGCCCAGTACTCAGTAAATCTGAAAAAGACAAGCTTTTCAGATGTTAATTTTAAGACTAAGCAGGACCCCACAGTATGGTGGGTAGATTAAATACCCAAGCTGTATAACCTTTCTCTGGCCTATGGGCCAGATACTTACTGTTGGTGATAACTTTAAGAAAGGATCTCAAAGGTAGAATTCCACCAGAAAGCGTTTCACTGAACTTGGAATTCCATACAACTTCCAAAGGTCACAACAAGCCAAAAAACACTGGTGCCTGTTTGGGTGCCAGGTTTTCAGATTTTCTCTGAGTTTTTCTCTGTGTCCCTGATGCAGCTGCTAGTGAGTACTGAACTGCTAGTTGCTGCCACAAGCCTGTAGGAAACCTGGGGGAAAAAAGTTACCTGCTTTGGAATGAGAATAGCAGACACAGGGAAAAGAAACCAACCATACTTCTTTTTATTATTACTATTACTTGTAGTAGTACTATTCTTAATGCACATTAAAAAGTACAGAGAGTCATACAGTAAACACTGTTGCATCCATTTCCTTAAGATGAACATTTGTCATGTTAGTTTTATTGCTCTTTTTGTATTTTTTATTGCTCTCTTTTTCTAAATAAAACATTAGAGATAATGAAGTCTGCTTTTAATTCTCTCTTTAGTCCTCAACAGAGGCAACCACAATGCTGAATTGGGTGTATATCCTTCTTGGCCATACTCTCTCTCTATGTTTGTATCTATGTCTGTTATCTCTATATCTCAGAGATGTTTTATATGTTTATAAAACATATATTTATAAATAGAAATAACTTTATAATATATATATATTTAATTTTTTTCACAAGTGAAATCATACTACATGTACCATTGAAGTTACTTTTTTACTGAGAATTATTCCTTTAAGATGCTTAGATATTTCCATGTTGGGGTATATATATATATCTCAACATATATGTAATATATATATATATATATAATTTATCTACTTTTAATACTGAATAGTATACTTCTGTTATGAATATTGTTGGGAAAATTAAAAATAAAATCTGCTAGCACAGGAAATCCTTTTTGTAAGTATAGAAAATAAAGAAAACTGTTTTATTATTGAATAAACATTAAACTAATTGGGATGTAAATGATAGACAATCCACTACTAAGATTGTAAGGAGAGAAAGAAATCTTACCCTTTTATATAGCCAAGCAGATACAATCCATTATGTGTATGTTCTTTTTTTTTTAATTTTTATTTTTTTAATTACTTTTCAGTGTACCAGAATTCACTGTTTATGCACCACACCCAGTGCTCCATGCAATATGTGCTCTCCATAGTACCCACCACCAGGCTCACCCAGCCTCCCACCCCTGGCCCTTCAAAACCCTCAGATTGTTTTTCAGAGTCCCGAGTCTCTCATGGTTCATCTCCCCCTCCAATTTCCCTCAACTCCCTTCTCCTCTCTATCTCCCCATGTCCTCCCTGTTATTTCTTATGCTCCACAAGTAAATGAAACCATATGATAATTGACTCTCTCTGCTTGACTTATTTCACTCAGCATAATCTCCTCCAGTCGCGTCCACGTTGCTACAAAAGTTGGGTATTCACCCTTTCTGATGGAGGCATAATACTCCATAGTGTATATAGACCACATCTTCCTTATCCATTTGTCTGTTGAAGGGCATCTTGGTTCTTTCCACAGTTTGGCGACTGTGGCCATTGCTGCTATGAACATTGGGGTACGGATGGCCCTTCTTTTCACTACACCTGTATCTTTGGGGTAAATACCCAGTAGTGCAATGGCAGGGTCATACGGAAGCTCTATTTTTACCTTCTTAAGGAATCTCCACACTGTTCTCCAAAGTGGCTGCACCAACTTGCATTCCCACCAACAGCGGAAGAGGCTTCCCCTTTCTCCACATCCTCTCCAACACGTGTTGTTTACTGTCTTGTTAATTTTGGCCATTCTAACTGGTGTAAGGTGGTATCTCAATGTGGTTTTCATTTGAATCTCCCTTATGGCTAGTGATAATGAACATTTTTTCATGTGCCTGTTAGCCATTTGTATGTCTTCATTGGAGAAGTGTCTGTTCATGTCTTCTGCCCATTTTTTGACATGCTCATTGTTTTGTGTGTGTTGAGTTTGAGGAGTTCTTTATGGATCCTGGATATCAGCCCTTCGTCTCTACTGTCATTTGTGAATATCTTCTTCCATTCTGTGGGTTGCCTCTTTGTTTTGTTGACTGTTTCCTTTGTTGTGCAGAAGCTTTTGATCTTGATGAAGTCCCAAAAGTTCATTTTTGCTTTTGTTTCCTTTGCCTTTGGGGATATATCTTGCTGTGGCTGATATCAAAGAGGTTACTGCCTATCTTCTCCTCTGTGATTCTGATGGATTCCTGACTCATGTTGAGGTATTTTATCCATTTCGAGTTTATCTTTGTGTATGGTGTATAAGAATGGTCGAGTTTCATTCTTCTACATATAGCTGTCCCAATTTTCCCAGCACCATTTACTGAACGGACTGTCTTTTCCACTGGATATTTTTTCCTGCTTTGTTGGAGATTATTTGACCATAGAGTTGAGGGTCCATATCTGGGCTTTCTACTCTGTTCCACTGGTCTATATGTCTGTTTTTATGCCAGTACCATGCTGTCTTGGTGATCACAGCTTTGTACTAAAGCTTGAAATCAGGCAATGTGATGCCTTCAGTTTTGTTTTTCTTTTTCAACATTTCTTTAGCAATTCGGGGTCTCTTCTGATTCCATACAAATTTTAGGATTGTTTGCTCCAGCTCTTTGAAAAATACCAGTAGAATTTTGGCCGGAATGGCATTTGAAGTATAGATTGCTCTGGGCAGTATAGACATTTTAACAATGTTTATTCTTCCGATCCAGGAGCATGGAATGGTCTTCTATCTCTTTGTGTCTTCTTTGATTTCTTTCATGAGTGTTCTGTAGTACCTTGAGTACAGATCCTTTACCTCTTTGGTTAGGTTTATTCGCAGGTATCTTCTGGTTCTTGGTGCTATAGTAAATGGAATCGATTCTCTAATTTCCCTTTCTGTGTTTTCATTGTTAGTATGTAAGAAAGCCACTGATTTCTGTACATTGACTTTGTATCCTGCCACATTGCTGAATTGCTGTATGAGTTCTAGTAGTTTGTGTGTGGAGACTTTTGGGTTTTCCGTATAAAGTATCATGTCATCTGCGAAGAGAGGGACTTTGACTTCTTCATTGCCAATTTGGATACTTTTTATTTCCCTTCGTTTTCTGATTGCCATTGCTAGGACTTCTAATACTATGTTGAAGAAGAGTGGTGAGCGTGGGCATCCTTGTCGTGTTCCTAATCTCAACAGGAAGGCTATGGGCTTTTTCCCATTGAGGATGATATTTGCTGTGGGTTTTTCATAGATAGATTTGATGAAGTTCAGGAATGTTCCCTCTATCCCTATACTTTGAAGCGTTTTAATCAGGAACGGATGCTGGATTTGTCAAACGCTTTTTCTGCATTAATTGAGAGGACCATGTGGTTCTTCTCTCTTCTCTTATTGATTTGTTCTATCACATCGATTGATTTGCGAATGTTGAATCATCCTTGCAACCCAGGGATGAGTCCCACCTGGTCATAGTGGATAATCTTTTTAATGTACTGTTGGCTCCTATTAGTTAGGATCTTGTAGAGAATCTTGGCATCCATATTCATTAGGGATATTTGTCTGAAATTTTCCTTTTGGATAGGTTCTTTGCCTGGTTTGGGGATCAGGGTAATGCTGGGTTCATAGAAAGAGTCTGCAAGTTTTCCTTCTGTTTCTATTTTTTGAAACAGCTTCAGGAGAATAGGTGTTATTTCTTCTTTGAAAATTTGGTAGAATTCTCCAGGGAATCCATCAGGTCCTGGGCTCTTGTTTTTTGGGAGGTTTTTGATCACTGCTTCAATCTCCTTACTAGATATTGGTCTATTCAGGATGTCAGTTTCTTACTGGTTCAATTTTGGAATTTTGTAGTTTTCTAGGAATGCATTCATTTCATCTAGGTTGCTCAAATTATTGGCATATAACTGTTGATACTAATTCTTGATGATTGTTTCTATTTCCTTGGTGTTAGTTGTGATCTCTCCCTTTTCATTCATAATTTTATTAATTTGGGCCTTCTCTCTTTTCTTTTGGATTAGTTTTGCCAATGGTTTGTTGATCTTATTTATTCTTTCAATAAACCAGCTTCTAGTTTCATTGATGTGTTCTACCGTATCTCTAGTTTCTATCTCATTGATGTCTGCTCTAATCTTGATTATTTCCCTTCTTGTGTGTGCAGTTGGCTTAATTTTTTGTTAATTCTCCAGTTCTTTAAGGTGTAGAGATAGCTGGTATATTCTGGATTTTTACATTTTTTTGAGGGAGACTTGGATGGCTATTTATTTCCCCCTTAGGACTGCCTTTGCAGTATCCCATAGGTTTTGGACTGAAGTGTCTTCATTCTCATTGGTTTCCATGAATTGTTTAAGTTCTTCTTTGATTTCCTGGTTGATCCAAGCATTCTTAAGCAAGGTGGTCTTTAACTTCCAGGTGTTTGAATTGCTTCCAAACTTTTCCTTGTGGTTGAGCTCCAGTTTCAAAGCATTGTGATCTGAGAATATACAGGGAATAATCTCAATCTTTTGGTATCAGTTGAGCCCCAATTTGTGACCCAGTATGTGGTCTATTCTGGAGAAGGTTCCTTGTGCACTTGAGAAGAATGACTATTCTGTTTTTTTAGGGTCGAATATTCTATATATATCCATGAGGTCCATCTGGTCCAATGTGCCGATCAATACTCTTTTTTCTTTATTGATTTTCTGCTTGGATGATCTGTCTGTTACTGACTGTGGCCTGTTAAGATCTCCTACTATTAATGTATTCATATCAATATGACTGTTTCTCTTCATTAACAGTTTTCTTATGTAATTGGCTGCTCCCATATTGGGGACATAAATATTTACAATTATTAGATCTTCTTGGTGGATATACCCTTTAAAAATTATGTGGTGTCCTTCTGTATCTCTGACTACAGTCTTTAGTTTAAAATCTAATTTATCTGATATGAGAATCACTACCCCAGCTTTCTTTTGAGGCCCGTTGGTATGAAAAATGCTTCTCCATCCCTTCCCTTTCAGTCTGGATGTATCCTTAGGTTCGAAATGGGTCTCTTGTAGACAACATATGGATTGGCCTGTTGTTTTATCCAATCTGCAACCCTGTGCCATTTTATGCGTGCATTTAGGTCATTCACGTTGAGAGTGATTATTGAGAGGTACGTTTTTATTGACATCATGTTATCTGTGAAGTCTTTGTTTCCCTAGATTGTCTCCATATATTTCTGTTCAATGATATTCTTAGGATTTTTCCTCTTTTATAGGACCCCCCCTTAATGTTTCCTGCAGTGTCGGCTTGGTGGTTGCATACTCTTTTAAATCTTGCCGGTCTTGGAAGCTCTTTATCTTTCCATCCATTTTCAATATCAGTCTTGCTGGATAAAGTATTCTTGGCTGCATGTTCTTCTCATTTAGTGCCCTGAATACAGCTTGCCAGCCCTTTGTGGCTTGCCAGGTTTCTGTGGACAGGTCTGATGTTATTCTGATGGGCTTTCCTCTGTATGTAAGTAATTTCTTTGCCCTCGCTGCTTTCAAGAGCTCCTGTCTAAAATTGTGATTCATCATTTTCACTATCACTTGTCTTGAGGTCTTTCTAGATTCTATTATCTTGGGGGTAGACCTTTCTGCCTCTAGGACTCGAAGGCTGATTCCATTTGTGGGATTAGGAAAATTTTCATGGAGAATTTGTCCAACTATATCTTCTAGTCTTCTTTCTTTCTCCTCCCCCTCAGGGATTCCAATAATTCTGATGTTGGAACATTTCATGGTTTCATTTATTTACCTAATTCTGTTTTCGTGGCTTCTAAGCTATTTGTTCCAGGCTTCCTCCTGATCCGTTTTCTCTGTTTGTCCTCCAGATCACTAATTCTATCTTCTGCCCCAGTTATCCTAGCTTTTAGATAATCTAGATTAGATTGGATCTCATTGAGAACATTGTGAACATCATCCCTGGTGGCTTTCACTTCTGCCCTAATCAATTCCATTTTGTCATCAATGTCTTTCTCCAACTCAGCTATTGTCTGGATAATTGTTAATCTGAATTCTCTTTCTGATATATTGTCTATGTCCATATCCAATAGCTCTGATGCAGAAGACACAGTCTCTGAATTTTTCTTGTGTTGGGCATTCCTCCTCCTAATCATTTTGATGAGAGATGGCTGAATGGATGTGTAGCTGGATGTATCAACTGTGGTGCAGTCAAGGTGCACTCTGGAATGCTTTTGAGCAATCAAGAGTCCCCACCAAAAAGAAAGAAAAAAGAAAAAAGAGAGAGAGAGAGAGACAGGAAAAAAAGAAAGATAAAATAATAGAGAAGGCCCAGCCCAAATGGACCCCAAGGTAAGATTTATGAAGTATACAAACAAAAACAGACAAACAAAAAGACCCACAAAAGTAGATGACAAGAGAAACAAACAAACAAACAAATAAATAAATAAAATGAAAGAACCTCGTCAAAAAGAACCCCAAGTATAAGATTTATATACTACCAGGATGAAAACAAATACAGAGAAACACTGACAGAAGAAAAGGATGGGAGAGTGGTTATAAATTCTCAGTGTGGGCGAAGAAGGTAATTTTGATGCTTCCTGGATGTATCTTGATATCTTTGTTAAAGGACTCAACTTTCCTGAGATAAAGGGGGATTAAAAACTGGTTTACCTATAGAGTTATAATTGATTGGGGAAAAGGGATTACCTTGAAGTTTATCTCTAGATGAATATTAAAAATAAAATAAAATAACTTAAAAAATAGAAAAGTAACAGAAAAACACAGGTATATATATCAAAAAGTTCAGGTCAAAAGGTTATTATGCTCACATCTCAGTGTGATGGTAAATACGTTAAAAAGTTATATATATTAAAAAAAAAATGAAAAGAACCAGAATAGTGGGAATGAATTAAAAGTAAAAGTTGTATCTATGAAGTAGTGGTGGTTGTGTTCTTTTTTTTTTTTTTTTTGATTGGCTTTCTGGGGGTGGGGTCTGACTGCTGTGGGTTTTTAGGCAATGGTGTTCCTAGGGTTAAGTCCTCCTGCCCCCATCAAGGGGGTGGGCTCTGAGGAAACAGGTATTTCAGGCTTTTGTTCTCTGGAGGTAGTTTTTGTTCGTTTGTTTTCTCTCCCCTCGGCGGCTTTTGATGGTTTTTGGAGGTTTAGAGGAAGGAAAACTGCACCCAGACCTCCCTCTCTGAGAGAAGCCTCAGTCTTTTCCCCTCTGGGTGCTGCAGAGCACATAAATTCTCCCTTGGCCACTGGTAGAGCACGTTCCCAGTCACGGTCTCTGGGGCACAGGAACTCCACAAAACCACCGGAAATACTAGTCCTAGCCTCAGCTGTATAGGCAGCTCCAGACCGCCAGAGAGGTCCCAAGTAGAGAGAGCACACTGAGATTTTCATGCTGACCTGGGCTGGGAGTGTCCGAGAGAGTGCCGGCTGGCACCTGCATGCACCTCTCTCAGGGGAGGGTGTAGGGCGAGACTTGGACTCTGGTCACGCAGCGCGTGCCCCTGCAGAGTGTAAAAGTCTGTGGTTCTGCCGGCTGGCGAGGCTCCCTCACCCTCACGGGCACCACCACCCAGATGCTCTCAGGCGCACTGGCTCAGGGACAAAGATCTGGCTTCTTTGCTGCACTCTCTTTGGCTCAGTGCCAGCTTTGGCTGTCCTGGGTCGGCGGGCTTACGCCCCTGTCCCTAACTGCCTGATTCCCACAATTTCCCCCTATGATCCTTTGCTCTATTTGAGTGCTTTCAACCAGACTCCAAGTTAATGCTGGTCCCCAAGTTCAGGGCACTCTTGTATTGGGGCATTACTTTCCAATGGGTCACTTCTGGTGGCTTCCTCCTCCTTTTGTTTATCTTCCAGTATCAGTCTGATGTTCCCACTCTGCTTTATCTGCCCACTGGCATCTTCTGCCCCCATAGAGATCCAGAAGTGTATAATTCTAATCTCAGGCTTATTTCATGGGTGATCAGAGTTTTTTGGTAGGTAATCAGCTCACTTTACGGGACAGGTGAAACGGCGCCTCCTCCTACTTCTCTGCGATCTTGTCCTCCCCCAGTCATATCTCCCATTATGTACATGTTCTAAGCTAAACTATAACTTGTCCTCAACTAGTGACTTGACAGCATTATTAGATATGCATAGATCATCCAAAATTCACCTGGTCATTGAAGTGGTTATACATTTAAATTGCCTTTGTGAAAAGAAAAAAAAATAAAACTTTTCTTGTCTCTATGACTACCAGGCAATTAAAACTTGAAGCAAGGCACCTCGAATAAACTTCCAGGGTAACAGGGAGATAAGGACTTACTCTACCTTAATGTTAAGATTTCCAAAATTGCTCTTAGGCCTCTAAGAAGAATATTCCTAGGTTATAATTCTTATTTAGCTTTGACAAAATTTACATACATATCAAGGGGCAGAAGGCAGTTTTACAATTAAGTTTTCTCAAGGAAATAAACTAAGAAAAGGGAGAGGGGAAAAGGTATTTCCTTTGTGACAACCAGGAACATTCATTCCTACAATATACCACATATTTATCTGTTAGTTTGTCTATTAATTGGCTTGTAGGCTGTTTCTAATTTTTCATTATTGCTAATAATATGCTAATAAACATCCTCATATATGCCTTCCTGGAAAATGTGCAAGAGTTTCTGAACATTTTTGAACATTTTTGGCATTACCAGATAGTTCCAGATTATACTCCTAAGTGTTTATATCTATTTATACTTCTACCAATAAATATGGGATTCTCCATTTATCCATGTCCTCAATGCTTGATATTGTACGTGAAAAATTTTGCCAACCTGATGACTCTGAAATGGAATCTTCATTATTGATTGGTTTTTATTTTCCCATTTTAAAATATTTGAGTATAGTTGACACACAGTGTTACATTAGTTTCAGGTGTATAATGCAGTGAATCAACTTTATTATGTGTTATCCTAAGCTCACCACAAATGTAGCTACCTACCATCCATCACCCTATAACACTATTACAATAACATTGAATATATTTCTTATGTTATGTCTTTTGTTCCTATGACTTGTTCATTCTGTAACTGGAAACCTGTATCTCCTACTCCCCTTCACCCAATTTTTCCAATGCCCCCACCCCTTTTCTCTCTGATAACCATCAGTTTATTATCTGCAGTTATACTTCTGATTCTGCTTTTTCTTTATATATTCATTCGTGTTTTAGATTCCACATATAATTGTGAAATCATATGGTATTTGTTTTCTCAGTCTGACTTACTTCATTTAGCACGATACCCTTTAGATCCATCCATGTTGTACCAAATGGCATGATATCAACCTTTTTTATGGCTGTATAATGTTCCTCTCTGGGTATGTATGTGTGTGTGCTTATGTATGTATACATCACATCTTCCTTATCCATTCATGTATTGATGGGTGCTTAGTTTGCTTCCATATCTCGGCTATTATAAATATAATGCTGTAATACACATAACGGTGCATATACCTTTTCAAATTAGTGTTTTGGCTTTCTTTGGGTAAATACCCAGTAGGGGAATTATTAAGGCATTTGGTATTTCTAATATTTCTCACTGTTTTCAATAGTGACTCTACCAATTTACATTTTCACTAACAGTGTATGGGTGTTCCTTCTTCTCTACATGTTTGCCAGCACTTGTTATTTCTTGTCTTTGATTTCAGCCATTCAAACAGGTGATATCCCAATGTGGTTTTAATTTCCAATTTTCTGATTATTGGTGATATTGAGCATCTTCTCATGTATCTATTGAACATCTGTATGTGTTCTTTGCAAAATGTCTATTTAGGTCTTCTGCTAATTTTTTTTTAAGATTTTATTTATTTGACAGACAGGGATCACAAGTAGGCAGAGAGACAGGCAGAGAGAGGAGGACGCACGCTCCATGCTGAGCAGAGAGCCCGTTGCGGTGCTCCATCCCAGGACCCTGGGATCATGACCTGAGCCGAAGGCAGAGGCTTTAACCCATTGAGCCACCCAGGCGCCCCTCTTCTGCTCATTTTTAAATCAGATTTTTTGTTGATGTTGAGTTGTATAAGTTCTTTATATATTTTGGATTTATAGAAGTTCTTTATATATTTACCCTCTTATTGAATGTATCATTTGCAAATATCTTTTCATATTCGGTAGAATGCCTTTTCATTTTGTTGATGGTTTCCTTCCCTGTGCAAAATTATTTTGATGATGTCCCAGTATTTTTGTTTTGCTTTTATTTCTCTTGCCTTAGCAGACATATCTAGAAAAATGTTGCCAGGGCTGATGTCAGAGAAATTACTACTTGTGTTCTCTTGTAATATTTTTATGGTTTCAGGTGTCACATTTAGATCTTTAATTCATTTGAGTTTATTTTTTGTATGGTGTTTAAAAGGAGTCCAGTTTTTACTTTTACATGTAGCAGCCCAGTTTTCCCTGCACTATCTATTGAAGACACTGTCTTTTCCCTGTTGTATATTCTTGTTTCCTTTGTCATAGATTCATTGACCACATAATCATGGGTTTGTTTCTGGACTCTCTATCCTGTTGCATTGATTTATTTATGTGTCTGTTTTTTGTGCCAATACCATACTGTTTTGATGATTACAACTTTGTAGTATGTCTTGAAATCTGGAATTGTAATACCTCTAGCTTTGTTTTTCTTTCTTAAGATTGCTTTTATGGTTCTATAGAAATTTTAGGATTATTTGTTACAGTTTTTTGAACAATGCTGTTGGTATTTTGATATGGAGTACATTAAATCTGTGGATTGCTGTATGAACATTTAAAATGTATGAACATTTTAACAATGTTGGTTAAGCATGGAGTATCTTTCCATTTGTTTTTGTCATCTTCTATTTGTTTCATCAACATTTTATAGTTTTCAGAGTACACGTCTTTTGCCTCTTTGGTTAAATCCATTCCTAGTTAATTTTTTTGATGCAATTATAAATGATGTTGTTTTCTTAATTTCCCTTTTTGCTCCTTGTTATTAGTATAACATCATCTGCAAATAGTGCCTGTTTACCTTCTTCTTTATGAATGTGAATGCCTTTAATTTTTTTTTCTTATCTGATTACTGTGTCTAGGACTTCCAGGACTATGTTGAATAAAAGTGATAAGAGTGGGCATCCTTGTCTTTTTCCTGATATTAGAGGAAAAGCTCTTAGCTTTTCACAATTGAGTATGATGTTAGCTGTGGGTTTTTCACATATAGCCTTTATTAAGAGGAGGTATACTCCCTCTAAACCTGCTTTGATGAGAGTTTTTATCATGAATGTATATTGTATTTTATCAGATTCTTTTTCTGCATTTATTGAGATGATCATATAGTTTTTATCCTTTCCCTTGTTGATGTGATGTATCATGTTGATTGATTTGTGAATACTGAACCATCCTTGCATCCCTGGACTAAATTCTACTTGATGTGGTAAATGACATTTTAATTATTTTGTGTTGTGATATGGACTTCTTTGGCTTCATCTTGTTTGGAACTCCTTGGTCTTTTTGGACTTGGATGTTTATTTTTTCTCCCTAGGTTAGGGAATTTTTCAGCTATTACTTATTTAAATAAATTTTCTATCCCCTTTTCTCACTCTTTTTTCTTCAGAAATCCCTATATTTTGATGTTTGTTCACTTGTGCAAGTGATCCCTTCAAACTATTCCCATTTGTATTTTATACTTTGTCTCTTTTTGCTGTTTAACTTGGGTACTTTCCCTTACCCTGTCTTCCAGATTGCTGATATAGTCTGCATGTGCTAATCTATTATTGATTTTCTCTAATGTATTTTTATTTCAGTTATTATATTCTTCAACTCTGATTGGTTCTTTTTTAATATTCTTTATTTCTTCATTAAAGGTCTCACTGAATTCTTCTGCTCTTCATTCCAGTCTAGTGAGCATCTTTTAAGATCATTACTTTAAATTCTTTATGAAGGATACGATATATCTCTATTTTATGTAGTTATTTTTCTGAGCTTTTTTTCTTGCTCCTTCTTTTGGAGAGTATGTCTGTCTCTCCATTTTGCTTGACTTTCTATATTTGTTTCTGTGGATTTGGTGGACCAGCTACGTTTCCTAAACTTGAAGGAATGGTTTTCTGTATGATTGTCCTATATATAGACTGTGTGGGTATGGTGACTTTTTCCTGGCTTAGTGGAGCTATGGCTGGCAGGAGCTGGGGGTCATGGGGCTTTTTATGTAGTGGATGCCCTGTCAGGACAGCTGAAGCTGAAATGGGTACAAGCTGTAGTATCCCAAGGTATTTTTCGTGGTGGGTTGTGGGGGATGTGCTCCTGACTGGTTTAGAGCAGAAGCCAGTGCAGGCAAGTGTGCTCCAGGATGTTCCACGTAGGGGAGCCCTGGTGAAGTGGCTGAAATCAATGTGATATAGGCTTAGGGTTCCCAGAGCCCGCCACCTGAGGGGTACCCTGGCTGGGTGGTTGAATCTGTGGCTGATGTCAGTCAAGAGATTCTGGAGCACTCTACACCAAGGCTGCCCTCATAAGCTGTCTGAAACCAAAGTGGTGTGGGCTTGGAGTATTTGTGGTACTTTGCATCCATGTCACCCAGGCATGAACCCTGGGGCTGTAGTGAGTACTAACCAGTGGCATTCTAATGTGCATTGCCCCATGACCACCTTCACTGGGTGACTGTGGCTAGAGGTCTGGGGATTCATTGAGGCAGCAAGCCAGTTAGTGTGTCCAGACTGTGCACTGGTCTGTGCTTTCAAAGCGGAGGGGTAGTGTAGACCATGTCTGTTGGCCCCGCCCACCTGGAAAATGTTCTAGCACCTACCCAACTATTATTTGGTGGAGTACTAGGGCTGAGGCTTTAATATAACAATAGTTTTTTTTTAAATTATGTCTTTTTAAAGAATATGAAGAAAAAGGGAAAAATGGGGTAAAAGGGAAAGAAAAAACAAAAAGGAAAGAGAGAAGAAAATGTGAGAATGAGGCAGGGGAAGACTGTGGAGTGGGAGGATGCTAGACTTGCCTCTTCTCACACATACAACTAGGTAACACTCACATCGGAGTAAATAACATAGAAAATGACCTGAAGACTAGCAGAACAAACTCCATAGCTAAAGGTAGAGAAGAGGCCACATCAAAGAATGTAGAAAGGACAGAGACACAGTTTGGGAGTGGCCATCTGTTTGTTGGAGGGAGCCAGTGGTGCAGAAAAGGGCGAGAAATGGACTATCATGCCAGGGAACTTGTATGGGGGAAAACAAAGCCCCATATCTGGCTTTGAAAGGGAGAGGGGCCAAATTTCATGAGTTCTTACAACCAGTGGGACTTAAAGTTTGGAATTTTAAAAAATCAGTGTAGTCTAGGCTCTGGGAGAGCTTGGAGGTTGTTAGGAATCTGAATCCCCACTTTTAAAGAGACAGCATGAGTAACAACCCATGGAGATATAGTGTAGAACCACCAGTTTGAAAACATATGGGGCATATGGGAGGGAGACTTATTTACTCATTTCAGAGCATGTCCCAGAGAAAGGGATAGCAAGGATACCCGTTCAGGAACAAAGGAGCTTATAGGTACCATTTCCCTCTGCGCCCCCCAACATAACCACACTGACACTTGCAGGAACCAGTATAATGCTGACATTTGCTACCTATGTGGTTTTTACCAAGACCTGCCCCCATGTGCTTTGGCTTATCTGCCCTTCCAAGTCACTCTTGCCTCAATCCACAGCACTATAGGTCCACTCTCCCAGAAGACCAGTACAAATGCTACAAATACCACATTTCTGACCTGCTTATTTTGTATGGACGCAGGTCTGGTGTCAGTGTGGCAGGTCTCACTTGTTAAGAACACCAGCGTGCATCTTGTTAAAACATGCTCCACCCTGGCTGGGACAATATGCTTCCCATAAAAGGTGAAGAGCCTCTGTAGATGACTGCATTGGAGAAGAAAACAGCCAGGACACAACAGGAGCGCATAGGCAACATATATAGTCAACACTTTCTGGCATGACAGGTCCTGGGAAACAGAGGATACTGCATTGCAGGGAACTGCAGGACCTCTTCTTCATAAGGCCATTACCTTTAAGAACAGAAGACATAACAGACTTTCATAAAACACCAAAACAAACACAGAGAGGTAGATAATATGAGGAGACAGAGGGGTATGTTCTAAACGAAAGGACAGTACAAAATCTATAGCAAGAGACCTAATTGAAATGGATAAAAGTAATATATCTGACAGAGAATTTAAGCCATGATTAAAAAAAGGTAAAAAAATAATGATCATAAAGAGACTCAGTGGACTTGAGGAAAAAAAAATACAGGACATAAGTGAGGGCCTTAAAAAGAGATGAAAAAAGAAACCGATGAAGAACACAATCTTCAGATTTAATGCAATCCCTATGAAAATAACCATAGTTTTTTCGTACTGAACTAGAGAAAATAATCGTAAAATTTGTATAGAACCACAGAAGACCCAAATAGTCAAAACAATCTTGAAAAAGGAAACCCAAACTGGAGGTATTACAATTCCACACTTCAGGTTATATTACACAGTTGTAGTAATCAAAATAGTATGGTACTAGTGGAAAAACAGATATCTAGATCAGTGGAAGAGAATAGAGAACCCAGAAATGAACCCACAATTATATGGTCAATTAAACTTCGACAAAGATGAAAAAAAGTGCAATGGAAAAAAAATACATTCTCTTGAATAAATGGTGTTGGGAAAACTGGACAGCTACATGCAAAACAATGAAAGTAGACCACTTTCTTATACTGTACACAAAATGAGACAAAGTGGGTTCAAGACTTAAATGTGAGAGCTGAAACCATAAAAATCCTACAAGAATGCACAGGCATTGATTTCTCTGACATTAGCCATAGCAACATTTTTTCTAGATATGTCTTTTGAGGAAAAGGAAATAAAAGCACAAAAAAAATTTGGGGACTATATCAAAATATAAAGCTTCTGCACAGCAAAAGAAATAATTAAAGGAAAAGACAACCTATGGAATGGCAGAAGGTATTTGCTAGTGACATATCTGATAAAGGGTTAGTATGGCATGTGATGTGATGAGCACTGGGTATTGTATACAACTAATGAATCATTGAACATTATCTCAAAAACTAATGATGTACTCTACATTGGCTAATTGATTTTAAATTAAAAAAATACAAAATGTATAAAGAATTGTATAATCAACACCCAAATATGTTGGTGTATGTATGAATCAACACCCAAAAAACAAATAATCCAATTAAAAATGGGCAAAAGACATGAACAGACATTTATCCAAAGAATAAACAGGCTGGTAAACAGTCACATGAACAGATGCTCAAAATCAGTTACCATCAGGGAAATGCAAATCAAAACTATAATGAAATATCACCTCAAACCTGTCAGAATGGCAAAAATCAGGAACACAAAAAACAACAATGTCGAGAAAAAGGAACATTCATGCACTGTTGGTGGAATGGAAGCTGATAAAGCCATTGTGGAAGCAGTGTGGAAGCCCTCATAAAGTTAAAAATAGAAGTACCTTCTTCTTTGAAAGAATTAATAAGATTGATAAACCCCTGGCCAGACTTATCAAAAAGAAAAGAGAAAGGACCCAAATAAATAAAATCATGAATGAAAGAGGAGAGATCACAACTAACACCAAAGAAATACAGACAATCATAAGAAGATATTATGAGCAACTCTATGCCAACAAATTTGACAATCTGGAGAAATGGATGCATTCCTAGAGACATATAAACTACCACAACTGAACCAGGAAGAAATAGCCTGAACAGACCCATAACCAGCAGGGAGATTGAAACAGTCATCAAAAATCTCCAAACAAGCAAAAGCCCAGGGCAAGACGGCTTCCCCGGGGGAATTCTACCAAACATTTAAGGAAGAAATAATTCCTATTCTCCTGAAACTGTTCCAAAAAATAGAAATGGAAGGAAAACTTCCAAACTCATTTTATGAGGCCAGCATCACCTTGATCCCAAAACCAGACAACGATCCCATCAAAAAAGAGAACTTCAGACCAATATCCTTGATGAACACAGATGCGAAAATTCTCACCAAAATACTAGCCAATAGGATTCAACAGTATATTAAAAGGATTATTCACCACGACCAAGTGGGATTTATTCCAGGGCTGCAAGGTTGGTTCAACATCCGCAAATCAATCAATGTGATACAACACATTAATAAAAGAAAAAACAGGAACCATATGATACTCTCCATAGATGCTGAAAAAGCATTTGACAAAGTACAGCATCCCTTCCTGATCAAAACTCTTCAAAGTGTAGGGATAGAGGGCACATACCTCAATATCATCAAAGCCATCTATGAAAAACCCATCGCAAATATCATTCTCAATGGAGAAAACCTGAAAGCATTTCCGCTAAGGTCAGGAACACGGCAGGGATGTCCGTTATCACCACTGCTATTCAACATAGTACTAGAAGTCCTAGCCTCAGCAATCAGACAACAAAAGGAAATTAAAGGCATCCACATCGGCAAAGAAGTCAAACTATCACTCTTCGCAGATGATATGATACTATATGTGGAAAACCCAAAAGACTCCACTCCAAAACTGCTAGAACTTGTACAGGAATTCAGTAAAGTGTCAGGATATAAAATCAATGCACAGAAATCAGTTGCATTTCTCTACACCAACAACAAGACAGAAGAAAGAGAAATTAAGGAGTCAATCCCATTTCCAATTGCACCCAAAACTATAAGATACCTAGGAATAAACCTAACCAAAGAGGGTAAGAATCTATACTCAGAAAACTATAAAGTACTCATGAAAGAAACTGAGGAAGACACAAAGAAATAGAAAAATGTTCCATGCTCCTGGATTGGAAGAATAAATATTGTGAAAATGTCTATGCTACCTAAAGCAATCTACACATTTAATGCAATTCCTATCAAAGTACCATCCATTTTTTTCAAAGAAATGGAACAAATAATCCTAAAATTTATATGGAACCAGAAAAGACCTCGAATAGGCAGAGGAATATTGAAAAAGAAAGCCAAAGTTGGTGGCATCACAATTCCTGACTTCAAGCTCTACTACAAAGCTGTCATCATCAAGACAGCATGGTACTGGCATAAAAACAGAAACATAGATCAATGGAACAGAATAGAGAGCCCAGAAATAGACCCTCAACTCTATGGTCAACTAATCTTCGACAAAGCAGGAAAGAATGTCCAATGGAAAAAGACAGCCTCTTCAATAAATGGTGTTGGGAAAATTGGGCAGCCACATGCAGAAAAATGAAATTGGATCATTTCCTTACACCACACACGAAAATAGACTCAAAATGGTTGAAGGACCTCAATGTGAGAAAGGAATCCATCAACATCCTTGAGGAGAACACAGGCAACAACCTCTTCGACCTCAGCCGCAGCAACATCTTCCTAGGAACATCAACAAAGGCAAGGGAAGCAAGGGCAAAAATGAACTATTGGGATTTTATCAAGATCAAAAGCTTTTGCACAACAAAGGAAACAGTTAACAAAACCAAAAGACAACTGACAGAATGGGAGAAGATATTTGCAAATGACATATCAGATAAAGGGCTAGTGTCCAGAATCTATAAAGAACTTCGCAAACTCAACACCCAAAGAACAAATAATCCAATCAAGAAATGGGCAGAAGACATGAACAGACATTTCTGCAAAGAAGACATCCAGATGGCCAACAGACACATGAAAAAGTGCTCCATATCACTCGGCATCAGGGAAATACAAATCAAAACCACAATGAGATACCACCTCACACCAGTCAGAATGGCTAAAATGAACAAGTCAGGGAATGACAGATGCTGGCGAGGATGCGGAGAAAGGGGAACCCTCCTACACTGTTGGTGGGAATGCAAGCTGGTGCAACCACTCTGGAAAACAGCATGGAGGTTCCTCAAAATGTTGAAAATAGAACTACCCTATGACCCAGCAATTGCACTGCTGGGTATTTACCCTAAAGATACAAACGTAGTGATCCGAAGGGGCACGTGCACCCGAATGTTTATAACACCAATGTCTACAATAGCCAAACTATGGAAAGAACCTAGATGTCCATCAACAGACGAATGGATAAAGAAGATGTAGTATATATACACAATGGAATACTATGCAGCCATCAAAAGAAATGAAATCTTGCCATTTGCGACGACGTGGATGGAACTAGAGGGTATCATGCTTAGCGAAATAAGTCAATCGGAGAAAGACAACTATCATATGATCTCCCTGATATGAGGGAGAGGAGATGCAACATGGGGGTTAAGGGGGTAGGAGAAGAGTAAATGAAGCAAGATGGGTTTGGGAGGGAGATAAACCATAAGTGACTCTTAATCTCACAAAACAAACTGAGGGTTGCTGGGGGGAGGGGGGTTGGGGGGGTGGGGTTATTATGGACATTGGGGAGGGTATGTGCTATGATGAGTGCGGTGAAGTGTGTAAACCTGGTGATTCACAGACCTGTACCCTTGGGGAAAAATATATTATATGTTTATAAAAAATAAAATAAAAATAAAAAAAAAATAGAAGTACCTTCTGATCCACTACTGGTTATGCAAAAATAGTAATTCAAAGGGATTTTGGTGAATAACTGAATTTTACTCCAGAAACTCATATTGCACTGTATGCTCATTAACTAAAATTTAAATTAAAAACAAACAAACCCAAAGGAGTACATTCACTTCTATGTTTATTGCAGCATTATTTATAGTGGCCAAATGATGGAAGCAGTGGAATTGTGCATTGAGAGATGAATGCATAAAGAAGAGGTGATATATATGTACATGTACACACACACACACACACACACACTAGAATATTATTCATTCATACAAAGAATGAATTCTTTCCATTTGTAAGGATATGGATGGAGCTAGTGTGTATAATGCTAAGTGAAATAAGTCAATAAGAGAAAGACAAATAACATGGTTTTGCTCATATGTGGGATTTAAGAAATAAAATAAATGACCAAAGGAAAATAAAAGACAAACCAAGAAGCAGACTCTGTAGAAAACAAACTAATAGGAGAGGGGAGGTGGGAAGGGGGATGTGTTAAATCGGTGATGTGGATTAAGTAGTTCATTTATGATGAGCACCGGGTGATGTAATAGAATTGTTGAATCACTATATTGTATACCTGACACTAATATAATACTGTATTTTAACAATACTAGAATTAAAATGAAAGCCAATAAAAAAGGAAAAAAAAGGGGGGGGCCTGGGTGGTTTACTCTGTTGGGCATCCAACTCTTGATTTCAGCTCAGGTCATGATCTCAGGGTCATGGGATCAAGTCCTGCACTAGGCATGGGGCCTGACTGGGATTCTCTCTCCCTCTCCACTGCCCCTCCCCACCCCACTCATGCCTTCTTTCTCTCTTAAAAAAATTAATTAATTAAAAGAAATTTAAATAGATAATTAAAATAAAACAGAAAAAAACCCCAGAAAGCATTTTTTCTGTGCCCCAGCATAACCAGGGCTGTTGTGGGCTTGTGGATTCTGAATTCACTCAGTCAACAAGCTCACTGTGTCCACTGGACTCTCTTTTTATCTGGGCTTTTAATGTGAAAGTGGAGACAGCATTTGTGCTGCTCCTTGGTCCTTTTAAATTGTGACTTTTTTTTTCTGTGCCTCAGTATGCCCTGGCCTGATGTGGGCTCTCACTGAGACATCAAGCTCACTTTGTGGACCAGAACCTCTGGCTATGATGTCTAGACCCAGTTCTGGTCTGGGCTTTTTACATTAGAGAAAGAATATAAATTGTGTAGATCTCCAGTCTCTCTGACTCAGAGAGGGTTGCTGAAGCTCTTCTGTTTTTTGTCGAATAGTTCTAGTGTTGTCTCTGATAAAGTAGTTGCCCTTTTAAATGATGCCTTTTCTCTGTGGGCTGGCAAGAGGAAGCTGTTCCTGGTCCCTTAGTATTATCCCTCCCCGCTGCCATTCTCAGCATCAGGTTGGGGTTTCCCTTTGTTACTGTGCTTCCCCCTCACTTGGTGTTCTTGTTTGCTGTTCTCTGTGTCTTTTGTTGTACAGATGCTGTTCAGTTGACCCTCAGTTCTTCTGGAGGAATTGTTCTATATATAGGTGTAATTTGGTGTGTTCCACAGAGCTGGTGAGTTCAGGGTCTTCCTACCTCATCATCTTGGACCAGACTTTATATTTTTCAAGCTATTAATTGAGCATTTTACAAAATGTTTATTGGCCATTGGTATTTCAATGTGAATTGCTTATTTTTGTATTATTTGTCCATTTTGTCTTTTGATTTGCTGGTTCTTCTTATTGGTTTATAAGTGTTATTTGTATATCCCAGAAGTTAATTCTGTTAAATATGTTACAAAAAACTTCCCCCATTCCTTAGTCTTTTCTATTGCAAAAGGCAAACACTGTTCACTTTCTCTCCCTTTTCATCTTGTTTATGGTGCCTTTTGTCATAAACAAGTTTTTAACTGTTAAATATATTCATGCTTTTATTACTTGTACATTTTGTATCTTTAAAAATTGTTACACTAAAGTTAGAAAAATATTTTGTTTTCTTATGTAAGTTTTAAAGATTTGATGTTCACATTTAGGTCATAATACATCTAGCTTTATCTTATAACAAATCTAGCCTATTGGTAGGGAGAGTTTGACCAACTTGTTATTCATTACTTTCCTTACTATTCTTGGACTGGCACTTTTCTGTTGAATGATTAAGTATTTCAAAATTGCATTGAATTTATAGATTGAGAGAATTGGCCCGTTATGATAATTCACTTTTTCCCATGTATGGAAATGGGTGATTGGTATATTGATATGGGGATATTTGTGTCTTTTGACATTGTTTAAAATGTGTTACAAAAAATTCATGCACTTCTTTTCTTAGATTTACTTCAAGGTAGCTTATTCTTTTAGTTGCTATAATAAATCCCTTTAAGCTATATTTTTAAATTATTTTTGATAAAAAGAATTCTATTAATTTTTATATGTTGATTTTATATATAAGAACCTTGATAAATCTCATTAGTTCTAACAATTTGCCTGTAGGTTCGCTTGGGTTGACTGAGTAGTAAATTATGTCACCTCTAATTTTAAGACCTTCTTTTCAGATTTTATACTTCATATTTCTTTTTCTTATCTTACTGCAATGGCTGGAATTACCATATGATGTTTGTCAGTAAGAGTTATAGAGGTGTGGTGAATTTGGTCTATACTTTCATGGGAATGCTTCTAAAAATTCACTGTTACATCTGGCATTTGATAGTTTCAGTAGATAGTAATTGTCAGATTAAGGATGCCTCTTTCTCATCTTAGGCTGTTTTTTTTTTTCCCTTTTTGGTAATAATGAATATGAATGAGTGTGGCACTTCTATCAAGTGCTTTTTTTGTATCCTCATTTTATAAATGTGGTAAATTGTGGTGCCTGGGAGGCTCAGTGGGTTAAGCCTTTGCCTTCAGCTCAGGTCCTGGGATCAAGGCCACATTGGGCTCTCTGCTCAGCAGGGAGCCTGCTTCCCGCCCCCCTCCCCCAGCCTCTCTGCCGACTTGTGATCTCTCTCTCTCTGTTGAATAAATAAATAAAATCTTTAAAAAGACTAAATGTAGTAAATTACACTAATAAGTTTTAAAATATTGGATTATCCTTGAATTCTTAGAATAAACCTTATTTGAACACAATATTTAGTGACTTTTTTCAGTTTTATTGAAATATATTTGACATACAGCACTACATAAGTTTAAGATAGCATAATGACTCGATTTACCTATATTACAAAAAGAATACCACAATGAGTTTACATAACATCCATTTCCTTGTTTGTATAAGCCCTGTTAACTCTAGGCCATTGTGTTGTACATTGCCTCTCAGGTACTTATTTATCTTAAAACTGGAAGTTTTTATCTTTTGACTACCTTCATCTAATTCCCCCAGGCTCCCATTCCATACTCCCTACCTCTGGTAAACAAAAATTTGATCTCTTTTTCTGAGGTGTTTTTTTTTGTTTTGTTTTGTTTTTAGATTCTCCATATAAGTGAGGTCATACAGTATTTGTCTTTCTCTGTTTGACTTACTTCACTTAACATAATGCCCTCAGTGTCTTCCCATGTTGTTGTATGTGGCAGGATTTCCTTCTTACAGTGACTTTCCTATGCATTGCTTATACATGAATATTTTGTTTAGGATTTTTGCATCTATCTTCATAAATGAATTTGGCCCATAATTTTCATTCCATGTACATTTAATCATTCACTCATTCAATATGTATTCATTAATTTCATATTGTGTTCCATGTATTATTTTAATAAATGTGGAGATAGTAATAAATAAAGTAGGTAAAAATCATTGCCTTCATTGAACTTTATGTTCTACTAAGAAGAAGACAGATCATAAACAAGATAATTACATATTATAGTATGTTAAATATTGACAAATACTAATGATAAAAAATAAGCAGGAATGGGGATAGAGTGTATGTGTGTGTGTGTGTGTATGGTATATGCAACCTTAGATAAGGATTTACAAGGAAGGCTCTCACTCTAAAGTGACATTTCAGTGAAGATATCTGGGGGAAATTTTAATGGTCCTGAAGTTTGCATGTTTCTGGTTAAGTTCAAGGAGCAGAAAGAAAGCCATTGTAGCTAAAACTGGTTTTGCTATCAGGTCAATAAGTAGTTGGACAGCTTTTTCAGTTTTTAAAAATACGTATTTTTGAAATAATTATAGAATCACAGGAAATTAGGGAGCCTTGGTAGGTCAATCAGTTAAGTGATCAACTCTTAGGGCTTAGCAGGGAGTCTGCTTGGGACTCTTCTTTCCCTCTGCCCCTCCCCTCTGCTCTGTCTCTCTCAAATAAATAAATAAATCTTTTAAAAAAGAATCATAGGGGATTACAAAGAAAGTACAAAAACATTCCTTGTCCTTTTCATTGAGTTTATCACAATGGCTACTTCTTAACTATTATAAAATATCAAAACCAAGAAACTGACATTGGTACGGTGTGTATGTAACATCCTATGTATTTCATTACACTTGTAGATTTGTGTGACTATAATGTCAATCAAGATATTTAACTAGCCAATTACCAGAAAGAGCTCCTTTGTGCTACCCCTTTGTATTTGCACTTACACACCTTCCTGACACCACCCTTACCTCCTGGCAACCAAGAATATGTTTTCCATCTCTATATTTTTGTCATTTTGAGAATGCTATGCAAATGGAGTAAAATAGAATATGATTTATTAAGGCTGGGTTTTTTTCCCTACTCAGAACAATTTTCTGGAAAATCTCTCAAGTTGTGTCAACAGTTTGCCCCTTTTTGTTGCCAAATAACATTCCTTGGTATGGATATATCATAGTTTGTTGAACCATTCATGTGGTGAAAATATCTAGGTTGTTTTCAGGTTTTGACTACCAATAAAGCTGCAATAAATATTTGTGTAGAGGACTTGGGGCAGGCATATATTTTCATTTCAAGGGGTAACTGCCCAGAAATACAATTGCTGGGTTTTATGGTGTTTTTAAAGTAGATTTCAAACTGTTTTCCACAATGGTCTTATAGCTTTACATTTGCAACAATGGTGTATGAAATTCAGTTTTTCTGCATCATTGTCAGCTTTTGATATTGTTACTATTTTAGCCTTTTTGGTAAGTATATAACAATATCTCACTGTTGCCTTAATTTGGACTTCCCAAATAGCTAATGTTGTTGAATAACATATCTTGTACTGATTTGCAATCCATATATCCTTTTCAGTGAAATATTTCTTTCTATCAGTTGCCCAGTTTCTGATTGGATTGTTTGTATTTAGTTTTCAATTTTGGGTATTCTTTATATATTCTATATTCTATGAAGCTTTTCTGATATATGTGGTTTGTAAATATTTTCTCCTGCAGTCTATAACTTGTCTTTTCATCCTATTAACAGTGTCCCTTGCAGAGTAAAATTTTAAAATTTTGATGAAATTCCATTTATAAATATATTTCTTTTATAGATCATGCTTTTAGTATCAGATCTAAGAACTCTTCAGCAAGGACTACGACCTAAAGATTTTCTCCAAGTTTTCTTCTAAAAATTTATTGTTTTAGGTTTAGGGCTATTGTCTATATTGAGTTAATTTTTGTATAGGGTGTGAGGTTTGATTGAAGTTAATTTTTATGCCTCATGTTTAATGACTCCAGCACTTTATGCTGAAAAAGCTATCCTTCTTTCAGTCATAGTTTTTACACTTTAGATAAAAATCAGTTGGGCAATAGTTTATGTAGATATTATACACTCAAGGAGGTGGAGCATAACTGCCCTCTCTTTGAGTGTGGACTGTATATCGTGTTTTCCTTCCAAAGATACAGTTTGGAATAAAGGAAAGAAACACTAATTTTAGTGTGGACAATCTTGAGAAACACTGCTTCATCCAGGTAGACAGTGTCAACATTAGCAATGATAAGTCATGTTGATAGTGTGTGTCCATGATATGATGTGGTAAAAATGGCACTTTTGTGTTTTGTTCCCCAAAACATTTAACCCTAGGTTACGAGAGAAGTATCAGAAAATTCTGATTGGAAGATATTTTACAAAATACCTGACTAGTGCTCTTGAAAATTGTCAAGATCATTAATATAAGGAAAGACTGAGTAACTATCACAGCTAAAAGGAACCTAGGGAAATATGACTACTAAATGTAATATATGATCTTCCAGTTATAAAATAGTTAAAGGGAAGTAATGTACAACATAGGGAATGTAGTAAATAATGTTGTAACTACTTTGCATTGTGTTATATGGTAAAGGCTTATTGCGGTGACCATTACATAATATTTGTAAATAGCAGATCACTGTGTTCTACAGCAGAAACTAATAAAATATTTTATGTCTTTTTTTTGTTGTTGTCAACCAAGAAAAGAGGAAGTGCTGAAATAAAAGCATTTATTTGGGGGTCTTAGAATTGCAGTTCAGGGAGCACAGATTCAGGTAGCATCACAAATGTGTCCTGTTGAGGAGTAAAAGTCCAGGGTCTTCATTACTAAATTGTGTAGTTATTAGGAAATGCACAGAAACTGCTTTCCAAAGATTATGGAAGATATAATTACATTTTATAACTCACTGGTTTTTTGGGTACTTTGTGTTTGTTACTAGGAAAATTTATGTGCAGTGTCAAGTTTTTCTTCAAGAATATGGGTGTAGCGTCTTGGGTTCAGTCATGTACTTCTGCCCACTTCAAAAGTTCAGTATCGGGGCGCTTGGGTGGCTCAGTGGGTTGAGGCCTCTGCCTTTGGCTCGGGTCATGGTCTCAGGATCCTGGGATGGAGCCCCACATCAGGCTTTCTGCTCAGCGGGAGCCTGCTTCCTCCTCTCTCTCTGCCTACTTGTGATCTCTGTCTGTCAAATAGATAAATTAAAAAAAAAATTCAGTGTCATTCCTATTTCTAAAAAGCAGGATGAAGTTTTTAGTCCTAAAATAAAGTCTCATGTTCAGAGGTTTTAAACGAATTTACATTTCCTGCTTTTGATTGAGATATCCTCTCTGTAGAACATCACAGGTCAACATTTGTCCCCTCATTGCCAGAGTGTTCTTCCAATACCTGCTCTGGGTCCCTCCTGTACCTTGGAAGGGAACATTAGTGATCCTGTTCTGGTATCCTAAGTAAGAAGGTAGATTCATATGGGTTGTCAGCTTTGTGAATTTTAGTAATCCCAAGCATGGTCATGTGGGAAAAAGGCATGTGACTGAGCTGGGTAGAGCAGAAAGAATAAGTTTGGATATGCATTTAAGAATCATTAGATTACAGAGTAGTATAAAGAACATAATGAAATCAGTTTAGTGAATAATGATTAGAAACCACTGAGGTCATGTTTAACAAGGAAGGGTAGTAGAGAGAACATTCATGTACTTTACATCGAAAGTGTATATCTTATCAAGGTCATAAGCTTTGGAAATCATCTCAAAACACTGAGCTACCATCATCCTATTTGGTGCATTATTTTTGCAGAAATTTGACAGGCAATAGGTACAAAGTTTTAAAATAATTATATAAAAAAGAATTAAAAGTACTATGGTAAGTACAATTTGTATGATAATTCTAAACCAAGTGCCCAAACCTGAAGGTAACTAGTTAAATAGATTAAAAGACCTGGGGTCTTCAGGTGAAATTCAGTGTAGCCAATGTGCTTATGTTCTGATTTTATGCAATTGCATTTCTACTTTCCCAGAGGAATTTATCCATGTGTAACAAGTGGTATTACTATTAAATACATGTCTACATGCCTCCTTGTTCAGCAAGTAATCAACGGCTAGGTGCATTGGGCATCCTCTTACAAAGAGAACAGGGTTTTATTGAACTTGTGCAAATACACACATTGTCATGGAAAATAAGGATATTTAAAAGAGTTTCAGAATTCTGGAGGGATAATGTAGGGAGAGAAAGATAAAAATTTCAACCTTAGTTGTAATGATACACTTTACCAAGTCATTCAGTTATAAATAGCTTAAAGGAGAGGAGAAAAAGGGGTCCTTTAAATTTGGGAAACAAAACATTGAAGAAATCTGTTTTCTACTAGAGTTTGAGAAATTCTTACCACTTCAGTGTTACAATCTTAAATTTATCAAAACCTATGTTTTCACATATTTGTCAATTTATAAATCTCTTTGAAGATAAAGTACTTAACACCATAATTGTCCATAAATGACAAAAGACTTAAAGGAATAGCGATAGTTAGAGATCAGAAGCAAGTTCATTATGATGCAAGTGACAAGCAGATTTGATGATTTCTGTGGCACACCATTTCAAGAAAATAACTAGAATTGTCTTTATACCAAGACATATTAGGATTTTAGGAATATTACATTATTTCTAGAAGACTTAGACTATATGCCTACACAAATACATTAAAGAAGTATTACTTTTTGACCATGCTTCCTATGTAAATTAACATATTAGGTAATCATAATTATTGTGACATCTCATTTCTTATAAGAGAGGGGACAAATCTTTTAAGAAGTTCCAGGGGCCATCTAAAACTCACAGAGTTATGGGGGTGGGGGTTGGGCAAAATGGGTGAAGACATATGAGAGATAGATACAGGCTTCCAGTTATGGAATGAATTAATCATGGGAATAAAAGGCACAATATCAGGAATATAGTCAATGATATTGTAATAGCATTGTATGGAGACAAATGGCTATGTTTGTGGTGAACAAAGCATAATTATGTGTAAACTTGTTGAATTACTATGTACAACTGAAACTAATGTAGTATGTGTGTGAAGTATACTCAAATTAAAAAAAAATACAAAAAAGTTTACTAGAATTTGATTTTGGGAAGCCTGTTAAAAATATCAAAAATTTTTGGATCACTTGATCAAATAGGATCACAGATCATTATGAAACAATATTTATCTATGTGACCACTGTGACAATGAAAAATCTCAGAGATAAGGGCATGTGGGTAGCACAGTTGGTTAAGCATCCAACTTTTGGTTTTGGTTCAAGTTGTGATCTCAGAGTCGTGAGATTGAGCCCCACTTTGGGCTCCTCGTTCAATGTGGACTCTGCTTGAGATTGTCTTTCCATTTCCTTCTGCTTCTCTCATTCATGCTCACATGCTCTCTCTCTCAAAAATAAATAAATAAATCTTTAAAAAAAGTAAAAAAGATTTCAAGGACAAATATAAGGGTTACATAGTGGTACAGGAAATTATTTTGATAAAAGACAAAATCTTTGTTTTTTAAATATATTACTTTGAAAGATAAAGAATACCATTCACAATATTTATCAAAAGCAACTCAATGCTCCAAGATGCTTTGTCTTTTTAACAAAGCTTTTAGTTTGACATTAGTATATAATGGGTATTAAGGCTCAATTTTAAAACCCTTATAACAATTCAGTCTTTAGCTAACTTGATCATATGTATAGTTCTTTTCTCCAAATTTCTTTTCCATAAACATTTTACAACTTCCTATATCTATTTAGGCTTTGTCCTATCTTTTTCCTGGAAAAATTATTTTACGTTAGTAGGACAAAATTACTTTCTTTTTTCCTTTGCCAACTCCCTTACCATGTCCTTTATATCATTCCTTATCTACAAAATACATTTTATTTTCCTTATTTACTTTTCATATATAGTCACTACCTTTCACCCTTATTATTTTTAGTAGTTCTGTAAAAAATGAATCTCATTTTTTGACAATTTCAACTTTATTAGTTTAAATGTTATTTTCTCAATTTAAAAAAATTGCAAAATCTTATCTGGAAAAGAAATGATGTGAGTTATTACAGAATAGTTACAGATTTACTCTTACATGATAGCATAATTGCTTATGCTTTACATTAAATGCATATAAACTCTTTCCATATTATATAGTCAAAATATAACATACACTTTTTGGACATTATAGTATGAAATTTATTTGCATCTGTAAATTATCCTGACATTGCTCTGCTAGACTGGTAATAACAGAACAGACAGAGGATCCCCAAATTATTGCTGAAGAGTGTTACTCTAAGTTGACTAGGAAGAATAAAAGTTTTTAAAAGTGGGACAATTTCTAGGCAATAGAAGTGCAATGTTTGGGAAGCCATCACCAGAATTCCCAGATAGTTACTACTTGCAAGTAGTTATAAGAAATAGGAAAATTCTTTTAAATAAAAATTTCTGCCTGCCTGCATATCTAAAAAAAGGGCAATAAAATATGAGCCTATTAAAGAGTGATACATTTTGGCCTTGAGGAGCTATCACTATGTTTGTACAGGACAGAAAGGGTGATGGTTCTTGTATTGGCCTTTCTAGTTTTCTGTACAGACCCTTTTGTTGCTCAGTTTATTGTGGTATGAGTAGTACCCTTAGGGAGAGAAGCAACTGAGGTGGCTGCCTAGTACTAGGATCCTAGGCTCCTCTTGTCCCTTGACCAGAACTAGATAACTATCAAATATTTCTGAAAACCCAAGAAGCCAAGTTGAAGACTGACAGAACAAACCCCACAACTAGAAGGAGAGAAGAGACCACATGGAAGAAGGTAGGAAGTGCAGAGATATGGTTTGGGGGAGAAAGGGATTGCAGGTACTGCAGAGGGAAGGGAGACCTGGTTGTAGAGAAAGGCAAGAGAGAGAGGAGCACACAGGGGAATGTATAAGAGCCATTGCCTGGGAAAATGAGAGGGGCTGATTTTTCTGAGTTTTTGCAATCAGGGGGCTTTGAAGAGTAGAGTTTTAAAGGTCAGTGGGCTTGGCTGAGATAGAACCTTAAGGCACTGCACTACTTAGCGCGAGAAGGCAGACAACCAAGCCAGGGGTAGATTGAAAGGAAACAGTGATTTGAGGAATGCCTCAGGCTCACAGTGGTGAGATTATTCACCCTTTTTGGAGCGCTTGCCTGAGTGGAAGCATTCATAGGACGTATCTCCAGTGATAAAGGAGCCAGACAGGCAACATTTTCCTCCCCCTACCCTCAGCATATATGGAGAGCCACCTGCAAAGGGCAGCTTGGCTTCTGTATTAGCTGCCTAACCTGCTTGTTCCAAGTCCCATGGCCCTACACTCTGACATGACTGCACTTCTCTGTAAAACTTCCCTCGGTCCCAGCATGGCAAGACTCTCCCCCAGAAGATGAGGGCAGGCCCCTTCCCACACCAATTAGCTAAAACCTAGAGTTTTAAAAGTCAGCAGGCTCGGCTGGGATAGAGCCCAGAGGGAACTGTGCTGCTCCTGGAGAGAAGGAAAGAAAACAACACAGAGGCAGACAGTGTGGAATCAGTGATGTGAAAAAAGCCTGGGACACACAGAGGGGAGATTACTAGCTCCTCTTGGAGTGCTACCCTGAGTGGCAGTATTGACAGATAGGGCTCTCTAGGGACAAAGGAGCTGGTTAGTGCCATTCTCCTCACCCCAACCCCTCACCATAAACACAGAGCCACCCAAATGTGGTAAACAGCACAGCACCCACACTGGCTATCTGACCCACTTACACCAGGGTCTCTGTACTCTGCTGTAGTGCCCTTTTTGGACAAGATTGCGTCAGGCCCAACATGGTGGGCCTCTCTCCCAGAAGTCCAGCAAGTACTTCTGCCCACACAACATCTCCCAACTAGAGAGTTTTGCAAGGCTTCAGTTCTAGAGGAAGTAGTATCAAGTCTCATTTAATAAGCAGACCACAGTGTACTTAGTTAAACTCGTAACACTCTGGCCACAGACCAAACACTGCCTACTGCAGACAAGGAGAGCCTCGGTAGATAATTGGCCTGAAGTACAGAACACAACACAGAGTTCATGTAGCACATACCAGACACAGTTCCTGAAGGTCCAGGCCCTGGACAGCATATGACCTCTTCTTCATAAAGCCATTAATCTCAGGAGCAGGAAACAAAACAGGCTTTTCTAACACAAAGAAGATGTCAGAGATTTAGACAAAATGTCAAGATAGGGGAATTCATCCCAATGAAACAAGATAAAATCATGACCAGAGATCTAATCAAAACAGATACAGTCAATGTGCATGAGGGAGAATTTAAAGCAAAAATATTAAAGATACTCACTGGGCTTGAGAAAAGAATAGAAGACTTCAGGAAGGCCCTTATTGCAGAGATAAAAAAGTTAAATAAAATGAAAAATGCAGTAATTCTGATTCAAATCAGACTGGATGTAATGAGCACAAGAATAGTAGAAGCATAAGGACAAATAAGTGATATGGAAGACAAAATAATTGAAAATAATGAAACTGAAAAAAAAGAATTACAGAACATGAGAATAGACTTAGGGAAATCAGTGACTACATCAAACATAGTAACATTTGTATTATAGGAGTCCCAGAAGAGAAAGGAAAGTTGGCTGAAAATTTATTTGAGTAAATAATAGCTGAAAACTTCCCTAATATGGGGAAGGGAACAGATATCTAGATCTAGGAGTCACAGAGAACTCCCAACAAAATCATCGAAAGCAGGCCAATACCAAAACATACTGCAATTAAATTAGCAAAATATAGTGATGAAGAAAATCCTAAAAGGAGCAAGACAAAAGAAGTCCCTGACTTATAAGGAAAGACAAGGCTAGCTGCACCTCTCTCCACAGAAGCTTGGCAAGCCAGAAGGGAGTGGCATGACATATGCAACTTGCTGAATGGAAAAATATGCAGCCAAGAATATTCTATCTAGCAAGGCTATAATTCAAAATAGAAGGAGAGATAAAGAGTTTCCCAGACAAACAAAGACTAAAGGAGTTCGTGATCAGTAAACTATCCCTGCAAGAAATATTAAAGAGGACTCTTTGAATGGAAAGGAAAGACCAAAAGTTACAAAGATAAGAAAGGATCAGAGAAAATCCCCAGAAATAATGACAAAACAAGTAATAAAATGGCACCAAAAACATATCTATCAATAATTACTCTGGGGGTGCCTGGCTGGCTCAGTGGGTTAAGCCTCTGCCTGTGGCTCAGGTCATGGTCCCAGGGTCCTGGGATCGAGCCCCACATCAGTCTCTGATCAGCAGGGAGCCTGCTTCCCTCTCCCCCTCTGCCTGCCACTCTGCCTACTTGTGATATCTCTCTCTCTGTCAAATTAAAGAAAAAAATTACTCTGAATGTAAATGGACTAAATGTACCAATCAAAAGACAGGGTATCAGAACGGATTAAAAAAAGGTGCATCTATATTCTGCTTACAAGACACTGATTTGAGAACTAAAGACACCTGGATATTGAAAGTGAGTGGATGAAAAATAATTTATCATGCATGTGGACATCAAAGGAAAACCAGAGTAGCAATAATTATTTTGGACAAACTACATTTTACACCAAAGACTGAAATAATAGATGATAAAAAGGATACTATATCTTAATAAAAGGGACAATTCAACAAGGAGATATTACAATTGTAAATACTCATATACCCAACATGGGAGCACCCAAATATATAAAACAATTAATAACAAACATAAAAGAAATAATTGATAATGTTACAAAAATAGTTGGGGACTTTAACATTCCACTTACATCAATGGGAAGATTATTTAAGCAGAAAATCAACAAAGAAAAATGGCTTTGAATGACATACTGGACCAGATAGACTTAACATATATTTAGAACATTCCATCTTAATGCAGCAGAATATACTTTTCAAGTGTACATGGTACATTCTTCAAAGTAGATCACATACTGGGTCACAAATCAGGCCTCAAGTATAAAATGATTAAGATCATACTAGGCATATTTTCTGACCACAATTCTATGAAACTAGAAGTCAACCACCAGAAAAAGTTTGGAAGGATCATAAAGCCCCGGAGGTTAACCAACATGCTACTAAACAAGGAATTGGTCAACCAGGAAAGTAAAGAAGTAATAAAAAATACATGGAAAAAATGAAAATGAAAACACAATGGTCCAAAATCTTTGGAATGCAGCAAAAATAGTCCTCAGATGGGAAGGTATAGCAATACATGCATACCTCAAGAGGCAAATATTTCAAATAAAGAACCTAACCTTACACCTAGAGGAGGTATGAAAAACAACAACAACAACAAATGAAGTCTAAAGCCAGCAGAAGGAAAGAAATACTACAGATTGAAGCAGAAATAAATGATATAGAAACTAAGAAAACCCCAGTGGAAAAGATCAATGAAACCAGGAGCTGGTTCTTTGAAAAAAACTAATAAAATTTATAAATGTCTATAAGACTTACAAAAAGAAAAAAGAACCCAATAAATAAAAGCACAAAGGAGAGAGGATAAATAACAACCAACACCACAGGAAAACTATATGGCAAAAAATTGGACAAACTGGAAGAGATGGATAAATTCTTACAAATTTATTAACTAACAAAATGAAGGAGGAACAAATAGAAAACTTGAAAAGACTGATAACCAGCAAAAAATTGAATCAGTAATAAAAAAATCCTAAAAAAAAATGTCCAGGACAAGATGGCTTCACTAGTGAATTCTACCAAACATTTAAAGAAGACGTAATATCTATTCCTCTCAAGCTATTCCAAAAAATAAAAAGGAAAGAAAACATCCAAGTTCATTCTGTGAGGTCAGTATTATCCATATATTAACACCAGATAAAGACTCCACTAAAAAGAGAACTATAAGCCAATATCCATGATGAAGAGGGATGCAAAAATTCTCAATAAATACTAACAGACAGACTCCAACAATATATTAAAAGGATCATTGACCCTGAGCAAGTGGGATTTTTTCCTGGGTTGCAAGTGTGGTTCAATATTTGCTAATAATCAATCACTGTGATACACCACATTAATAAAAGAAAGGATAAGTACCATATGATCCTTTCAGTACATGCAGAAAAAGCACTAGGCAAAGTACAACATCCATTCATAATAAAAGCCCTCAAAAAATTAAGGTTAGAAGGAACATACCACAACATAATAAAGGCCATACATGAAAACTCACAGCTAATATCTCCGGTGGGGAAAAACTGAGAGCTTTTTCTCTATTGTCAGGAAAAAGACAGGGATGTTCACTCTCACCAATGTTACTCAACATAGCACTGGAAGTCCTAGCCACAACAATCAGACAACAAAAAGAAATAAAAAGCATCCAAATCAGCTAGGAAGAGGTAAAACTTTAACTATTTGTGCATGACATAATACTCTATGTGCAAAACCTGAAAGCCTCCACCAAAAAACTGCTAGAACTGACACATGAATTCAATAAACTCTCAGGATACAAAATCAGTGTACAGAAATCTTTTGCCTTTTAGGGTGCCTCGGTAGCTCAGTCAGTTAAACGTCAGCCTTTGGCTCAGTTCATTATTTCTGGGCTATGGAGTCAAGCCCTGCATTGAGCTCCCTGCTCAGCAGGGAGTCTGCTTCTGCCCCTCCAACCCTGCTCATGCTCTCTCTCTCTTTCAAGTAAAAAAGTAAAATCTTAAAATAAATTTGTTGCATTTCTAAACACCAATAAGAAAGCAGCAGAAAGAGAAATTAAGGGATCAGTCCCATTTACAACTATACACAAATACATATAGAAGACAAAATAAATGTATTTTATTTGTAACTCTTTTCTTCTTATATATGTTAAGAAGGAAACTGTATAGCAATACATACAAAGTTATATTTATCAAATTAAAACATATGAAGTACAATTTGTATGAAAATATGGTACAAAAGAAAGGGGAGGTAGCAGCTATATTGGAGAAAAAATTTTTATGCAATTGGAATTGGTATTAATCTACCCTACATTGTGTCATTAAAGTATTAATTGTAATTCCCAGGACAACCACTAAGAAAATATCTGAAAATGTATAGTAAATTGAACTAATTAAAGAGTATACTGGAAAAGCTACTTTACACAAAGGAAAGAAATAGTGGTAGAACAGAGGAACAAAAGCTATATGAGGCATACAGAACATTAAGGTCATATGTAAATCCTACCTTGTCTGTATTAAAATAAACATGAATATAGTAAAAAAAAAAAAACTAATCAAATCCAGGGAGTGGTAGAATGGATTTAAAAAGTGACCCTAGGCTGTCTATAAAACACTTTCTTCTATCATAGACATGGATACTTTGAAAGTTACAGGATGGAGAATGATATGCTATGCAATCAGTAACCAAAGAGAGAAGGAATGTTTATAATAATAAAAGATAAAATATACCTTAAGACAAAAATTGGGACTAGAGACAAAGAACATTTACTAATGATAAAATTGTCAATCCAACAGAAAGAAATCACAATTATAAACAGACATTCATCTATCAACAGAGATATGAGTACATGAAGCAGAAACCTGACAGAAATGAAAGAAATAGACAAATCAACAATAACAGATGGAGATTTTGATATCTCATTTTCAATGATGGATAGAAAAAGTAGGAAAAAAACAAAGAAATAAAAGACATTAACAACACTGTAAACCAATAGACATAACATACATCTATAAAATACTCCACCCAACAACAGAAAAATACACCTTTTTCTCAAATGCACAAGAATGTCCTCAAGAAAACATATGCTAGGCCTCAAAAAATTTAACAGAATTAAAATCCTACAAAAATATGGTCTCTTACTACAGTGGAATAAAATTAGAAATCAGCAGGAGGGGTGCTTGGTGGTTCAGTCAGTTAAGCATCTGCCTTCAGCTCAGATCATGATTCCAGGGTCCTGGGATGGAGTCTGGCCATCAGGCAACCTGTTCAGTGGGGAGTCTGCTTCTCCCTCTCCCCTTCCTCTCTGTGCAAGATCTCATTCTCTCTCATAGTCTCTCTCTCACATAAGTAAAAAAAAAAAAAAAAACAGACAAACAAAAAACAAACAAAAAAATAACCTTAAAAAAATCAACAGGAAGGAATTTGGAAATTCACAGATAAGTGGAAATTTAACACACTTCTAAATAACCAAGGGATCAAAGAAGAAACCACAAGATAAATTAGAAAATACTATGAGATAAATGGAAACAAAAATACAACATACAAAACTTCTGCAATAAAATTAACACAATGCATACAGGAAGATACATGGTTTCAAGTTACAAAAGGAGAAATATCAGAAATATGTGAGATATCTGAAATCAACAACATACTTTTATATCAGGAGAAACTAGAAAAAGAAGGAATTATTAACACAAGGGAAGCAGAAGGAATGAAATAATAAAAGGGATTAGAAAATAACAAGATAATAGAAAAATTAATAAAAGCAATGAAACCAAATCATCAAAATTAAAAAGCTTTTAGTTACAAGGACCAGGAAGAAAAAGGGAAAAAATTCAAATTACTAAAATCAGAAATGAAAGATGAGACATAAAAAAGGATTATAGAGGAATATTATGAACACTTAGACACCAATAAGTTAGACAATGTAGATGAAATGGATAAATTCCTAGAAACACACAAATTACTTAAACTAACTCAAAAAGAAATAGAAAATGTTTACAGACATATGACAAGAAATGAGAATGAATTAATAATCTAAAAAATTGTCCAAACAGAAAAATCTCAGGGCAATAAGGCTTCACTGGTAAACAATACAAAAACACCTAAAAAAGAATCAATACTAAACCTTCCCCAAATTTTCACAAAATAAATTACATGACAACACTTCTTGACTCATTTTTTGAGTCCAGTGTTATCTTGATACCAGAACTAGACAAAGACATCACAACAATAGAACACTAGAAACCAATATCCCTTTTGAATAAAAATGCAAAGGGCACCTGGGTGGCTCAGTCACTTAAGCATCTGATTTCAGCTCTGGTTGTAATCTCAGGGTCCTGGGATCAAGCACCGCATTGGGTTTGTTGGTGACTTTAAGTTTCATAGATTTGTGGTCAGAAAACAATACATGGTATGAGTCAGTCTTTTTATATATATTGTGTATTGTTTTGTGAACTAATATGTGATCTGTTCTGGAGAATGGCCCATGGGCACTTGAAAAGAATGTGTATTCTGCTGCTTTAGGTTGGAATGTTCTGAATATATCTGTTAAATCCATGTGGTCCAGTTCATCATTTAAAGTTGTTTCCTTTTGTTCTATTTAGATCATCTGTCCATTGATGTAAGTGGGGTGTTAATGTCCCCTACTATTATTGTATTATTATGATTGCATTCCTTTATGTTTGTTATTTTTTATATATTTGGGTCCTCCCATGTTGGGTGCATAAACATTTACAATTGTTAGATTTTCTTGTTGGACTTTACCTTTTATGACTATGTAGTGCCCTTTATCTCTTGTTACAGTCTTTGTTGTAACACAATTTGTGTTAACACTAATTTGTCCAATATATGTATTGATAAAATAGCTTTCTTTTGATGTCTATTTGTATGATGAATGTTTCTTCATCCCCTTTCTTTTAGTCTTCAGGCATCTTTAGGCCTTAAATGAGTAAGCCACATATAGGCTTTTTTTTTTTCCCATTCTGACACCTTTTATTTTTAAAGAAGACTTTATTTATTTATTTGTCAGAAAGAGAGAGCAAGTGAGCCCACAGGCAGACAGAGTGGCAGAGGGAGAAGCAGGCTCCCTTCTGAGCAAGGGCCCGATGTGGGACTCAATCCCAGGATGCTGGGATCATGACCTGAGCCGAAGGCAACCACTTAACCAACTGGGCCACCCAGGCATCTCACCTTATATCTTTTCAGTGAAACTTTTGTCTATTTACATTCAGAGTAATTATTGATATGGATTTAGTGCTTTTTTTTTTTTTTACTTGTTTTGTCATTGTTTATGGAGATTTCTGTGATCCTTTCTTGTCTTTGTCAGTTTTGGCTTCTCATTTCCACTCAAGGAATCCCCTTTAATATTTCTTGCGGGGCTGGTTTAGTGACCCTGAAATTCTTTAGGTTTTGTTTGGGGGAATTCTTTAACTCTTCTGTTCTGAATGATAGCCTTGCTGGATAGGTATTCTTGGCTACAGATTTTTTTTCATTCTGCACATTGAATTTATCATGCCACTATCTTCTGGCTTGCCAAGTTTCTGTTGCTAGGGCAGCAGTTAGCCTTATGCATCTTGTCTTGTAAGTTAGTGACTTCCTTTGTCTTGCTGCTTTTAAGAGTTTTTTTTTTCTTTATTACTATATTTAATTGTAACATGTCTTGGTTTTGACCTGCTTTTGTTAATTGTAATGGGTGTTCTCTCTGCCTCCTAGATCTGGATGTCTCTTTCCTTCCCTAAATTAGGGAAGTTTTTACCTATTATTTCCTCAAATAAATATTCTGCCTCTCTTTCTCTCTTTTCCTCTTCTGGGACTCCTGTAATATGAATGTTACTACAGTTGATGGAATCACTAAGTCTATTCTTGTGTTTCATAAATCTCCTTTCAGTCTTTTGTTCATTGCATTAAGCTTCTTTCCAGTCTCAGTTATTGCATTGTTCATTTCTGATTGATTCCTTTTTAACTTTTATATCTTTGGTAAAATTCTCCTAGTTGCCTTCCATTCTTTTATCAAGTCCAGTGAGTATCCTTATGAATGTTGCTTTAAATTCTCTATCAGTCATGTTACTTATATCTTCTTTGTTTAGAACTCTGCCCAAGACGTCATCTTATTCTTTCATTTGCAATAAACTCCTCCATCTTATCATTTTGTCTAAGTCTTTGTCTTCTCCTCTGTGTTAGAAAAGCCTGTACCGTTTCCTGTTGTTGAGAGTAATGGCTTTATGAAGAAGTGGTCATATAGTGTCCTGGGCTTGGCACTTCAGAGTGTGTGCTTCTGTGCTCTGTTGTTATGTTTTGTCTGCTCTGTATTTCAGGCCAGTCATTAGTAAACCTCTCCTTACCTGCAGTGGGCAGTGTTTAGTCCTTGGCCAGAGTGTGGCAATTTTAACTATGTATGCTGCAGTGTGCTCATGCAAAAAGAGTGGATCCTACTTTATCTAGAACTAAAGCATTTGGAACACTAGTCAGGAGACGTGATGTTGGTAGGGGTTTCTGCTGGTCTGGGAGAATGGCCTGCACTCTGGGACTGGGTCAAGCTTGATGGAGAAGGGCAGTCCCACCACAATGCAGAGATCCGAGAGTTGGTATAAGCAAGTTAGGCAACCTGTGTCAGCCCTGAGCTCCTTCCTGCAGGTGTCTCTGCATTTATGCTGGAGGGGGAAGGGAAATGGCTCTAGCCAGCTTCTTTGTTCCTGGAGAGGTGTCTTATTGAAGGCTGCCTCTTAGAGAAGCACTCTGACAAGAGTGAATAATCTTCCCCTTTGTGCCCCAGGGATTTTTGAGATTTTTGTTTCCATGTTGTCTGCCTCAAGGTTTTTTTGACTACTTCTCACCAGGAGCAGCCCACTGACCTTTGGGCTCTAATTCTGTCAAGACTGCTGACTTTTAATACTGCATGCTTTAGGGATGTGTTGTGGGTAGGGGATTATGCTGGACTTTGGGGGGAGGGTCCTGCCATGCTGGGACTGAGGCAATCTTGACTGAGCAGGGTAGTCCTGCCAGAGCACAGAGGTGAAAATTGTAATTAAGTCAGGCAACCTGTGTAGGCCCTGTGCTGCTTCCTGCAGGTGGCTCTGTGTTTATGCTAAGGGGAGAGGGAATGAAATGGGACCAGTCGGCTCTTTTGTCCCCACAGAAACATCTCTGTGAGCACTGTCTCTCAGGGCAGCATTCACAGTAGAATGAATAATCTCCCCTCTGTGTGTCCCAGGTATTTTTGAGATTGCTTTTTCCAGGCTGTCTGCATCCCCCCTTTTTGCCTGCCCTCACTCCAGCAAAAGTGCAGTTCCCTCCAGTCTCATACCAGCCAACCCTGCTGACATCCCAAACTCCAAACTTTAAGCCCTACTAGTTATAAGAACTCAGGAAACTCAGCCCCCCCTCCCCTTATTCCCCAATCAATGGCTTTGGGAAAACATTCTCCCTGTGTGTTCCCTTGTGTGCTTCTCTCTCCTCCTTCTCTGTTACCATGGCTCCCTCTCATCTGCAGCACACATGATCCATTTCTCCCTCAAACCATGTCTCCCCACTTCCTACCTTCTTCAGTGTGGTCTTTTCTCTCCCTTTAGTTGTGGAGTTTGTTATGTTAGTATTCAGGTTGATTTCTTGGGTATTTAAGATGATTTGATAGTTATTGTATTTTATTCATGGGACTAGACCAACCTAGGGTCTTTCTGTTCTGACAGCATATTCCCAAATCCTGGTTTATTTATCTTTGATTTTAGCCTGGTAGACTCTCTTTAGTATTTAGTGTAGGGTAGATATACTAGCAACTAATTCAGTTTTTGTTTATCTGGGAATATCTTCATTTTTGAAATTTAATTTTGCTAGATGTACAATATTATTGTTGCAGAGTTTTTGTCTCACAGAGTTGAGGAATGTATCTTCCTGGACACAAAAGGGTGAAGTGAGGTGAAAGTTTATTAAGTGAAGTTGAGAATAGAAAGGAAAGAAAAGGAGCTCTGTAGTGTGAGAGAGGTCCTGAATGGGTTGCCACTGAGGGCTTTTATGGTCTGTCTTTTATAGAAAACTGACCATATCTTGTCAATAACATGTAAAAACAAACATGGTAGATTTGTAAATATCATGAGACTATCCTGTCTATATTTAGAACAAAAGTGGTGGATTTGTTACCTTCCCTTCTCTCTGGTTAATCTCATCTATGACATTTCTTCACATCTGGGATTTCTTTGATACTAGTCATGTAGCTCCCTACCTGTCTTCCCCTTCCTAGCCTCGCCTGTCCCTTACTCATTATCTTGATAGTTCCCTCTACCCTGGCATTTTGAGTATGTTACTTTACTGTCTGATCCTTCATTTTTCATTCCTGATGAAAAATTCAGCTGGTAATCTTTTTGAGGATTCCTTGTTGATGAAGAGTTTTTTTCTTTTGCCTTTTTAAAAGATTTTGTCTCTATCTTTCAGCAGTTGATTGTGATAGTTTTAGGTGTGTATGTCTGAGTTTATCTTTCTTTAAGTGTTTATTGAGCTTTTTGGGAATGAAGATGATTTTTAATTTTTATCAAATGTGGCAAATATTCTTTCTTCATCTCCCTTTCCTATTCTAGGATTCCCATTGTGTGTGTTGTTATGTTTATGGTGCCTCGTAGGTCTCTGAGAGTCTGTTGATTTTTCTTCCTTCTTTTTTCTTTCTGTTCTGTAGATTTGGTAGTCTCAGTTGACCTGTATTTAGCTTCACTGATTCTTCTGTCTGCCCAATTCTAATCTTAAGGCTGTGTAGTAAATTTTCCATGTCTGTTATTGTTTTTTTTTAACTACAGAATTTTTAGTGGATTCTTTAAAAGTATTTTTCAATTCACTATTGATATTCTGTATTTGGTGAGACATTTTTCTCATTTTCTCCTTTAGTTTTTTTAGATATGGTGCTCTTTGATTCTTTGCATATATTTAGAATAGCTCATTTAAAATCTTTGTCTAGTAAGTCCAATGTTTGGGCTTCCTCATGGACAGTTTCTGTTGATTACATTTTTTTTTTAGTATAAGCCAAAATTTCCTGTTTCTGTGTATCTCCTAATTTCTTGTTGAAAAGTATGCATTTAATATTATATAATGTGACAATTCTTGAAATGAGAACCTCTCTCTTTCCCCATGGTTTATGTGTCTGTTGTTGTTGCCTTGTTTATTGACTTCTTGAACAAATTCTGTATTAAATTCTATATTTTTATTGTGTTTAACTGCTGAAGTCTTTGGTAGTTTAGCTTAGTGATCACCTACTGATTGGATAAGGATTCCATGAGATACCTTGAGGCAGCAAGTTTCCTAGTCTTTGGTGAAGAGCTATGTTGGTGTATGTTATGTCAGTTTGCAACTCTGCCTACCATTCTCTCCCTGCTTATTCAGGGCCTTAAGTTCGGATAGAAGTGAGCGATTGGGTCCATCTCAAATCTTTCATGGACATAGACACAGCCTGGGGTGTGCACACATACCTTCACATGCACATGTCTTTCTAGATTTTTAGGGATAGGTTGTTGCTTTGCATAGGTCATGTGTACATGTCATTCTCCAAATGGTCATTCTCTAAATTTTTATGAAGAATTTTGGGTTCCTGGACCCAATTCCAATGTGTTTTTGGGAGTGGATTCCCCACACTAACAAGCAATTCTCTGAATACCAGGTAGATGTCCTACTATTCAACTCAGTTATGACACTATCTCCCTGGAAACCAGATTCTACAGATTAACTTTTAAGTTGTACAACACTGCACTACTGCTTTCAGATGTCTGTCACAAGTCCAATTCTTCTGATCGACTGGCTATAAACTAGAGGTTCCAACAATGCCCTTATTAGGTTTGATTAATTTTCTAGAAAGACTCACAGAACTCAAAGAAATATTTTACTTACTAGATTACAGTTTTATTATAAAGGAATATAACATAAGAACAGCCATATAGAAGGTATGTATGAGGCATATTATGGGAGAAGGGTGTGGAGCTTCCATGCCCTGTCTGAGCATACCATTCTCCCCATTTCTCTACATGTTTACTAACCTGGAAGTTCTTTTTGTGTTTTTATGGAGGTTTCATTACATAGGCATGTCTGATCATTCATTGGTGGTTGATTCAACCTCCAGCTTCTCTTTCCCCCCAGAGGTCAGGGGAGTGAGAATGAGAGTTCTAATGCTCTAATCACATGGTTAATTGTCCTGACAACCAGTCCCCATTTTTAGGTGTGGTCTAAAAGTCATGCCATTAACCTAACAAAGGCAATTTCATGGCTGTCATCACTTAGGAAATTTCAAGGGTTTTGGGAGCTGTGAGCTGGAAATGGTGGATGAAGACCAAATATATATGAGAAATATATTCTAGTCATCTGAATTGATCAAATATATATTTCTTATAAATCACAATTTATATATGCAAGCAAATATTTTGGTCAACCTCTTGATAACTCCAACTTTTATGTTTCTTTGGGCTACTACAATTTTAAAAACTTGAGATGATTATTTTTGACAAATGCCGCCCCCCCCGCCCAAGCACTGTTTATACAGAATGAGCTTTGGGTTAGGACAGAGACAAGCCTTAAGAATGGAACTTTCAGGACCTGTTAAAATGGACAAATAGTGATAGTTCTGTAAGAGTGAAGCCTTGTGAAACTCCAACCCCATTCTGCGCTCTCTGGTGGCTGCTAGCCTGTTGGTTTTCACAGCTATCATTATTGTGAAGCTGTTGATTTTCAGTGCTACAGCAGAGTTGGGGAAGGAGTGATCTGATTAACTATACTTAATGCACAACAAAGTACACTGGTATTATCAAGATTCAATCTTTTATCTTGAACAGAGAATCCTTAGATTCTTAAACCTTTAGTTTATTAGAGAATATCATATATATTATATAATCTGTCATATATATTATATAATCTGTTGTTTATAATATATATTACAGAAAAAAGTTGTATCCAGGATTTATAAAGAAGTCTTATACCTCAGTAGCTCAACAATAAGAAGACAAAAATCCAGTTATAAAACTGGCAAGAATTTTAACAGACCCTTCATGAAAAAAGATAAATACCCAATAAGTACGTGATAAACTACTTAACACCATTAGTTATCAAGAGAATGCAAACTAAAACTATAGTGAGATACCACCACACAGCCATTGAAATGGTTAAAATTTAAATTAAAAAAGTCAGTTACCAGATTTTTATTGTAGCTTTATTCACAATAGGCAAGATATGGAAGGAACCCAAGTGTCCATCAATGGATGAATGGATAAAGGAACTGTGGTATATACATACAAAGAAATATTACTCAGCCATAAAAAAGAATGAAATCTTGCCATTTATTACAACATGGATGGACCTAGAGAGGATTATGCTAAGTGAAATATGTCAGAGAAAGACAAATACCATATGATTTCACTCATAGAGGGGAAAAAAGGAGCAGAAACAGACCCACAAACACAGAGAAGGAACTGGTGGTTGCCAGACTAGAGGTGAGTGGGGGAATGGGCAAAATGAGTGAGAGTGGGAGGTGCAGGCTTGTAGCTATGGAATGAATAAATCACTGGGATGAAAGGTACGACATAGGGAATTTAGTGAGTGGCATTTTAATAGCATTATATGGTGACAGATGGTAGCTATACTTGTGAGCATAGCATAATGTATAGAGTTATTGAATCACTATGTTGTAAACATAAAACTAATATAACATTGTATATCTGCATTACTTTACTAAAAAGATTTTAAGGTAAGTTACCAGATGTTGAAAGATATGTGGATCAATTGAAATTCTCATATATTGTTGATAATAATACAAAATAGTACATTGACTTTGGAAAACAGTTTGACATTTTCTTATATGTTTTAAGATATACTTACAACTAATCTTATAACCCATTTATTGGACCCTTATGTATTTACCCAAGATAAGTAAAAATCTATGTCCTAGAAAGATTTATACATTAATTTTTAAAGTAACATTCTTCACAATAGTGAAAAACTAGAAATAGCACAATGTCCATAAATAGGTGAATGAATGAATAATGGTATATTTATCCAATGGAATCTACTCAGCAACAAAAATAATGAATTACAGATAGATGAATTTCTAAGATACTGTGCAGACCAAAGTAATCTAGATATAAGAGTACGTTCCATTATGATTCCATAGAAGAGAAGAGTGGTAAGTAAATTGGTTTCTATACAGCATTAATTACCTGCCTAATTAATCCTGTTTTATTCTACCTTATTCCCAGAAAACTTCAGTTGCCTAAAATACACTATCCAGCTACATTCTAGAATGAGTGAGGAAAAAACACAGAAGGCCCATGAATAAGAAGGTAGTGTGGAGAGAATCCTCAAAGATATCTTGAACAATTATAAGATAGAAGCTTGGTGGACAGGGATGCAGAAGTATTAGGGAAGATAAAATAATGATTTTACATGGTCTAGAATGATGTAGTAAATTTTATTTTAATAAGGAAATAGATGCCTCATACATAACAAGCATTTCTATGTTATCTATTGATTCTTTGGAGTCCAATAGTTACCCAACTCATTTATCTGAAATACATGGCTCATTCCTGCACTTTTCCTAGTACAGAGGCTGAATATGTGAGACTTTCTTTCAATGAAGAGCTACTAATTTATGCTTGTTCATATTTGTGAACGTGATTTGTCTCTGCATTGTCTCGTTTTTTATATGTTTGTTTATAAGGTAAGTATGGTAATACCTACCTTTGTGTGTTCAAGAGGAATAAGTGAGAATGCTTATGGAAAGTCATTCATAAACTTTTTCAAGCTCTGTGCAAATGTAAAGTAGTGTTTTCAATCAGACCAAAGGTCTGGAGAAGAGAAGTTGGTGCAAATAATGAAAATGGAAATTAATGCAACTCCTTTCTTATCCCATGGCTTCACTTACAAAATAATATAACTGTAAAAAATCATAATATTTGTGGCTTCTGAGATGTTCAGATAATTCTAAAAGAGGAGTGGTTATTAACTATACCTTGTTTTATCAAGAAAAAACTGAAAGAATCCAGGTATTTGTGAAAGGGCAATATAAAGAATATTCTTATTTATTTAATTTCTTTGAGTGACACAGAAAGCACATGGGGGAGTTCTGGGCTTGTCCTTATCTGCTGCTGGCCAAGGAGGCCAGAGAAAAGTGATTATTTTCCAGCCATGGAGCCAGTTTTGTGTTCTCTTTGCTGATGAAATATGGAAAACAGGAAAACATTCTCCTCTTACATTGGTGTGGACAAGATTTGAAGTAGAAAATGTTACTGCAAAGTGTGGAAATTTGAGAAGGCATGGTAACCTAGTCTGCAGTCCCTATTCTTTGTAAAACCTTTCTTCTTCTTCTTTCTCTTCTTTAAAAAAAAAAGATTTATTTATTTATTTGAGAGAGAGAGAGAGTGAGCAAGTGGGGGGAGGTGCAGAGGGAGAGGTAGAGAGAAATTCTCAAGACTCCACGCTGAGCTTGGAACGTGAAACAGGGCTCAATCCCACTACCCATGAGATCATGACCTGAGATGAAATCATGAGTCAGACAATTTTTTTTAGTCACTTATCCTTTATTTGTCTCCAGTTAATGTATTAAGTATTAGTAAAATGAAAGCTACCATGCATGTATTGAACACCGGTGTACCAGGCATTGTGCTAACCGACTGAGCCACCCAGGCGCTCCTCTCCTTCTTCTCCTCTTTCTCCTGCTTCTCCTCTCTCTGCTACTTCTTCTGCTTCTCCTCCTCCTCTCTCCACCTCCTTCTTGCCAATGATGTGTTCAAAGGCTCAAGGTTCTAAATACTGAAAATAAGCTTTTCTGGAAATGGGATGTAGACAAGATGGCAATAAAATTCTAGGCAGGTTAATCTGTTCCAACCAAAGGTCTGAACATGTTTTATTGTGTTTGTGCTTAACCATGTTAGCTTTTTATTGAAAGGAATAGATATTGTCTGTATTGTCTCCCTTTCTGTTGGTCTGAGAGCAAAAACTCTCATAGACCTATGTATCTCATAGATGTGAAGGTGGAGGATGATGAAACTATGGAGTTAAAGAAGAAATAGAAAAAAAAGGAACCAAAAATAACCAAAATTTTGAGCTTTCCTAGAAGATGGTCTAATGGATTACTTTAGTTAATGAGAGCAGTGCTCCTTGAACATTAAAGGACATATGAATCCCCTAGGGATTATATGAAACTGCATTTTGTGATTTAGTAAGTCTGGGGTTTGATCTGGGAATGTGTATTTCCATAAAGCTTCCAGGTGATGATGATTCTGCTCTGAGAACCACTGAGAGTAGCAAGGCTGGAGAGTTTGGCTGGACCTCTTGGTGAAGGAGATATTTAAAAAATTTCACTAGAGATATTTTGTCAAAAGGCTAGCTAAATGTGATTTAGTTTTGTACCTTCATTAGACTTTTATTTAATAAAATTTAAAATTATTCACCAAAAATAAAAGCATTTGTCGGGCCTTACGACCCTGAAGTTTTTCATTAATTGCCTCCTTAGTTCAGGTCCCTTGCTGAATACTGTGTGAGCAAATTAAATTTGTTGTCCTGCCTGATCGTAACCTAACCCAGGCTGCCATATGGTTAATGTGTAAAATATCCAGGTTGTGCCTGTGTTGCCATGGAAAAGGCCCTGGAGAAACAGACCGTCTGGCTTTTACTTTTGACACTGCTGGCTAGCTTAGGGCCCTTGAATACCACAACTCCAAAATTCAGCTTTTTCTTTTGTAGAATGTTTGTGGGTATTTGTTTGGTGAGAGGTGAGAAAGCATTTAGTCCATTGCCCATAATTGGTGCTCAATTAATGCTTAAGGAGACTCTTTTAGGAGTAAAACTAAGTAGTTTTAAGTTTTATGGGCTTTGGATAGAAGGAGTCAGAGAGGACTGGAATTGAGATTAAAACATGTCTCATAATTTAAAAGAAGGACTTCACTAAACTGCCCTCCTTCCTCTTTAATGGTTTTAGTTGCTCAAATCTTCTACTGAAGTTTTAATATTTTGTTAAACTTTAATTATTTATTTTTTAAATTTTATTTTATTTTTTTTCAATGTTCCAAAATTCATTGTTTAACTTGATTAAATGCAAGTTGCTAACTACTGGAAGCACTTCCCTTTGCTTTTGTCCTATCAGCCCTAACAGATATGAGTAAATCAGTTAAAGAACAGTCTTGACAATTTCTTCTGTTTCTCTTACTTTGCAGATTATTCTTCAGCTGTTCAGAAATTTTCTCAGACACTTCAGTCCTTCCAGTTTGATTTTATTGGAGACACTCTGACTGATGATGAGATTAACATTGGTAAGTCTTCAGCTGCGTGTGGCCTTGTGCCTCTTGAGGCAGTTCTGAAACCATGAGTCTCCTAGGTTTCTGGATACAGGAAACTTGGACATCTTCATCCTCTGTGGTCTAGTGCCAATCTCATGGGAGGCTGCTTAAGAAGGATAGAGAAACACTGTTTTCCAGTCCCATTCCCCTCTCACACAAAAGCAATAAAAAGATATCCCTTAAGCCTCTGCTGAGGTCTTTGACTCAGTCAATCTGCAGGGGACTTTTTCTTTAAAGAATCTAATACATGAAAATAGATATTTTTATGAAGGATAAAGTAAAGGTGATTTTTTTGAAAACAATTCCAAAATGATTTAGAGTAACAGTCCTCTGAGGAATAAACTCTAGAATGTTTAAAAGTAGCATTTATATAGGTCCAGCTTTTCAGACAACAGGACATTTGACATAACCTCTTGGGAATTGAATTTAACAACTCACTGTATGAGCTGTGTGATATTGGACAGATACTTCCTTTTTCTGAGCCTTAGTCTTGTCATCTATAATATGTGGTTAATATTAATATCAAGAATGTTACTAGGAAGAGATTGAACAGTGGAAGTTAAAGAACTTTGTTTTTGTGTTAGTTACTATGAAGTTAAAGTGGTGTCGGCCAACTCTGGCCCTTGGCCCAAATCTTGCCTGCCGCTGTTTTTCGGTAAATAAGGTTTTTTTGGAACACGGCTACATTTATTCATTTAATATTGTCTAAGGGAAAAATATTGTGTAAGGGTATTTTGTGGTAGTACAACAAAATTGAATAGAAGTGGCAGAGACTAGATGGCTTTCAAAGCCTAAATTATTTGCTCTGGTCATTTAAGAAAAAGTTTGGTAACCAGCAAGTTAAAGAATGCATGTAAAGCATTTGCTAGACAAGAGCATTGAACCACAGAACTATTGCGAATGCTTTAATGTCACTGAAACAAGTTAGTTACGCAGTTGTATTTATGAACTCCAGCATTAAAATATAAAAATGTATTATTATTTAATGGTCATTGTAGTAAATATGAATCGTATATAAAAGTATAAAATTACCTATGATAGTAAGATATTCCAGTACAGGAACAATGTATTGAATGATATTGGCATATTATATTTTAGCTCTCTTTTGTACATGTATCTCTTTTATGTGTATGCAATTTAGTTCATGTTAAATACATAGTTTTATCTTTTTAACCTAACATTTTATCATAATCATCTTATGAGAGCATTTAAAATTCTTTGTATGTTTCATGGTGGGGGAGGGCAAGGGAATTGTTTTTATTCACTGCTATTTCCCCAGCATGTAGAGGAGTGCCTAGCATATAGTAGATGCTCAGTACATGTTTGCTGAATGAAAAAAAAATAATGGATGCATTCAGATCTCTTTATTATAGGAGCCATACTTTATATAGTATTCAACTATTTAGCTTATTTCCAATTTTTCACTATTATAAATAATACTTCAATGAGTTCTTTTGTGAGACTAAGATTGATGACTTTTAGTAAATATGGTGGTATAAATAATGAAGCACACATTTGCATTTATATTATTTATTCACTTCATTTTAATTTTATAAATCTATTTTTGTCTAAGGGCATGACTTATTTAAAAGTTAATATCATGGGCTTGAGAGTCAGATAGCCCAAATTTGAACTCTACTTTGGAACTTAATATCTGTGTAACCTGGGTAGGTGACTCCCTTTCTAAGTGTTAAGTTTTTCTCATATGGAAATAGGGATGAGATGATCAATGCCAAGTGTGCACAGTGTCTAAATACATGTTAACTGTTTAATCATTGTTAATATAATATTTGCTTTCTTTGTGCTCTGCAATAAGCCAAATGTTTCTGTGTCTTCCCAAAATTCATATGTTGAAATTCTAACCCCTGATATGGTGGTATTAAGAGCTGGAGTCTTTGGGAAGTACTTAGGGCATCAAGGTGGAACCCCTCACGAATGGGATTAGTGTCCTCATAAAAGAGACACCAGAGGGCTCTTTTATCTCCCTTCCATCATGTGAAGATACACAAGAAGTTGTCAGTCTGCAACCTTGAAGAGGGCTCTCACCAGAACCTAACAATGCTGACACCCTATTCTCAGATTTCCAACCTCCAGAAATGTGAGAGATAAATTTCTCTTGTTTATAAGCCACCCCGTCTATAGCACTTTGTTATAGCATCCTAAACTTAGGAAAGGCAGAAGAAATTGGTACTGAGAAGTTGGGGTGTTGCTGTACCAGATACCTAAAAATGAGGTAGCTTTGGAATTAAGTAATGGGAGGAATCTGCAAAAGTTTGGAAGTGCATGCTAAGAAAAGCTTAGATTGCCAGGAATGGAATTTTAAAGGCAATTGTGTGAGAGTTCAGAAAGAGAAAAGGCGAGCCATAGAGAAAGTTTCCATGAACAACATGTTATTAGACAATGGAGAAAAGCAATCCTTGTTATAAAGTAGGCAAAGAACTTGGCTGAACTGTGTTTATGTTCTGGTGTTTTGTGGAAGGTAGTGTTTTCCGACTGAAAAAAATTGAATGTTTGGCTGAGGAAATTTTTAAGCAAAGTGTTAAAAGAATGGCTTGGTTCCCCCTGTTTCTACTAAAAACTAAGGGGAGAAAAATGAATTAAAGATGGAATTATTAAACAAAATGGAACAAGAATTTCAAAGTGTGGACATTTCTCTGCCTGTCCATATTACAAAAAAATGACAGTGTGTTTGGAGGAGAACACCAAGGGTGTGGTGGACTGACCATTGCATAAGGAGATCAATACGGGTGTGAACCATGGATGTAATCAACTATTCCAACAGAAGCCAGGAATAGAGATGGGATTATATGAGCAGAAACACTACCCGCTGGGACTATAGGAAACAAAAAAATGGGACAAAATGAAGGAAGACTCTTTGACTTCTTAGACCCTGTAAGACCCAACCATATAGCTATTTGGCTCTGAACATGCACTATTTTTCAAAGACAAGAGAATAAGGACTCTGAAGCCAATCCAGAAATCATCAGGGCTGCCATTTCTATCACATGCCTAGAGTCTAGAGGCCCTGTGGCCTCCCACTAGATTTGAAAGGATGAGACCAATGCCCAAGGAGCTGTAGGGGCGGGCCCACTGAGGGTACAACACCTACCTTACCATAAATGTCAACCAGTGCCATTTAGGAAAAAGGTGTGTGAGTTTGAGCATGATGGCTTATAAACAAAATAAAACAATATAAATAAACAAAACGACACCCCCCCCAGTGATGCCACATTCTTGTGGGTGTTTGTGAGCTCCATGTAAGTTGCTAGCTGTGACACATTTACTTCTTAATGTGTGCTTTACAATAACACTTTAACTCAGTCACCATTTGCCTGCCAAGTCCAGAAACTCATAATTATCATCTGGTCATTGCCTTTAGGGATGATGAATCATGAATTGACCTTTATTGATGGGGACTGAAAAAAGATTTTGAGATTTTAATTGGCCTGACATAGTCATCTTTGTTGAGTATGCCATTTTGAGAGCTGGGATTTGTGGTAGTAGTGAGAAGAACAACCAGTGGTCCAACAGTTTAAGGTGATGCTCTTTGTAGGCTTTGAGAAGAAATACTAGAGACCCTACTGGGAGGGCACTGCTAGGAAAGAACAGTTGTGTTGGAAGCTGAGATAGGAGAGTGTGCCATACCCTCTAATTGTCAACTACTAGCCCAGAGTGGATAGATCTTCTGTTTAACCAGAAAAATTGGTAAAAGTACAGTTATAATAGAATTTTGGGTTGAGATTTAGATTTCATATTATATGTGAAGAGGACCTTGCAGTTCTTTTCATAATGAATTTTGTTGATGGCTACAAAATGTAACTCAGTACCATTAACTCCCCTGTAGATACCAGTTATCTAACAGAGATGGCAGTGATTCCTAGAGGATGTGAGCAAAACCTGAGACTTCTCTGAAGAGTCCCTTCCCTTGATCATCAGCACTAGTAACTAACTTGAGTAGTCTGTATGTAATAGGGACAAATGAGAGGAAGTGTCTCACCGCCCTGATGACATTTGTCCCTGATCTAGAGCAAGACATCTATGCCTTCAATTGGCATTGTGTGGCTTTTTCTCTACCTCTGTATCTTAGTAACCAAAGGAAATCTCAGGCGTTTAGGTAGTTTTGTGTATACTTCAGATTTCTTAGCTATGGGATCTTAGCAATATTACCCAAGCTTGTTGGGCCTCTGTTTTCCTCATCTGTAAAGCAGGAAGTGTAATCTATTTCACATGACTGTGGGAAATAAACCAGGTAAGTACATATACCAGAGAGTATATGTAAATCATTAGGCTCAGTGTCTGACTTATGATTGGTGCTCAGTATCTCATAGTTGTTACCAGGAAGGTGGTAGAAACTAAGTTTTGGAAAATCTCAGTTTGAAATTATATTTCTTGAATAACTGTGAAGGAAAAGGTAAAATAAAATATTAGTATTCCAAGAACATTAGAGAGTATCTAGCTTAGTTATTCCTAATATGTGTCAGAGTGACCTGAAGCTTTTATTGATCCAGAGTCTCAGGACCTCTCTTAGATCAAATGAATCAGAATCTCTGTAATGGAGCCCCGGGCTCTGATTTCTACACAGTCATCATAACATCAGTGAGCATTTTGGAACCCCATGTCAGTTTTCAGGTTTTTTCAAACTGTTCCTTGGATCCTCAACTTCTCCTATCCACCAAATCTTAAATGAAGCAGGTAAGAATTTACTTGAAGAATTGAATTCCAGGTGAAAAAAATAAGCTGATACTTTCAGAGTGCTTACCAAGTACCACATCTTGTTTTAAGCACTTTACATAAACTGATGAGAGAGAGGCAGAGACAGACAGGTGAATGCGAGCATGTGCGCACACACACATACACACATACACAGTGAGAGAGGGAGAAAATGAGAATATACTAAGCTGGTTTACCAACCCTCCCACCACCACTCCTGCCAGTCCTACAGACAGGGAAACTGATGTCCAGAGTTCAGCTAGTGATTGTTGAAGGTAGTGCCAGAACCAAAGTCTCCTAAAGCCCAACTGATTTATTCAACTAATTTTTATTGAGCACCTGCTATGAATCCTGCCCTCACGGAACTTCCATTCAGTTAAGTTTTGGGAAGAAATATATGCAAATAACTTCCTATATCATTGCAGTACTGGGAGCAAGAAAGATGGATGCTTTCCACATAGGCATCATAGAACCTCCTTTCTCTTTTCTGAGGAACGCTGCTATGCATTTGTTCATTAGTAAATAGGTGGAAAGTATCCACTAAATGCCATAGACTGGGGACTCAGAGACACAATCAATCTCCCTGTCCTTGAGGATTTCAGTCTGTTAAAGGAGGCAGATGAGTATACAGACAATTGCAAGACAATATAATAAGTACTATGATAGAGGTAGGCCCACAGTAGCCCCTTTCCACACTGGTGTGTGTGTGTGGGGGGGGGGAGATAGGGAGAATAAACAAGGAAGGCTTCTCAGGGAAATGATACTGAAGTTAGATGCAAGGCTAGGGTGAGGCAAGTGAGGATGCTAGGGCTGAAATTTAAGAAAGCACTTATTCTCAGGTTCATGCAAAGTGCAGGTGGGCACCATATTGTGAGTACCTCCCAAATTTTGCACCCTCACTTGCCTTTCTCCTGTCTTGGTCCTGATCTGAGTTGGATTTCTAAAGGATGAATGAGAATTAAGAAAAGACAACAGAGAAAACAAATATACAAAAGTATAATTGAGGGGAGTAAGAAGATTATATCTTTCTTGAAACTAGAAGACACTGAATGTGACAGGAAAAAGTTGAGGGGGAGTCAGAGATAAAGACCGGAGAGGTTGCATAAAGGCTATATGAGTCTTGGCAGGTGATGAAAATGAGCAAAGCAGACTGGATATAGGATGGCAATTGATATTCTGTCTCTGTGGCTTGTAATGAGAGGTAGGGCTTGTGACAAACAGAAAAATACATGCTACATCTAAGAGCAGCATCCTTGCATGGGCTCCAGTGATTGTTGCCATCTAAAAATGTACGTCTATATTGCCAGTATCTCTTAATTTTTCCAGAAAATTATACCCAGATATTTTATGCATAGTATTAATTGTTAGCAGTTAAGTCAAATAAAAACACTATGGACTCTGAGAAACAAAAAACTGAGGGTTTTGGAGGGGAGGGGTGGGTGATGGGTGAGCCTGGTGGTGGGTATTAAGAAGGGCACATGTTGCATAGAGCTGGGAGTTGTACATAATCTATGAATCTTAGAACATTGCATCAAAAACTAATGATGTATTTTACGGTGACTAACATAACAATAAAAATTAAAAAAAAAACTAATGATGTATTGTATGGTGACTAACATAACTCAACTAAAAAAAAAAAATCCAAATCAAGAAAAACATACCTATTGACCAAATACAGTGGATGGGTTCGTGATGTTGATGCCTGGGTTAGGCAGTGAGGGGCCTGGAATACCTCATGAAATATTTTGGATTGTATCCTGAAGTTTATGGGGAATAAGACACAGATGGGAAAAGATCAGGAAGGAGACCTAGGCAGATTCCCAAAAGTTTTGACTTAATCCTAAAAATTTGGTGGACCTCACTGGAGAACCTTATACATATATTTTTTTCTTTCCAAGTTTTTATTTAAATTCCAGTTAACATACAGTATTATATTAGTTTCAGGTATAAAATTAAGTCATCTATCACTTATATATAACACCCAGTGCTCATCACAAGTGCCCTCCATAATATCCATCACCTATTTAATCCATACCCCTGCCTATCTCCCCTCTAGAAACTCTCAGTTTCTTCTCTATAGTTAAGAGTCTGTTTCCTTGTTTGCCTCTCTCTTCCCCCCCCCCATGTTTATCTCCTTTGTTTCTTAAATTCCACATATGAGTGAAATCATAAGCTATTTGTCTTTTTCTGACTGACTTATTTCGTTTAGCATAACACACTCTAGCTGCATCCACATCATTGTAATGTCAACATTTCATTCTTTTTAGAACCAAGTAATATTTCATCGTGTGAGAGTGTGAGTATGTCTATGTATGTGTGTGGAAAGATAGATATATATGTGTACATTGTGTACATATGTGTGGACACAAAAATACACACATATATGCATATGTATACACAATATGCACTATATATATGTATGTGTGTATCTGTGTATATATACATATATTTATATATTCTCATATCTGCTTTATCCATTCATCTTCATCAGTCAGTTGACATTTGGTCTCTTATCATAATTTGACTATTGTTGATAATGCTGTTATAAACATCAGTGTGCATGTATCCCTTCAAATAAGTATTTTTGTATCTTAGGGTAAATACCTAGTAGTGCAATTGCTAGATCATTGGGTACTTCTATTTTTAACATTTATATGAATCTCCATACTGTTTCCAGAGTAAATGCATCAGTTTGCATTACCACAAACAGTGTAAGAGTTTCCTCTTTCTCTGCATCCCTGCCAACATCTGTTGTTTCCTGTGTTGTTGATTTTAGCCACTCTGAAAGGTGTGAGGTGGTATCTCACTGTAGTTTTAATTTGTATTTCCCTGATGATCAGTGATTTTGAGCATCTTTTCATGTGTCTGCTGGCCATCTGGATGTCTTCTTTGGAAAAATGTCTATTCATGTCTTCTGCCCAATTTTTAATTGGATTATTTGTTTTTAAGCATTTGTCAGGTATATAATTTGCAAGTATCTTCTCCCATTCTGAAGGTTGCCTTTTAGTTCTATTGATGGTTTCCTTTGCTGTGCAGAAGTATTTTATCTTGATGAGGTCCCAATAGTTTATTTTTGCTTTTGTTCTCTTGCCTCAGGAGACATATCTAGTAAGAAGTTGTTATGGCTGATGTCAAAGGGGTTATTGCTTGTTATGTTCTCCTTTAGGATTTTGATGGTTTCCTGTTTCATATTTAGGTCTTTCTTCCAATTTGAATTTATTTTTGTGTATAGTGTAAGGAAGTGGTCCAGTTTCATTCTTTTGCATGTTGCTGTCCAGGTTTCCCAATACCATTTGTTGAAGATACTGTCTTTTTTTCCATTGGATATTCTTCCCTGCTTTGTCAAAGATTAGTTAACCATATAGTGTAGTCTATTTACATCCAGAGTAATTATTGAAGATACGTACTACTTAGTGCTATTTTATTATTTGTTTTGTTGTTTCTGGAGATTTTCTCTGTTCCATTCTAATCTTTGTTGCTTTTGGTCTTTCCTTCCTACTCAAAGAATCCCCTTTAATATTTTTTTATTACGTTCTGTTAGCCAGCATATAGTACATCATTAGTTTTTGACGTAGTGTTCAATGATTCATTAGTTGCATATAACATCCAGTGTTTATCACAATATGTGCCCTTTAATATTTTTTGCAGGACTGGTTTAGTGGTCATGCACTCCTTTAGTTATTGTTTGGGAAATTTTTTATCTTTCCTTCTATACTGAATGATAGTCTTGCTACTAGATAGAGTATTTTTGGCCACAGATTTTACCCATTCAGCACATTGAATGTATCATGCCACTCTGTTCTGTCTTGTCAAGTTTCTGTGGAGACATCTGCTGCTAACATAGTGGACTTACCTTGTACATTAGGGACTTCCTTTTTCTTGCTGCTTTTAGAAATTTTTCTTCATCACTATGTTTTGCAAGAATTTTTTTTTCTTTTGCAAATTTAACTACAGTATATCTTGGTGTTGGCCTGCTCTTGTTGATTTTGATGAGGGTTCTGTGTGCCTCCTGGATTTGGATGTCTGTTTCCTTTCCCAGATAAGGGAAGTTTTCAGCTATTATTTCCTCAATAAATTTTCTGCCCTCTTTCTCTCTCTGCTTCTTGAGGGACTCTTATGATATGAATGTTATTATGTTTGATGGAGTCACTTAGTTCCCTAATTCCATTCCCATGATCCATCTTTCTTCTTTCTCCATTTTGTTCAGCTTCATTATTTTATCTTCTATATCACATATTCATTCCTCTGGTGTTTCCATCCTCATGGTCTAGTCAGTTTCAAATCTCAGATATTGCATTTTTAATTTAGACCTGATTTGTTTTTAGTCCTTTTATCTCTGTGGTAAAGGTCTTCCTGGTGTCTTCCATGCTTTTACTGAAGCCTAGAGAGTATCCTTATAACTCTTAGTTTAAATTCTGCAGCAGAAATATTACTTATATCTGTTTCAATTAGATCTCTGGCCATGATGTTTTTTTGTTCTTTCTTTTGGGATGTATTCCTCTGTCTTGCATTTTGTTTAGGTCTTTGTCTTCTTCTCTGTGTTAGAAAATCCTGTTATCTTTCTTGCTCCTGAGAGCAGTGGCTTTATGAAGATGAGGTTGTATAATGTCCAGGGCCTGGTGCTTCAGGAAGTGTCTCTAGTGTGTGCTGTATGCATTATGCTGTTGTGTTCTTGGCTGTTCTGTCCCTTAGATCAGTCTTCTACAGTGGTTCTCCTTGTTTGCAGTGTGCAGTGTTTGATCCTTGGCCAGAGTATGGCAAATTTTAACTAGGTATGCTCTCTTCTGCTTTTTAAATGAGACCTAATGCTCTTTGCACTAGAACTGAAGTTTTGCAGAACTCAGTGGTCAGTAGACATGGTGCTTTTGGGGATGTGTGCTTTTTTTCTTGGGAAGGAGCTTGCTCTGCTGGTCCTTAGACACACTCCTGAGAAAAGCAGTACTAGCAGAGTGCAAGGGGATGGGACTTGGTGTATGCAGGTTAGGCAGCCAGGGTTGGTATTGTGCTGTTTTTTGAAGTTCATTTAAGCTGAGGAGCAGGGTATGGAGATGGTAACAGCCTGTTGTTCCTTTGTCTCTAGAGAGTGGAGTCCTTGCTTAGTGCTGTCAGGGAGTGCTCCCAAAAGAGTGAATTATTTTCCCTCATGTGTCCCTGGTGTTTTTCAAATTGTTGTTTTCACAGTGTCTCCATGTTGCTTTCCTGCCTGGATGGCACAGTTCACTTTGGGTTCTATCCCAGCCAAGCCAGCTGATTTTTAAGACTTCATACTTTGGGGACTTGGTGTTGTGGGGAACTGTCCTGGTCTTCTGGGAGAGGGTCTGGCCATGCCAGGACTGATGCAGTTTTAACCCAGAAAAGCAGTCATTGCCAGACCATGAGGGCATGGGACTTGGAGCAAAGCAAGCCAATCTCTAGGTTAGGCAGCTTTAGTAGGTGTGTCTGCACCTATGCTGAAGGGCAGGGAAGTGAAATGGCGCTAGCTGGGTCTTTTGTTCCTCTAGAGGCAATGCCACCTCTTACAGATGCACTCCAAGAAGAAGGACCCGTCTCTTCCAGTGTGTCTTAAGTGATCTTCAGGTCATGCCATCTGACCCTAGGTTACCTGTGTGGCGTCTGTCTAGGAGTAGGGCAGCACCTTCAGGGCTCTATCCTAGCCATACTGTGGAGCTCTAAAACTCCAGTTCTAGAGTACCACTGGTTGCAAAATCTCACAAAAATCTCAGTTCCTCTTGATTTCCCAGACAGTTGCTTTGGGGAAGTGTTTTCCTTGTGTGGTCCCCTGTGTGCTCCTCTCTCCGCATTTGGGTCTCCATCCCCTTTGTAGCATCTGAGATCCATTTCTCCCCCAAACCATGTCTCTGCCAAGAGCCTTGTATTGTAACCCTGAGTTTAAGGCTTGTCATCACTAAGCCGGTTGTCCACTGGGTGAACCCTGGTAGCATAGTCCTCTTTAGAGCAACTGGCTTGTTACCTCTTTCCCAGAAGGTGGAAACTATTAAGTTTCAGCAAGTTGTTTATGTCTAGAGAAAGAAAAAACAGTGTTGTAAAATCTCAGACTACAAATCACATTTCCACTCTAATCATAACATTTTTGAAGAAACTCCTTTGTGGACCAAGAATATTGACTTAAGATCAAACTTGCAGGTAGAAAATTTCATCAGCCACTGATTACTACTTTCTGGGAGTAGATAGTTCAGATAAAGTTCAACATTGTCATTCCAACCCCCCAGCCCCCATACGTTTAATCAACATGCGTAAAATTCATTGCTGAAAACTCACAGGCAATCATAAACCACCTGATTAGAAAGGAATTAATCTCTTGAGGATTTTTCTTGATGTTTTTTCTATAAAACTGGTTGGATCATTTTTTGAGAGGGGTGGCAAAGCTCAGTCAGTTGTTTTAGCATCAAGCATCTTACCGCTTCTGATGGCACTTCCTATGAGGCATCTTAAAAGAAGAAGGATACCTAAAGTGAAAAAGAGAAATACTAATATTGAAGTGTGTATTAAAGAAAAGATCTTGGAGTTAAACCCTGAAGTTTCAGTGGTTTCTAGGAAGTCAGTTGGGGAAAATCTTTCAACTCTTGTGTTATACCACTCCTGGAGTTTCTTGAAGTTCCCAAGCTGGGTATCAGTTTAATATGTGACATTGTCCACAGTCTTGGCTACCTTTACCTATAAGGACATACATAACCTGAACATTTCACCAGACTTCCATAATCCAGACAATGTCTTCTCCAGGGAAAGTCTAGCTCAATGCATGGTCTCCTGTTGTGGTGAGCCCTTGGAGGTTTATACCAAATTATCAGGCTTTATTTCACAAATCTTCTTCAGATCTTAGGGAAAGGGCCAGTTGTAAGGCAACGTGGAATCCTTATAGGAAACTGCACCATCAGGTTTTAGTTCTTCATGAGTCTGAGTCAGATGAGAGGGGAAAAATTGGAGTTGTTAGTTTGGAGGATTATAACTAGATATTAAAGAAAATAGAAAGGATTGAAAATTTGGTATTTACAAATTGGGCACAATAGCAGGATCCAGTCTGATATACAGATAGGTACGAAAACTGTGGTTTTTTTGTTTTGTTTTTGGGTTTTTTTTTTTTTAATTTTAACAGAGAAGGAGAGGAAAAACAGTGAAATCTCAACCAGGGAAGATAGAATTTGCATGCTCAAAAATTAGCCACAATTAACAAGAGGTGCAAAAGCTCAACTAGCTCAAAGACAAAAAAGAGGGTAAAACCGATAATCCAAAAGGGTGTGGTATAGACAGTGCATTGTTATCCATTAAAACAAAATTTCTCTCTCTTTTTTAAAAAAGATTTTATTTGTTTATTTGACACACACAGAGAGAGATCACAAGTAGGCAGAGAGGCAGACAAAGAGGCAGGCTCTCTGCTGAGCAGAGATCCCAATGCAGGGCTTGATCCCAGGACCCCGAGATCATGACCTAAGCTGAAGGCAGAGGCTTAACCCACTGAGCCACTCAGGCACCCCAAATTTCTCTTTTGAGTAAAGTTAATCCCAAAGATAAATTACTCTTTTTTAATATAAATTACTCTTGATCAAAAAATAACCTGGTCTTACTAGATTTGGCCTAATTATTTATATAGTTGCAACCAAGATGGTAATTTGCCATATGGGTCTATTTAAATTTGCTTTGCCAGAAGTTTTCATAAAGACTCTCAGATTCGATTTGTAAAACCTCTTGAGGCTAAGAAGCTGATCTAAGAATTAAGTCTACCAGATTTCATCTGTATTACCTAAATTTGGATGAATTTCTTTCTTCACTAGCTCCCCCAAAATATCCCAAAGTGTTTGGTCCTGCCAGGAGGAGATATTCCTACTTATAAGACTGGAGATTGTGTAACCAGGTATCAGCCTGGTTTCCCCAAGAGGGCTTTGTATTCATTGGCTTTATAAAGTCAACCTTTCCTCCTTAGAAATACCTGGTCACATATATCTGATTTAATGAACATCATTTTCAGATATGTTTTTCCAGGCAAGGCTTGGTTGCATAACCAATGTTTTCAATCCTGTCCTGATGATGAAGAGGTCAGGCTGTTGTTAAACCTATGCAAATAATTATGTATTTTTGGAAATAAGAATATTTAATGTGAATTTATTAATCATGGAGAGGTTTTGGAAGAGAGAATAAGATATCATTTAGAAATGTTTGATTTCTTATTATAAAAGCATAATCCACTAATTGTTATGACTTACACATAGCATATGAAATAAGAGAAATGCATTCCTTATATTTCCAAATGGAATATTATGTCGTCAGTAATATTCTGAACAAAACCCTCAGTCATCCTTTATCAGTTTATTTAGTCCTATGAAATTAATTTTTGCTCCATTTCATTGTGCATTAACAGTCATATTAATTCACTTAATTCTCAATTAGAGTTCTAGAAATCCTGACTCAGTTCACTTGTATAACCTCAGAGTTCTTTATAAAGTGCCATCAGGGGCACCTGGGTGGCTCGATGGGTTAAGCCTCTGCCTTTGGCTCAGTTCATGATCTTGGGATCCTGGGATCAAGCCCCTCATCGAGCTCTCTGCTCAGCAGGGAGCCTGCTTCTCCCTCTCTCTCTGCCTGCCTCTCTGTCTACTTATGATCTCTCTCTTTCTGTCAAATAAATAAATATTTTTTTAAAAAGTGCCATTAGAGGCATGTACATGGAAGTACATGGTACATCCCTTTTCCATGGAGTTCTGAGAAAATTCTTTGTTAACAGTAAAGTACTCTGGCTTGTAGCCCATTGCAAGTGTTTTCTTGGGTGCATCAGTTTAAAATATATATAAAAATTATAGATAAGGAAAAGATTTAAATGACTGTGGCTTAATACTAATCATTTTCAAAAGTGAAAGATCTGATGAGAGTTCATTACAAGAAAAATAATGCAACTAACAAAGACCTGTGGTTGTCTCTGTGACATTCAAAACAACATAAAAGTCAATCTAAGGAAAGATTTTAGACAAAATATGTATGAACATAATGATTTCTATTTTTCAAGGAGTGGATATTAAATGTAACTTATAAAAATGGATGAATACAATCTTTACAAAGGAAAAAAACCTCCAGCTATATTGTAATAATGCTGACATAGCAATCATATAGTTAGAATATACCAAGAATATATCAAGAATGTCAAGTAAAGAAAATTAATAATCTGGAATAGGTCCTAAATATCTATATATTGATAAGGTAGCATAGATAAATGATGTGTGTCTCCAGTTGAAACCACTAACATGACCATGCTAATTTCATATTATAGAAGTAATGTTACAATCAAGTTGACATTAACAAATAAGTTAAAACTGATAACACTATAGTATTGTCTAATATTAGGCAAGGTAGCACTAGGACTCTGATAAATAGAAAGAAATCATGGACAAAGAGGGCATTGATAATTCTCTAGGAACTTTCTGTACAGCATACAATAGGTGAAACATGTATATTGAAACACTTAGTGAATACAAATTTAAACTAGGGAAGGCTAAACATTTTTTTTTCTGTTTTGACAGTGCTTCCTATGCAACACAGGTGATAAAACTAAAAGCACCAAAGCTGTGCACTGGAGAGTTAAGGATGTGGTATATTCAGATTATTGCCATTAGGGAGAAAATTAATGAGGAACATTTCAAAGAAAGGAAACGTGGGGTATTATAGGGGTGAGTAGACAAGGGAGCCATCTGTGAGTCTTATGGGAGTCACAAAGAGAGATGAAGGTGGGTCTTATATTTGAAGGCAGGATGGTCCTTAGCAGGTTAGCTGTTTTGCAGAATACGGAAGGGTGAGACATGTCTTGACAGTTGCTTTCTTGGAGCCCAGGGCTCAGATAAAGTTTAGCATTTATCTGAAGTTTGACATTTAACTTCTCTGTGTTAAGACAGATTACAAATAGCTATCATTCAATGACGGGCTACTATGTGCAAAATGCTTTGCCTGTGTTATCTAATTTTCAGAACATTTCTAAGAGACAGGCTAATGGAGATTAAAAAAACACTTGCCCAGCATAATAAAGCTAATACGTAGCTTGCGTGGGATTTAAAGTCAGTTCTTGATTCTAAAGTTTATAGATACATGTTTTCCACTCAATGAATTACACTTATTTTGATGTGTTTCCTTCCACTCCTTTTCTTTGGTCTAAGCATAATTTTCTGTATATAGTTATGATCATATTTTATGTACACTTTTTATTTACAATTTTTGTATTCTTTTTTCATATAATGTTTCACCTTAAGCATTTTGTCATGTTTATAAAATGTGTACTGCTCCTTTTTAATGGCTATAGTAATAGTCCATTAAGTAGATGTACTTAATCATTCTGCAATCATTGAACATTTTATTTGTTAACAGTTGTTCATTATCATTAATAATGTTGAATGCCTTTGGGCATCAATGTTTCTTCCTCTGTATAGGATTACTTTTTAGGTGTGGTTTCCTAGAAATGAATTTACTAGCTAAAAGAGTATAGTTTTAAGCCTTTTGATCCATATTGTCAGCCTTCATTGGAAAGTTACAACCTTTTTGGATGACATGGTATAATAGTGTAAGGAAGTATTGACCTTGCTAAACCTCAGTTTTCTCATTAATAAAATGGTAATAATGAATAAGACATGAGAAGCATCTAGGATATTGTCTTTCCTTTCCTCTACCTTAACCTTTTGCTCTTTCTCCCTTGAAATTTTCTAGGGATAGTTATTTTTTTCTGGACTATCATTTTAATACTCTGGGGCTGGTAGGCATTATTGAAGAGTATTTGTTGGAGGAGGTCATGGAGAATATGTGACCTCTGCACCCATGAGCTGGATCCTGGCAATTGGAGGCTTATGTCCCCTACCCCTGTCCAAATTTCCTTCTCTGCTCCCCAAGGCTGCCACAAGGATATAGCCTTAAGATAGTGATGTGGTGGTAAGACCATCTAGATAGTATATGTGATTGAACCAAGTTAAGACCTCTATAAAAACTTTTAAGATCTGGTAAGTGGGTGCAGGTATCTACTCATCTTATTGTCAGCCAAGACAAACATTGGATGTATGTTTCCTTTGCCTAATTAAACTATCACCTACTAATCTTTCTTCAGTCTCTCCCCAATCTCTGCTTATGAGGACCAATTTCAGATACTCCTGGGAGGCTCCCTAGGAGTTTTCAAACCAACAGTATTTCAGTCAATTTCTTAAGCTATGTCTTGTGGTGAGGAGGGCAGGGGATATTGTTGACAGCGGTGGTGGTGACACTGGTGGTTATGCAGGTCTGTTTTCTTCTTTTTCTAGCCATTTCTTTCTTTTTTTTTCATTTTGTTATTGAAGTATATTTGGCATAAATATTATATTGGTTTCATGTTTACAACATAGTTATTCAACAACTCTATATGTTATGCTATGTTCACCTCAATTATAATGACTACCATAAAAGACTATTACAGTATCATTGACTGTATTTCCTATGCTGTATCTTTATTCCCATGCCTTATTCCTCCTCACCCATTGTGTCCTTACTCTCACCCCTATCCCCTCAGGCAATAGTTTGTTCTCTTTAATTATGGGTCTGATTCTGCTTTTTTGCTTATTAATTTGTTTTATTTTTTTAGATTGCACATTTAAGTAAAATCATATGGTATTTGTCTTTGTCTTGGTTCATTTAGCATAATATCCTCTAGATGATCCTCTAGATCCATCCATGTTGTTGCAAATAGCAAGAACTCATTCTTTTTTATAGCTGAGTAATATTCCTGTGTGTGTGAGTGTGTGAGTGTGTGTGTGTGTGTATGTTTCACATCTTCTTTATCCATTCACCTAACAGCAGACACTTGGGTTGCCTCCACACCTTGGCTATTGTAAATAATATTGCAATAAACATTGGAGTGCATATATCTTTTCAAATTAGTGTTTTTGTTTTCTTTTGGTAAATACCCAGTAGGGAAATTACTGGAATTTCTATTTTTAATATATTGAAGAACCTCCATCTAGCTTACCATAGTGGCTGAACCAATTTACATTCCCACCAACAATGCATCAGGGTTCCTTTTTCTCCACATCCTTACCAACACTTGTTGTTTCTTGTCTCTTGATTTTAGCCATTCTGACAGGCGTGAAGTGATATCTCATTGTGGTTTGATTTGTATTTCCCTGATGATTAGTGATGTTGAGCATCTATTCATGTTTGTTTTGGCCATCTGTATGTCTTCTTTGGAAAAATATCTCTTCAGGTCATCTGCCCATTTTTAAATCAGATTATTAGTTTTTATGGTATTGAGTTGTGAGTTCTTCATAGATTTTGGATATTAACCCCTTATTGCATATATCATTTGCAAATATCTTCTCCCATTCAATAGTTGTTTTTTTTTGTTGTTGTTTGTTTGTTGATGGCTTCCTTTGCTGTGCAAAAGCTTTTTATTTTGGATTTTTTCCAATAGTTTATTTTTGCTTTTGTTTCCCTTGCCTTGGGAGATGTATCTAGAAAAATGTTGCTATGGCTGATGTCAGAGAAATTGCTGCTTGTGTTTTCTTCTAGGATTTTTATGGTTTCAGGTCTCATATTTAGGTCTTTCATCCATTTGCTTGTTGATACTGAGTTGTGCAGATTCTTTATATATGTTGGATATAAACCCCTTATCAAATATATCATTTGCAAATACCTCTTCCCATTCAGTAGGTTGCCTTTTGTTGTGTTGATGGTTGTCTTTGCTGTGCAGAAGCTTTTTATTTTGTTGTATTCCCAATAGGTTACTTTTTACTTTTGTTTCCCTTGCCTGAAGGGAGATATATCTATCTATCTATCTATCTATCTATCTATATATATATATAACTATGTTGCTTAAATTGGTGTTTAAGGGTTAATGCTTATGTGGGGTTTTTTTGTATCTTTCCATTCCATTTTGTTTCTTAACATCTTAGTTTAATTTTATTTTTTTCAGTGTTCCAAGATTCATTGTTTATGCACCATACCCAGTGCTCCATGCAATATGTGCCCTCCTTAATACCCACCACCTGGCTCAACTATCTCCCAATCCCCTCCCTTATGTGTGTTTTTAAGGTATTTTTATGGTTTCAGTTTTCACATTTAGGTCTTGAATTCATTTTGAGTTTATTTTTGTGTATGGTGTAATAAAGTTTCTTTTGTATGTAGCTGTACAGTTTTCTCTACACTATTGAAAAGGCTACATTTCCCCATTGTATATTATTGCTTCCTTCCTTGTAGATTAGTTGACCATATGATTATGGGTTTACTTCTGGCCTGTCTATCCTGTTCCATTGGTCTATGTTCTATTTTGTGTCCATACTATATTGTTCTGGGTACTATAGATACCTCCAGCTTTGTCCTTCTTTCTCCAGATTTCTTTGTCTATTTGTAGTCTTTTATGGTTCCATATGAATTTTAGGATTGTTGTAGTTCTATAAAAGATATTATTGGTATTTTGATAGGGGTTGCATTGAATCTATAGATTGTTTTGGGTAGACTAGGCATTTTATTAGTATTAATTTTTCCAGTGAACAAGAATGGTGTAACTTTTCTTTTGTGTCATCTTCAATTTCTCTGATCAATGTCTTACAGATTTCAGAGTATAGGTCTTTCACCTCCTTGGTTTATTTTTTTCCTAGGTATGTTATTCTTTTTGGTGCAATTGTAAATGAAATTGTTTTCTTAATTTCTCTTTCTGCTACTTTGTTATATGTATTGAAGAATACAACTGATTTCTGTGTATTAATTTAACTAATTTCTTTATCCTGCAACTTTACTGAAATCATTTATTAGTTCTAAAGTAGGGGGAAAATGGAAATGGTGAGTGATGCTAATGAGTTTGTAATTTCTTTTAGGGTTGATAAAAATGATCTGAAATTATATAATGATGGTGGTTGCACAACTTTGAGTATATACTAAAAACCACTGAGTTGGATACTTTAAAATGGTACATTTTATGGTATGTAAGTAATGTCTCAAAAAAATGTTACCATTTAGCTAAAGCTAAATATTGTCAAATTTTTCATTTTTTTCCTCATGAATGATGAACCCTGACTAATTTTAAAAATCTACCTGCTGGTAGTAGTAGCTTCCCCCATCTCTTTTTGATAATCTCTTCAGGTGGTATTTAGTAACCTAATCTTCAGTTATCTCTACCTGGAGAGTTGTGGGCAGTCAGACAGTGGAAGGACCTTAGATCTTGCAGCAAGACAGGTCAGAATTTGATAGGTAAGATTGTCATTTACATCTTGCATGACCTTGAACAAGTTGCTTAGCTTCGGTGAGCCTTCATAGTCTCATGTTCAATTTAAGGATAATTACATGTCCCTAATAAAGTTATTGTGAGTATTAAGCTGTCAAACAAAGGGCTTTATCTATTTATGTTTCAGGAAATTAACCTTTTCCTTTAAATGTTCCAATATGACATGCATTGCATTTCTTTTAGAGGCACACTGATCTTGCCTGGAAAAATGCTAGAATAAGAAAAAAAAAATCTCCCTGACTCCTTCTATAGTGTTAACCTTAGAAATAGGACAGTTACTTTATCAGCAAAAATGGATTTATTTGGGAATAAGAGAGGATTACAATTCAGGACAAGTAAGTTATGGCAAAACCATAGGCAAGTTCAGTAAACAAAGAAAAGAAACATTATTTTATGGGAAGGAGAAAGTTAAGAGGGGTTATAAAAGTCCATTGGAAAAAAAGCAAGAGTTTAGGGTAATGACTTTCTCCTTGGCTGAGTTGTAGGGGTAGTTGATATCTGTAGGAGATGCAATGTACATTTTTCCCTGTTGAGGCCTATAATCAATTATTCTTTCCTTCTGGGGAATCTTCCCTTAGGGGCTGTAATTGATGATTGTTCCCTTAATTGACATTGAGTAGTATGCCTCCCCCTTCCAGCCCTTCCTTCTAAAGCATCCTGAGTTCAGTTTAGTTAGGTTTCCCTTTATTAATTTTCACAGTAGTATACAGTATTTGGGGACAGAAGTCAGAGAACATTTCCCTTTTCTTCCTATTTACTCTTCCTGATTAGACTATTTTTTTTCCTCTGTGTTGAACTTGAGCTTTTAATTTGCAGTGTTTACAAAGGTGACCTCCCTGGGTATGTAGAGCAGCTTGATTCTTAGAAGAAAAGAATGTCATTGGTGTCCTATATTGACCTAGAACTTAGTTTCTTTGGTACTAGGAGTTCTGGATTAGTTGTCCAGTTCTCTTGGGAGGGAAAATCTATTTTTGATTAAAAATATTAATATGAATACATTTATTTTCTAAGCTTTCAGTATGTTTTCTTTAATTCAGATATCATTTGAGAATATACTTCCTGTTTCTGGTGAGAAGTTGTGAACTTTAAAATAATAGTTACCAGAATTTGAAGGGACACTAAAGACTATTTAACTCATCTTCTTTTTTATATGTGAAGACCATGAAGTCCAAGAAGTTACTTGCCCACTCACCTTGCCAGTAGTTGGCAGAACTGGCAGTGGAAGAGTAGGAAGTTGGGAGGGGGGAGAAGGGATTAGGTTTATTGCCTACTGTGTGTTGGCACTTTGGATTTACCTTCTGATTTAGTTTTTATAACGACACTCTCAGATAGATATATTATGCCTCTTTGACAAGTGAGGCAACTGAAACTCAGTTAAGTTACTTATCAAAAGTTGTAGAGCAAGAAGATGATAAAATGTGGCTGCAAGTCTAGTTCTCTCTCTAAGTCATGCTTTTTTTTTATTTCACTAAGCTGTCCCTAAACTAGAATCCTCTATATCTATCACCCTAATAATAGATGTTTCTATCATGTCACATGCCCTTCTTATCTATAATCCCACAAAAACTCTTCAGGAACCCGAGGAAAAACAAAATTAGAATGCAGGGAGTTGGAATTTATCTTAATATTAAGGAAAGAGATTTAAATAAAGACATCCTGAAAGCAAGGAATGGCCTGCCTTAGGAGAAAGTGAGCCCTGTCATTTAGGTGACTTACAGTACTGGGCAAACTAGGGCTTGGGGATTTCCTAGAATAAGGGGCTTCCAGTTTAATAACGGTGACAGTCCTTGGCATGATAAGACAAGTTGGTCATCACTACTCTCACTGGAAGAGTGTTAGCATAGACTGGATAGTTCCTCAAGGTTTGAAGCATTGCATGAAGAGTTGGATAAGATCATCTGAGTTCATTCTGTTAACTAGAGAACAAGATGTTTACCTTGTTGTTTTTGTTTTTGGAGCTAATGTCCAAATTCTGATAAAATTAGGTCAGAAGGCTGGTAGTTAAATATAATAATAACAACAACACAAAAAAGAAACAAAAGAGTACCTGGGTCTTACTGCTCTCTGTACAACACAACATAGTTTTATTATCGTTATTTTGTCCTGTTCATTCATTTTTGTGTTATTTCAATATAAGAATATACTCTTGGGTAATTAAGCTTTATTTTCTGACTCAGCTTCTGAGTGTTCACCACTGCAATTGTATCAGTCAAGCTATATGACATTTAGCAAGTGAATCTGGGCTTAAATGATCTCAAGGGGGGGGCAGTAGCAATGGTATCTATGCTTCCCAGATGATTCTAATATTTAGCCAGTGTCAAGTATCACAACCTTAAATCAAAGAAGGAACAGAACTAACATTTATTGAATCACTATCATGTGTTCTGGGACCTGTACTTGATGTTATCTTGTTTCATCATCAAATAACCCTGTGAGGAATTACTATTTCTAGGCAAGTAAAGTTGGTCTCAGAGAATTTGAGTAACTTGTCAAAGGTCATAGCTAGTATGTTGAATGTGCTTTTTAATCAGCCACAGTGCTTCTAAAAACAAGAAAAAACACTCAACCTTTATAAAATCTGTTGGCAACTCATTATTCAATTATATCTCCATAATGTCTCGGATGTAACAATTACTAATAGCTTCATTTTACAGATGGAGAAGTTGAGGCATGGAAAGGTTAAATTGAGAAATTTTTCTAGGTTGTTAAGTAGCAGAGCAGAGATTCAAACTCAGGTCTCAAGATTTTAGCTCTCTCTCTTTTTTTTTAATACAGCAAACCCATTGCCCCTCACCTAATCATTTGCTTGTCTATGAAATGAGTGAAACCCTAGCTACTCCTAAGGATGTCTGTGGTGATGATGTCTGTGAAGATTAAATTAAATACTAGCTATGAAAGAACTCATGGAAAACCACAGGCCAATATTCCTGATGAATACAGATGTAAAAATTCTCACTAAAACATTAGAAAGCAGAATTCAGAAGCACATTGGAAGGAGCATATACCAGGATCAAGTAGGATTTATCCCTGGGGTGCAAAGATGGTTCAACAAATGCAGATCAATAAATTTTATATATTACATTAATAGAATGAAAGGTAAAAATCAATGATCATTTCAATTGATGCAGAAAAACCATTTGACAACTCTCAAAAACAAAAGGCCAGGACCAGAATTCACAGGTGAATTCTATCTAATATTTAAAGAAGAGCTAAAGCCTGTTTTTCTCAAACTATTCCAAAAAATGCAAGAGGAAGGAAAACTTTATTCTGTGAGGCTAGTATCACCCTGATACCAAAACCAGATAAAGATACCACAAAAAAGAGGATTATAGGCCAATATCTCTCATGAATATAGATGCAAAAATCCTTAACAAAATATTAGCAAACCAAATCAAACAATATATTAAAAAATCATACACCATGATTAAGTGGGATTTATTTGTGGGATTCAAGGTGGTTCAATATTTGTAAAACAATCAATGGATACATCACATCAATAGGAGAAAGGATATCATTTCTATATCATTTCAATAGATATAGAAAAAGCATTTGACAGAGTACAATATCCATTCATGATAAAATCCCTTTGCAAGACAGGTGTAGAGGGAACATACCTCAACATAATAAAGGCCTTATATGAAAACTGTACAGCCAATATCATACCTGTTGAAAAACTGAGAACTTTCCCCTTAAGGTCAGGAAGAAGACAAGGATGATCACTCACCACTTTTATTCAATGTGGTATTGAAGTCTTAGCCACAGCAATTAGACAATCTAAAGAAATAAAAGGCATCCAAATTGGTAAGGAAGAAGTAAAAATGTCACTATTTTTAGATGACATGATACTCTATATAGAAGACACTAAAGACTCCACAAAAAAAACTACTAAAACTGATAAATGAATTCAGTAAAGCTACAGAATGCAAAATAAATGTACAGAAATCTGTTGCATTCCTGTACATTAATAATGAAACAGCAGAAAGAGAAATGAGGGAATTGATCCCATTCACAGTTGCACCATAAACAATACAACATCAAAGAATAAACTTAACCAAGGAGGTGAAAGACCTATGCTATGAAAACTATAAAACACTGATGAAAGAAATTGAAGATAATGTAAACAAATGGAAGACCATTTCATGTTGATGGGTTTGAAGAACAAATATTGTTAAAATGTCTATACTACACAAAGCAATCTACAGATTTAATGCAATCCTTATCAAAATACCAACAGCATTTTTCACAGAGCTAGAACAAACAATCTTAAAATTTATATGGAATCACAAAAAGCAGTCTTGAAAAAGAAAAACAAAACTGGAGATATTGAAATTTCAGATATCAATTTATATTACAAAACTTTAGTAATCAACACAATATGATATTGGCATAAAAATAGAAACATAGGTCAATGGAACAGAACAGAAAACCCAGAAATTAACCCATTATTATATGGTCAGTTAATCTTTGACAAAAGAGGAAAGAATGTACAATAAAAAAGACTGTCTTCAACAAATTGTGTTTGGGAAAACTGGACAGCAACATGCAAAAGAATGAAAATGGACTACTTTCTTTCACCATACACAAAAAACAAACTCAAATTGGATTAAAGACCTAAATGTAAGACCTGAAACCATAAAAACTATTAAAAAGAGCACAGACAGCAATGTCTCTGCATCAGCTGTAGCAACATTTTTCTAGATATGTGCCCTGAGGCAAGGTAAATAAAAGCAAAAATAAACTATCAGGACTACACTAAAATAAGTTTCTGCACAAAGAAGGAAATAATCAACAAAACTAAAAGGCAACCCACCAAATGTGAGAGGATATTTGTAAATAGGATATCCAATAAATGGTTAATATCCAAAATATGTAAAGAACTACTACAACTCAATGCCCAAAGAACAAATAATCCAATAAAAAATGGGCAGAAGACATGAACAGACATTTTTCCAAAGAAGACATAAATATGGCCAACAAACACATGAAAAGTTGCTCAACATCACTCATTATCATGAAAATGCAAATCAAAACTAAAATGAAATATCACTTCACTCCTGTCAGAATGGCTAAAATAAAAAATACAAGAAAAAAGTGTTTATGAAGGTATGGAGAAAGAGGAAACCTTTTGCACTATTGGTGGGAATGCAGATAGGTACAACCACTGTAGAAAACAATATGGGGGTTCCCCCCCAAATTAAAAATAGAACTAACCTACAATCCAGTAATTGTGCTACTGGATATCTACCCCTAAAATATGAAAACATTCATTTATTTTTTTTTTTATTTTTTTTTTATTTTTTTTTATAATTTTTTTTTATAATTTTATTTTTTATAAACATATATATATATATATTTTTCCCCCAGGGGTACAGGTCTGTGAATCTCCACGTTTACAAACTTCACAGCACTCACCATAGCACATACCCTACCCAATGTCCATAACCCCCCCCAACCCCCCTCTGCCCAGCAGCCCTCAGTTTGTTTTGTGAGATTAAGAGTCACTTATGGTTTAAAGGGTTATATGCACCTCTATGTTTATAGCAGCATTATTTTCCATAGCCCAATTGTGGAAGCAGCCCAAGTGTCCATTGATAGATGAATGGGTAAAGAAGATATGGTATGTGTGTGTATTAATATTTTATCTGTATATCTATGTATCTTAGATATATATAATGGGATAAGACAGTCTAGTGCTGAGAAAGCTAGATATTCACATGTGAAAGAATGATAGTAGATCCTAAACTTACACTGTTCACAAAAGTTAACTTGAAATGGATTAGACTTAAATGTAAGACCTGAAACCATAAAATTCCTAGAAGAAAACATGGGGAAAAATCTTCTTGATAGGGTCTTGACAGTTTTTTCGATATAACACCAAAGGAAAAGCAACAACATAAAAAAAATTAACAAGAGGGATTACATCAAACTAAAATTCTTGTGCACAGCCAAAGAAAAAAAATCAACAAAATGAAAAGGAAACCTAAGGAATGGGAGAAAATATTTACAAATCATGTATCTGGTAAGGGGTTAATAGCCAACTCTGACAAACTCAATATAAACAACTCTGACAACTCAATAGCAAAACAAACAAATAAAAAAAACAAATAAAAATGGGCAAAAGATTTGAATTGATATTTTTCCAAAGAAGATACTGAAATAGACAAGAGGTACATGAAACTTGATTAACATCACTAAACGTAAGGGAAATGCAATTAAAATCACAATGTCCCTCAGTTAGAATGGCTTTCATGAAAAAGAAAGAGATGACAAATGCTGGTGAGGATGTGGAGAAAAAGGAACAGTACACTGTTGGTGGAAATGCAAATTGGTGCAGCTACTGTGGAAAATAGAATGGAGGTCCCTCAAAAAATTAAAAATAGAAGGAAGGAAGGATAAAGAAAAGAAAAGAAACATTCAACAGGCATTGAACACATTCTCCTATTGGCCTTAGGTTTGATGCCTTCCCCTAGTGTCCACCTTGCAGCACTGATCTCTGCCCACTTCCCTACCAAGTACTCTGATTAATTTGGTTTATTTTTATTCTGTCCTAGCTGAATCCTTCAAGGAATTTGCCGAATTGCTCAACGAAGTAGAAAATGAGAGGATGATGATGGTAGGTCTCTAACACTGGATCTTGAACTGATGGCTTGGCTGATTTTGGAGATTTTTCTCTCCTCATTAATTGGATTAATAGTCTGTTGTTTCAGTTTCTGTCTCATGGCTGTTTAGAACAATAAAGATATTTAGGAAATAGATCTGATTATTCTATTTCAAGATTTACCCTGGGAGTTTAGCATTATGTAGAGAGAAATTAATGTGGAAATTCCATTCCTGTTCATATCAGGGAGAAGGGGTTTGAAGGACATTAAACCGAGCTATTGAACATGTAGAAAGAAATTGTGGCCCTTAATTCTTTAAATTATTCATTTATTTATCTGTTTCTCTGCTTATAGAAAGCTTTATTTATATTTGACATATAATTGTTTTATTTAAATCTGTGTGAAGACTTTTCCTTATATTTAAATTCTATTTCTTAAAATAATAGACATTTTTTAGAACACTTTTAGTTTTACAGAAACACTGATTGGAAAGTATAGAGAGATTTCACATAATCCCTTTCTTCTGTTTTGATTACTGTAGCTTTGTAGTAAGACTTAATGTTATGTATAAACTTCAGAATCAGTTTGTCAGTACCCACAAAATAAATTGCTGGGATTTTTATCAGGATTATATTCAATCTATAGAACAAGTTGGGATAAGCTGACATCCTGAGAATATTGTCTTCATATTTATGAACATGGGTTATCTCTCCATTTATTTAACCCTTCTTTGACTTCTTTCATCAGTTTTGTAGTTTCCTTACATAGATCTTGTACATATTTTGTTAGATATATTCCTAAGTATTTCATTTTTTGTGAATTCTATTTTATCAGCTTAAAAAATAATCTTTTTGTCTGGTCCCTAGACAAGCAGCACCAGTGTCACCTGGGAAATTGTTAGAAATGCAGGTCTTTGGCCCCACCCCAGACCTGTTTGGACTAAAATGTAGAAGTTAATCTAAGTTGGTCAATATTTATTTTTATTAGGGTTGTGAGGGTAATGATGGAACTTTGTAGAGGGCGATGAGAATTCTATCTTCCTTTTCTTAATAGGATGACTTCCTATGGGCAGTTCAGTTTTGTTAAGCCTATTTATTCAATATCCAGATTCTTTCATCTGTCATTACTCATCCTTTTCAACAGTGTGATACTGGCTTCCAAGAATACCGCTATCATATCAACTAGGCTCCTAGAGAAGTGGGATTGAAGGCAGGACTTGAAGGTAGGGGAAGTAGAGACTTGGGTGATACAATGGCAGTGCCACTAATTGTTAATTTCAAATTAATTATGGTATTTCATTGTTTTTTTTCCATATGTATAATGTGGAAAATAATCCCCACCTCCCAAGGTTGTTATAAGAACTCCAAATGATATAATGAATACGAAAGTGTTCTATGAATAGCAAAAAACACTTATTCAGTGAGTGTTGTTTGTAGTTTACTTTTGTTACTCCCAAGATTCTGCTTATGGAAATTTGACTTGGGAATTTTCTTAGATTAAGAGACTTGCTTCTAAGGATATTAATGAGAGACCAATATGAGTAGTTTCTCTGGAGTCTGGTAGATGGTCTCCGTAGCTAATCTATACTCTACTAAATGTTTTCTTCTGCCTGAAGAGTTTGTGGACTACTGCCAATGTTGATCTCAAAGGCATTCAACTACATTTCATTCATATACCACTAGAAATCTTAACTGTTCTTCTCTTCAGCTCTCATTGTTTCTTGATCTCTTTTATTTATCCAGTTACAAAGCTCTAAAATATTAAAGTAGGACTCATCTTTTAAGATACTGTTTTTCTCACCCTTCTTGCTGGCTCTTTTCCACAGGATTGACTCATTTTCTTCTGTCTTTCATTATATCGTGCCTTTTTGTCCCCACAACTCTTCTCTTCAATCATGTATTGAGTGTTGGCTCTCCATTTCCCATTTAATTCTAGGAATGCCATAAAGGTTAGGCTCAATGAGGGCCTTTCACAACATGCCAGGAATTCATTGCTTGACTGCACCTCTCCCTTTTTCTAGAACTGTGGTAAAAATACTCCTTATCCCAACATGGATAATCTGGGAGGTATTAAACAGCTTTTTATTCTTTCTATAAGAAGAGACCTAAAGAAGCTTTAGAACAGGAAGGAAGTTCACAGCTCTAGCCTGTAATAATCGAAAATGTCTAGTCATTCTTGTAAATGAACTTAAATTGTGGAAGCAATTATGGAGGAAAGAATTGAGGGGGAGCATTCCAACTGTGATGTTCTTAAATAGTACCCTAGGGATATTGTATCACCTCAGAAGTTGGCCTTGGAAAGTCTGGATAACAGACTTCCTATTTGATTAACTTTTGGCTTGCTTTTCTGACTCTGAAGGGAATCCTATTAGCAATGTGCAAGTTCTGTCTTTGAGGACTGCAGAGAATGACCTAAAGAGAACCATACTGTTTCAAGCAGTATATCCTCAAAGACTCCTGGGTGATTAGTTAACCATCAAAGATTTGTGAACAGTTCTAACCTGCTGGATTGAGTACCGTCTCTAATCTGCTAAATGCCTATCTAGTGTTAACTGGGATTCATTCAATAGGAACCTGATTAGCTAAACTTACTAATATGTTTAGAGTGTCGCTTATCATGCTGGGGGTTCTACCCTGAGATAGCAGTAGGAGCTTTTCTGCTAGAGAGTTTAGGGAATGGATTCAGTGATCAGAAAGGGGAATAAATATCATGTTTAATTAAAAGTGCTTTTTTGAATAGTTGCTAGACTTCTAAGGGATTTAAGGATAAAATAAAATGAAACAAAAACAAAAACAAAAACAAGCCAAGCTTCAGTGTGATCTTTTCCTATATCTCTAGCTCTGTGTTCTGGTATAAAGTATTATAATAACCAATGAGTGTCAAAGAGAGTAAATGCTCAGAGTATCTATTTGAGTTGTGGGAGACTGGGAGCAATATTATAATCAATGTGATCAAGGGAGTACTATGGTCTCCAATTTCAGTGAATCATGTACTAGTTTTCTAGACAGAGACAGGGCCAAACATTCAAAAAGCAGTAGCTTTATGGACCCCTCGTAAGCAGTGGCTAGCACACCTGCTTATAGAAGAAAATTCTCTTTGAAACATAAAAACTGGCAACTGTGCCATCCTTGGGTTGCCTGTGTATGCAAGGGCTCAGCTGAAATTCCATATGGAAGTTTGAGACATACTATTCTCCTTAGAAATGGTATGTTCACTTCGTAGTCAAAGCTAAACTTCCTCAGTGTGTCCCAGGTAATCACTATTTGTGTCACCTTTGTGAAAGTGGACAATGTTTTTCTAAGTGTCTGTTGCTGCATAACAATGTATTCCAAAATATAGTGGCTTAAACAAACCATTTAATTTCATCTCATTATGTTGTGGGTCAGGAATTCAGGCAGGGGATAGCTGGGTAATTCTTCTGCTTCATGTGGTAGCATACACCTGGGAGGCTGGTTGAAGTGGAGAGACCAAAGCAGCTTTGCTCACCTATCAGGCATCTCAGTGGAATGGCTGGAAGGCTGGGCTCAGCTGGACTTTTGACTAGCAAGTGTATATTTGGCCTCTCTAGGTTAGTAGTTTCAGGGGAGTCTAACTTCTTATAGAGTGACTCAGGTCTCCCCAGAGCAAGTGTTACAAGAGAATCAGGTGGAAGTTGTTGGCCTTTTATGACTTAGTCTGAGAAGTCACATAGTGTCACTTCTGCTATACTCCATTGGTTCAAAGAAGTAATAAACCCACTCATATTAAAGGTGGAGGGGACAGAGACCTCACCTCTCAATAGGGGAAGTGTCACAAACTCCGTGGCCATGTTTTAAAGCTTTTACAAAAGGAGAGAAGAAAAATGACTTTCTGTACTGGATCTATGACACTAGTGACATAATTTGTTTCCAAGTACATACACAAAGTTGATATCATGTAATTCACAGTCCATAGAACTGTAGATTGTGTTGGGTGAGAGAGATGGGTTAGTACTTTAAAATTTAAGTTCTGTTAGCCAACATACAGTACATTATTAGTTTCTGATGTCATGTTCAGTGATTCATTAGTTGTGTATAATACCCAATGCTTACCCCATCACATGCCCTCCTCAATTGGGTTAGTACTTTTAATAGAATAATTCTTAGTTTTGATCAAGGAGAATCACTGCTATCCTTATTTTTGGTACTAGGGGTTCTGGTAGAGCTTTGATTAGGTGAGAGTTTGGCCATTTGGTTGAACTCTGTTCATTCCTGGACAAAAAACAGGAGACCCAAAGTACCTGCAGGACACAGATTAAATATATGTACTAATGCCCCAACTTGCCATGCATTTTGGTAGTAGTTTAAAAACTGCTTCTTAATCTGGAGAATATAGGACTGGTCAAAACTGGCCTTCTACTCTTTTGTTCTACTTTTTTTTATGAAGCTATATCTTGTCTTACTGACACTTTATGTCTCATTTGACAAGAAAGGCAGTACCTCATTTCCCTATCTTATATCAAAAGTAATGGAATGGGTCCTAAAATCCAGCCCTTTAGATATATTCTCTTAGATCCTCTATTAATATACAGCTGATTTGTATATTGTTGCCTTGGACAGATACAATCTTTGAAGAGGTTTATATGAACACAAAGCTTTGTATATCTCTGCTTGCCTGCTGAGCAAGGGATATGGTTTGCAAATGGTGTTTTTATATCTCTAGAACCATATTAATGTAAATATTTTTCATTCTTGGACAGGCTGTTTTTATCAGCTTTGGAGCAAATATAGGTAGTTTGAAGGCCTGATCCAGTGCTCTCTGTGATGCTATAAGATACTCTTAAGTTCTGAAGAAAATGTTCTGAATTTATGATATACCCTGGCAGGACCAGAAACAATTTATCCTGAGATTTATCCTGATGCTATTATTGCTAACTCGTTTACCTCCCGTGAAATGGTTTGCACTTGGTGCAATTGGTATTTTCATACAATTTCCCATTCTCTTTCTCTTTTCCACATATACTTCAGGCCCCCTGTATCTGTTTCTGAACATGGCTATAGATATTTATCAATGATCAGACTACTAGTAAGTTACAGAGTAATGCCCCCAGTGTTGCTTCTCTCATTTCCTCTCAAAAAACATTTGATTTTAGGAGACCATTATGGGAAAAAGGACAGTAACAACAATGAAAAAAATGCCAATTGGTTTGCATCTTGCAGGTTGGTGTATTACATGCCAATGCCTTAGTAACAAGGAAACTTGAATTTGATCCTTTCTACTCTGAAAGTTGTTTAATGTGTTCTTTCTTCTTTCTAGGTACACAATGCTAGTGATTTGCTGATTAAACCCCTGGAAAATTTTCGGAAGGAGCAAATAGGCTTCACCAAGGTACATTTTCTCCAAATATATGAGACATTTTTTATAGCTGAGTAGTGTGGGCTACCACTCTTCACTCTTTAGGGATGAGGAGGGTTCATATATAAAAGATAATCTATTCAAAAAAGTGAAAAAAGCTGGAATTGGCACCTGGTTATTTATTTATTTATTTATTTATTTATTTACTGCTTATTTATTTATTTATTTATTTATATTTATTTATTTTTTATTTTATAAACATATAATATATTTTTATCCCCAGGGGTACAGGTCTGTGAATCACCAGGTTTACACACTTCACAGCACTCACCATAGCACATACCCTCCCCGTTGTCCATAACCCCACCCCACTTCTCCCAACGACCCTCCCCCCAGCAACCCTCAGTTTGTTTTGTGAGATTAAGAGTCACTTATGGTTTGTCTCCCTCCCAATCCCATCTTGTTTCATTTATTCTTCTCCTACCCCCTTAGCCCCCCATGTTGCATCTCCACTTCCTCATATCAGGGAGATCATATGATAGTTGTCTTTCTCCGATTGACTTATTTCGCTAAGCATGATACCCTCTAGTTCCATCCATGTCATCGCAAATGGCAAGATTTCATTTCTTTTGATGGCTGCATAGTATTCCATTGTGTATATATACCACATCTTCTTTATCCATTCGTCTGTTGATGGACATCTAGGTTCTTTCCATAGTTTGGCTATTGTAGACATTGCTGCTATAAACATTCGGGTGCACGTGCCCCTTCGGATCACTACATTTGTATCTTTAGGGTAAATACCCAGCAGTGCAATTGCTGGGTCATAAGGTAGTTCTATTTTCAACATTTTGAGGAACCTCCATGCTGTTTTCCAGAGTGGTTGCACCAACTTGCATTCCCACCAACAGTGTAGGAGGGTTCCCCTTTCTCCGCATCCTCGCCAGCATCTGTCATTCCCTGACTTGTTAATTTTAGCCATTCTGACTGGTGTGAGGTGATATCTCATTGTGGTTTTGATTTGTATTTCCCTGATGCTGAGTGGTATGGAGCACTTTCTCCTGTTTCTGTTGGCCATCTGGATGTCTTCTTTGCAGAAATGTCTGTTCATGTCTTCTGCCCATTTCTTCCTTGGATTATTTGTTCTTTGGGTGTTGAGTTTGCTAAGTTCTTTATAGATTTTGGACACTAGCCCTTTATCTTATATGTCATTTGCAAAATCTTCTCCCATTCTGTCAGTTGTCATTTAGTTTTGTTAACTGTTTCCTTTGCTGTGCAAAAGCTTTTGATCTTGATAAAATCCCAATAGTTCATTTTTGCCCTTGTTTCCCTTGCCTTTGGCGATGTTCCTAGGAAGAAGTTGCTGTGGCTGAGGTCGAAGAGGTTGCTGCCTGTGTTCTATTCAAGGATTTTGATGGATTCCTTTCTCACATTGAGGTCCTTCATCCGTTTTGAGTCTATTTTCATGTGTGGTGTAAGGAAATGATCCAATTTCATTTTTCTGCATGTGGCTGTCCAATTTTCCCAACACCATTTATTGAAGAGGCTGTCTTTTTTCCATTGGACATTCTTTCCTGCTTTGTCGAAGATTAGTTGACCATAGAGTTGAGGGTCTATTTCTGGGCTCTCTATTCTGTTCCATTGATCTATGTGTCTGTTTTTGTGCCAGTACCATGCTGTCTTGATGATGACAGCTTTGTAATAGAGCTTGAAGTCTGGAATTGTGATGCCACCAACTTTGGCTTTCTTTTTCAATATTCCTTTGCCTATTCGAGGTCTTTTCTGGTTCCATATAAATTTTAGGATTATTTGTTCCATTTCTTTGAAAAAAATGGATGGTACTTTGATAGGAATTGCATTAAATGTGTAGATTCCTTTAGGTAGCATAGACATTTTCACAATATTTATTCTTCCAATCCAGGAGCATGGAACATTTTTCTATTTCTTTGTGTCTTCCTCAGTTTCTTTCATGAGTACTTTATAGTTTTCTGAGTATAGATTCTTACCCTCTTTGGTTAGGTTTATTCCTAGGTATCTTATAGTTTTGGGTGCAATTGGAAATGGGATTGACTCCTTAATTTCTCTTTCTTCTGTCTTGTTGTTGGTGTAGAGAAATGCAACTGATTTCTGTGCATTGATTTTATATCCTGACACTTTACTGAATTCCTGTCCAAGTTCTAGCAGTTTTGGAGTGGAGTCTTTTGGGTTTTCCACATATAGTATCATATCATCTGCAAAGAGTGATAGTTTGACTTCTTTGCCGATGTGGATGCCTTTAATTTCCTTTTGTTGTCTGATTGCTGAGGCTAGGACTTCTAGTACTATGTTGAATAGCAGTGGTGATAATGGACGTCCCTGCCATGTTCTTGACCTTAGCGGAAAAGCTTTCCGTATTTCTCCAATGAGAACGATATTTGCGGTGGGTTTTCCATAGATGGCTTTGATAATATTGAGGTATGTGCCCTCTATCCCTACACTTTGAAGAGTTTTGATCAGGAAGGGATGCTGTACTTTGTCAAATGCTTTTTCAGCATCTATTGAGAGTATCATATGGTTCTTGTTCTTTCTTTTATTAATGTGTTGTATCACATTGATTGATTTGCGGATGTTGAACTAACCTTGCAGCCCTGGAATAAATCCCACTTGGTCGTGGTGAATAATCCTTTTAATGTACTGTTGAATCCTATTGGCTAGTATTTTGGTGAGAATTTTCGCATCAGTGTTCATCAAGGATATTGGTCTGTCGTTCTCTTTTTTGATGGGATCCTTGTCTGGTTTTGGGATCAAGGTGATGCTGGCCTCATAAAATGAGTTTGGAAGTTTTCCTTCCATTTCTATTTTTTGGGGCAGTTTCAGGAGAATAGGAATTAGTTCTTCTTTAAATGTTTGGTAGAATTCCCCCGGGAAGCCGTCTGGCCCTGCACTTTTGTTTGTTTGGAGATTTTTGATGACTGTTTCAATCTCCCTGCTGGTTATGGGTCTGTTCAGGTTTTCTATTTCTTCCTGGTTCAGTAGTGGTAGTTTATATGTCTCTAGGAATGCATCCATTTCTTCCAGATTGTCAAATTTGTTGGCATAGTGTTGCTCATAGTATGATCTTATAATTGTCTGTATTTTTTGGTGTTAGTTGTGATCTCTCCTCTTTCATTCATGATTTTATTTATTTGGGTCCTTTCTCTTTTCTTTTTGATAAGTCTGGCCAGGGGTTTATCAATCTTATTAATTCTTTCAAAGAACTAGCTCCTGGTTTTGTTGATTTGTTATATTGTTATTTTGGTTTTTACTTCATTGATTTCTGCTCTGATCTTTATGATTTCTCTTCTCCTGCTGGGTTTAGGGTTTCTTTATTGTTCTTTCTCCAGCTCCTTTAGGTGTAGTGTTAGGTTGTATACCTGAGACATTTCTTGTTTCTTCTTTTTCTGGAATCCCAATTATTCTAATGTTGTTTCTTCTTATGGTGTCCCTTATCTCTCGAATTCTGCCCTCGTGATCCAGTAGCTGTTTGTCCCTCTTTTGCTCAGCTTCTTTATTCTCTGTCATTTGGTCTTCTATATCGCTAATTCTTTCTTCTGCCTCATTTATCCTAGCAGTGAGAGCCTCCATTTTTGATTGCACCTCATTAATAGCTTTTTGATTTCAACTTGGTTAGATTTTAGTTCTTTTATTTCTCCAGAAAGGGCTTTTATATCTCCCGAGAGGGTTTCTCTAATGTCTTCCATGCCTTTTTCGAGCCCGGCTAGAACCTTGAGAAATATCATTCTGAATTCTAGATTTGACATATTACTAATGTCTGTATTGATTAGGTCCCTAGCCTTCAGTACTGCCTCTTGTTCTTTTTTTTTTTTTTTGTGGTGAATTTTTCAACCTTGTCATTTTGTCCAGATAAGAGTATATGAAAAAGCAAGTAAAATATTAAAAGGGTGGCAAAGACCCCAGGAAAATATGCTTTAACCAAATCAGAAGAGATCCGAAATCGTGAGGGGGGAGAAAGGGGATAAAAAGAGGTTCAGAAAAAAAAAATTAAAAGAAAGAATTAAAAAAAGAAAACAAATAAAGAAAAGGTATAAAAAAGAAAAGAATATATATATATATATATGTATATTAGATAAACTAGTTAAAAACGTTAAAAAAGAAAAGGGTAAAAGTTAAAAAAATTTAGCAGAAGAGAGAAAAAATATTGAAAAAGAAAAAAAAAATTAACTGCAAGACTAAAGAATCATGCGGAGAATGCCATGAGTTCTGTGCTTTGCTTTCTCCTCCTCTGGAATTCTGCTGCTCTCCTTGGTGTTGAACCTGCACTCCTTGGTAGGTGAACTTGCTCCTGGCTGGATTTCTTGTTGATCTTCTGGGGGAGGGGCCTGTTGTAGTGATTTTCAAGTGTCTTTGCTCCAGGCGGAATTGCACCGCCCTTACCAGGGGCCAGGCTGAGTAATCCGCTCGGGTTTGCTTTCGGGAGCTTTTGTTCCCCGAGAGTTCCAGAGGGCGGGAATGAAAATGGCGGCCTCCCGGTCTCTGGCCCAGAGGAGCCGAGAGCTCGGGGCCCCCCTCCTCAGTGTGCCCTCAGAGAACAGCTCCCATTTACTCCCATCTGCCTGAGCTCCGGCCGCGCTCTGAGCTCACCAAGCCTGCGACCGGTTCAAGGTAACCCCGAGCTGTGAGCTCACTCCTCGGCTCTGTCTCTGTAGCCGGCTTCCCTGTTCTAATACCTGCAAGCTCTGCGACACTCATCCACCCCCGATCTTTCTGTGACCCTGCGGAACCTGAGGCCACGCTGATCCCACGTGGGCTTCACCCCGGTTTAGCCTCTGGAGTGATGTCCCTCAGCGGAACAGACTTTTAAATGTCCTGATTTTGTGCTCCGTTGCTCTGCCGCTTGCCAGGAGCCGGCCCCTCCCCCCGCAGTCTGTCTTCCCTTCGCTTTGGATTCACTTCTCCGCCAGTCCTACCTTTCAGAAAGTGGTTGATTTTCTGTTTCTAGAATTGCTGTTCTTCTTCTCTTCGATCTCCCGTTGGATTTGTAGGTGTTTGCAATCTTTAGATAAGCTATCTAGGTGATCTCCTGCTACCTGAGGTAGTCTCAGCCTGCTACTTGTCCGCCATCTTGACTCCTCTTACCTGGTTATTTTTTTAAATTTATTTTTTATTGTGTTATGTTAGTCACCATACAATACATCATTAGTTTTTGATAAAGTGTGTCTAACCAGCTGTACAACTATGGACAAGTCTCTCTTCTTTTTGGAGCTTCAATTTCTCTATCTGTAAAATGAGGAGCTTGGTAATAGGCATTATTTAAAGGGTACTTACTATGTGCTTGCTGAGCACTGGGCTACATGCTTTACAGTCATTCTCTAATCACAGCAATTGTGTGAAGTTCTGGTATTTTCCACAGTTTACAAATGAGGCAACTGAGGTTTGGGGAAGATAAAAAAACCTGACCAAAGTTATATAGTTAGTGACAGTAGCCAGCATTTAGACGTTAGGATTTTTTTTTAATCTTCAAATCCTACATTCTTTCCATTAAGACATACTGTGTAGATATTTACTGTCCAATATGGTACCATAGCTATATAAACAAAATAAAATTAACAACTCAGTTTCTCAATCGTGCTAGTCACGTTTTAAGTGCTCGGTTCCCGCATGTGGCTAGTAGAGCTACGATGTCGGATTGCACAGATATAGAACATTTCCATCATTGTAGAAATTTCTACTGGACAGTACTGTGCCAGATAATTTCAGATTATTTCCAGCTTGACCACTCATGGATCTGATTCCCCAGTGTCTCATAAAAAGGTATGAAAAACTGTCAAATTTATTCTTTTCACCTAGGTATAGACCTATTTTGTGAACTTCAATATCTATGCAACATATAACCTAGATGGTCTTCCAGAACTGAATGTAGCATCTTGACTAAGCATCTGGTCCTAAAAAGGAGTGAGAACACACCATCTGGTTATTATTGGGAATATTGTGACAAGCAGTTTCGATTGACCATAGCAAGTTCAGAGAGGAAAGTGGAAAGACAAGATTAGTGGATGTGATGTCACTGCTGGATGTCTCAGTCATCTTGATCTGGGCATTATTTGAGTGGCATTCAGGCTAAATGAGTTAATAGGGATAGCCCAGCATTTCCAGATTCTACTTGTTATATCTGGAACCTCATTAACATAAGTACTTAATTTGGAAAATATATGTAATTGAAGGAGAGAAGAACCTTTAAAATCACAAGTGTGTTATGAGAATAGTTAAGTGACGTGACAGTTAAGTAGCAATGAATAAAGAGTATGAAGAAGGATAGATAATGTGAAAATCTTCACACAGTCTACTTTCACTCCTGGATGAGATTTGGAGAAAGGAAAGAATATGCTGCCATGGTTGACCTCATGTCCTCTGAAAGAAAGGAAACAAATTTCTATTATTTCCTATGATCCAGGCCTGTGCTGAGGATTTTACATATGTTGTCTTCCTTAATTCTTACAGCAAACCTATGAAGTAGGATGTATAATATCCATTATCTCAATGAAGAAACAGACTCCGTTTCAGCCTTTTTTTTCCTATTTCTTTACCATAGGGTCAATTTGCACACCTAAAAGGAGAGTGACCAACTCTCAGTGTGAGTGTTGTTTTCAAGAAACTATCTAGAATTATCCTGGTAGTAAAATTTAGGGTAATAGAAAGAACAGTGAACTAAGGACTAGAAAGTGCAGCTTCTGGTCTACCCCTGTGTGTTTTCAAATTATTGCCTATCAGTTCCAACACTTCTCAGTACCTATTCAGTGAACATGGACGGAATTCCTTTAAGCATCTCTCCTTTACAGTGATCAAGCTGCTAAACTTTCTCAGTAGAGGGTGCTGGAGGGATACTGTGGGAAGAAGGGGCTCTCCTGTAGTTTCCAACTGCTGCATAGTGGGGGTCAGTAGAGGAGTGAGCTATCTGGTGTGGTCTCTGACCCAGCCACACATCTAGAGTACATGGCTGCTCCGTGACTTTGAAGCCTCTGCCTGGCCTGGCAATAGATAACTTATCTGCAGGTCTCTCAATTTAGGTCTCTCCCTGAACACCTACCCACTTGTTCTGTCCCTCCAACCCCCAGCTTCCCTCTAGTTCCCACCCCTTTCCCACCTGCTGACTGAAGGTTTATAAGGGAGCCGCTGCTGCCTATTTCCTCTGCCAGCCCCCATACAGCATGCTTGCTACTTAGGAGGTTCCAGTGAGGCTTGCTGGTAACCTAAAAGATTCCCATTCTCTCTCTATTCCTACTCCACTGGATGCTGATTGCTCCCCACCTGCACTCTGGAGAGTTGCCTCCTACTTACGTAGCAACTCTAGACCACCAGGCCAAACCAATTTAAGCTAACTGCTCTGCTTAAATCACACTGTTTCCAATGAGTTTGGAACCCCATCCAAATTTGCCCTTCCTTGGGTGCCTTCCCTCAGCCTCAGGGTACAGTAAAGAATTTCCTTGTATATTATAGTTAGTATTTTTTTTAGTTTAGTAAGTTTGTAGTTTAATAATTTTGTGTAGTGGTTTTTATCTTTTGATTAGGCCTAGACTGGTAACATCCAGCACTGCTGCTAGTTGGCTCTGTGACTTAACTGGTAGCGAGTGGTATGTGCTTTGCTAGGCCCTTACAAATATAGCTGTATGTTCTCATTTTAACCTTGTAAAGTAGAACTTACTGTCCTTTTTTTACTGATGAGGACACTGAGATTTAGTGAGGTATGGTGTCTAAAGTCATTCAATCAGGAAGTCGCAGAGCTTGGATTTGAATTCATTTCTCTTGGTTGTAAGTGTGTGTGTCGGGGGCGGGAATCACCTTAGATCCCAGGTTGCAGGTCCAGATGGAGCCACTGCAGGTACATATCTTGGTAATACTCAATGGAAAACTTTAATGGTTAAAGGGTTCCTTGGGGATACCTGGCTGGCTCTGTTGGTAGAGCATGTGACCCTTGATTTTGGGGTCATGATTTCAAGCCCCATGTTAGACATAGAGATTACTTTTTAAAAAAGTTAAAAAAAGGGGGGGGATTCCTTGTTACCCGTCCACTTAACATGGCCTGCTAAGAGGGGCAATGCTAAGTTGATCTCTTCTGCTTTTAGAGGGCAATGTACACCACAGCATATACCACAATTAGATGTGCTACTTCAATTTACTGCTTCAATTTTTAGAGGCAACATACACAACATATACCACAATTAGATGTGCTACTTCAAGTTGCCAAGTAATCCAAAAGCTCTGAGCCTAGAGGAAAAATAAAGCAAAAGAAACAAAAAGACCTTTGCAGCAGGGTCCAATTTCGTCTGCCTGCATGTTCTGAGAAATAACTCCAATTTTATATGCTCCAATTCAAGGAATCACCTTTTCTAATAAAGGCAGGCTCACATGTCCAGTATTTCATAATAAATAATTCAATTCTCCAGGTAAATATTGTTAGCAGAAATTATGCAAATAGTATGAAATGTAGGCCATTATTTTTCCGACAAGAATCCCAAGGGGGAAAAAGTTCCTTATGAGAGATAACACTTCTCTCTTGGCCTCAGTTTTCTCATATGTACTACAAAAACAATGGATAAATAATTCTTATCTAATCTTCTGTGTGAGATTCTAAGGGTAATTAACTAAATGTGCATCTATTCAGTAGTAGAAATAGTCTAGTCAGAATTTACTGGGCTATAAATATAAAGTATGTTTTTGAAGACAGCGTGACAAATGTAAAATGTCATTAATATTTTTTTATTGATCACATGTCAAATGGTATTTTGGATACAGTGGGTAAAATGAGATATATCTTTGAAATTAATTTCACCTGTTTCTATTTCCTTTTCCTAATATGATTACTAGAAAGGTAAAAATTATAGATATGGCCTGCATTAAATTTCTATTTGGTAACACTGAACTAAACAAAGTAATTACAGTTGAATTATTTATTTAATAACTGAAGGTTTGTACTTCTTGATTCCCTTTATCCATTTTACCTATTCCCCCACCCCGCTCCTCGATGGCAACCTCCAGTTTGTTCTCTGTATTTAAGAGTCTCTTTTTTGGCTGGTTTGTTTCTTCATTTGATCATTTGTTTTGTTTTTTAGATTGCACATATTAGTGAAATCATATGGTATTTGTGTTTATCTGACTTATTTCCCATAATACCCTCTACATCCATATATGTTGTCACAAATGGCAAGATCTCATTCTGTTTTTATTGCTGAGTAATATATATCACTATATTTAACCATTCATTTATCAATGGACACTTGGGTTGCTTTCATATCTTGGTTATTGTAAATAATGCTGCTGTAAATATAGGGCTACATATATATTCTTGAATTAGTGCTCTTTTTTTTCCTTTGAGTAAACACCCAGCAGTGGAGTTACTGGATCATACGGTATTTCTATTTTTGAAGTTTTGACGAACCTCCATACTGTTTTTCACAGTGGCTGTACCAGTTTACATTCCCAGCGGCGGTACAAGAGGGTTCCCCTTTCTTCCTCTGCATCCTTGCCAACACTTGTTGTTTCCTGTGTTGCTGATTTTAGCCATCTGACAGGTGTGAGGTGGTATCTCATCCTGGTTTTGATTTGCATTTCCTTGATGATTAGTGAAGTTAAACATCTTTTCTTGTGACTGTTTGCCAACTGTTTCTTTGGAAAAATGACCCTTTAGGTCCTCTATCCATTTTTTAACTGGATATTTGCTTGTTGATACTGAGTTGTACAAGTTCTCTATATATTTTGAATAATAACTCCTTATAGATATACCATTTCCAAATATCTTCTCTCATTCACTAGGTTGCCTTTTCATTTTGTTGATAGTTTCCTTTGTTGTGCAAAAGCTTTTTATTTTGGTGTCATCCCAATATTTTATTTTTTTAGTGTTCAGTAATTTATCATTTGTGCATAACACCCAGTTCTCATCATAACATGTGTCCTCCTTAATGCTCATCACCCAATTACCCCATCCCCTCACCACCTCTTCTACAGCAACTGTCAACCTGTTTCCAATAGTTAAGAGTCTTCCATGGTTTGTCTCCTTCTCTGATGACTTCCCATCAGTTTTCCCTCCCTTCCCCTATGATTCTCTGTACTATGTCTTACATTCCAAATATGAGTGAAACGATGTCATAATTGTCTTTTTCTTATTGACTTATTTTGCTCAGCATAATACCCTCTGGTTCCATCCATATCAATGTAAATGGTGATGGCTGAGTAATATTCCATTGTATATATATTCCGCATCTTCTTTTTTCTTTTTCTTTTTTTCTTAAGTTCAATTAGCTAACATTAGTTTTTGGCGTAGTGTTCAATGATTCATTACTTCTGTATAACATCCAGTGCTCATCAGATCACATGCCCTCCTTAATGTCCATCACCCAGTTACCCCATCTCCCAGCCCCTCCCTTCTACAACCCTCAGTTTGTTTCCCAGAGTCCAGAGTCTCTCATGGTTTATCTCCCTCTCTGATTTTTTCCTATTCAGGTTTCCCTCCTTCCCCTATGGTCTTTTGCCCTATTCCTTATATTCCACATATTAGGGAAACCATATGATAATTTTCTTTTTCTGCTTGACTTATTTCACTTAGCATAATACCCCCAAGTTCCATCCATGTCGATGCAAATGGTGGGTATTCATCCTTTCTGGTGGCTGAGTAATATTCCTTTGTATCTATGAACCACATCTTCTTTATCCATTCCTCTATTGAAGGGCATCTCAACTCCTTCCACAGTTTAGCTATTGTGGACATTGTTGCTATGAACATTGAGGTGCTTGTGGCCCTTCTTTTTATTACATCTATATCTTTGGGGTAGATACCTAGTAGTACAATTGCTGGGTTGTAGGGTAGCTCTATTTTCAACGTTTGGGTAACCTCTATACTGTTCTCCAGAGCGTATACCAGCTTGCATTCCTACCAACGGTATAAGAGGGTTCCCCTTTCTCCACATCCTCACCAACTTTTGTTGTTTCCTTTCTTGTTAATTTAAGGCATTCTGACTAGTATGAGGTGGTATTTTATTGTGGTTTTGATTTGTATTTCCCTGATGTCAAGTGATGTGGAACATTTTTCAGGTGTCTGTTGGCTACTTGTATGTTTTCTTTTGAGAAGTGTCTCTTCATGTCTTCTGCCCATTTTTTGACTGGATTATTTGTTTTTCTTGGGTATTAAGTTTGATAAGTTCTTTATAGACCTTATCTACCAGCCCTTTGTCTGTAGTGTCATTTGCAAGTAATCTTCTCCCTTTCTGTGGGTTGACTTTTCATTTTGTTGACTATTTCCTTTGCTGTGCAGAAGCTTTTTATCTTGATGAAGTCCCAGTAGTTCACTTTTGCTTTTGTTTCCCCACACAGAGAGCAGTCGCACAGTCCTTCACGCACCTATGATGCCCTTCCTGGAGCAAGGTGAATGGTTGCTGGGTCTCTGCCCCTTTCAGGGTCCTACATGGAAAGTGGTCACCTGATAGTGCTGCACACAATTCAGGGTTTATGGCAAACCGAGCCGACAGCCCCCTCTTGGGCTTGCTGACTGCAACCAGTTTCCCCATTCCAATGCTTAGGAACACTGCGAACTCAGGGACTCCTGTTCTTTGTGTGACCCCTGGGTTCCTGAGACCACACTCACAGTGTCCCAGCTAGCATTCTGCCCTGCTTCAGCACCTGAGCACCTTTAAGAAAGGGACATTTCTCACTGGAGCATACTTCTAAAGGTTTCAATTTGGCACTCTGGGGCTATATCAGTTTCCAGTAGCTGGCTTACAGAGGCTCCCTCCCCCCAACATTTATTTCCCCATTCACTTCTCTGTACCTCTTACATTGCAAAAGTGGTCACTTTTCTGTTTGTAGAATTCCAGCAATTCTTTTTTTACATCTCGGGCTGAATTCATGGGTATTCAGAATGGTTTGATAGTTATCTAGCTAAATTCAAGGGACCGGATGAAAGGAGGTCCCCTGTTCTTCCACCATCTTGCCTCCCTCCCCCAGTAGTTTAATTTTGGTTTTGTTTTCCTTGCCCAAGTTGATATATCTAGGAAAATGTTGGCTGATGTCAAAGAGTTTACTGTCTATACTGTCTTCTAGGCGATTTTTGGTTTCAGGGCTCATATTTAGGTCCAAGTATTTACTTTTGGTAGAAAGCTTCTGCCATTTCATAGGTTCTCTGGATTCAGAATCAACAGGAAGGCAGCATTTCATATACACATGGATATAGAATTAATTAGTTAACATATAAAATTATTCAAATAACACCTTGCGTGTAATACATATTATTAGTGTTTTCTGTTGTTGTTATCATCATCCTCATCATCCTCATCATTATCATTTTTATTGGCTGTAAAACAAAGAGAATAGAATACTCTCCATGAAATTGTCCAATTGGTGATCTTACGCTGATTAAAAATTCACAAGAAGAGAAGTTAATGAGTGAGACAGGAAGAGAAAGATAGTGGCAATGAATGTTTCCCACATGACTACTGGTATATGGAGAGGTTTCATGTCACTAGATCTCCAGATTTGTGTCTCTGGCTCTGCAGGATGTGGGAGATGTCTTTTTGTCATAGGAAGTTCAAAAAAAGGTTGGGGACAAATAACTGAGAGTGTTGGGAACTAAGTGGGGTCATATTTGGAATAAATTCATCTTGCTGTTTAAAGAGGATTAGCCTTTTCAAATGACACTGATGATAGTACCTACTGAAATAATAAATGTCTTGGGTGAAATCTGTGGAAAATGTTGGGACATGCATGGTGGTTATTGAGGTATAATATTCAAATAATACTCTTCTCCTCTGGCTCCTATAATAAATTTTGAGCTATTGGTTAGGAATTTTGCTGGGTAATGAAAGTTACTCTGTTTGCAGAGTCCATTTGCAGACGAATGAACTCTGTTGTCAGGTCAACTTGGCTGACTGAGTCCCAGTGGACAGGCTCTTTCAATAATCAGAATCTCAAAAGGCCATTTTGTAACTGAGATATTTCACAAAGACAACAGTTTCTCTATCTGTTTAGCCTTTCTGTCATGCCTTGGATACCAGCTTTTGTTATAGAATAGCTACTAAATGCCTTAGATGGTAGGCTTCCCAAGCATAGAATCATGGGCCAGATGATGTCACAGGTATCCTCTCCATCAGAGGACTTTTTTCCCCAGGGGCAATTGTGCTGGTAGGGCTCCTAACTCCCTACTTTAGCCAGAGCAGTTTCTCTTGGATCTGTTTTATATAGTGAACTTTTGGGGCAATATTTTTTTTGAATAGGACTCTATTAGCTAAAAAATTTGCAAACCACCTCTTTATTCTAAAACTTGATTGGTCTCCCTTTTCCAATTAAATAGGGTATGTCTTCTAGTCTCTGTATGGTAGTTAGGATACTTAGGCAATTCGGTGGATAATAGTGTGTCATCTGCAATGTAATCAGACTAATTTTACAGCTCTTGAGTTTTGAGAAAAAAGTCTTTATTTTTTCCACTGTAAAAATTGAACTTAAAAACAACACATACTTGCACAAAAATGTAAAATAAAATAATACAATAAGATCTATTAAAAACCCCAACAGTCTTCATTCTTTCCTCACTCCTCAAAGTCACACATTTTTAACCATTTGTATTCTTTTGGTTGTTACTTTCAGATAAAAAAAATGCTTTTATTGCTGTTTGCATTATCTACTTGAGAAATTATTTATTTTGTCTTGCTAGGAATAGAGGAGATCACTGCTTACATCTCTCTTTCCCTCCCCTTCTGTTGCTGGGTAGATAGGGGAGACCCCCCAGACCCTGACACCTCCTCCCAGCCTATCTCTGGGTTATTGCCAGAGGCTCTTTGTTTCATTACAAGAAAGAATTCAAGGATGGATCAGACACAGTGGGTGAGTGGTGCAAGTGGAAGAGTTTATTAAAGTGATAGTACACTAGAGATCTGAGAGCTGGTGAGCTCAAGGGAGAGCTGTGCTAACTTTGGGGTCTCTATCTTTTATTAACAGTTATTAACTAAGGGGTAGAATATTTGTTATTTGTGGAGGGGGTTTCTTTGGGAGCAGGGTTTCATGCCTTTTCTCCCTAACTTGGTCAGGCTCTCTGGCCTTCTTTGTCTAGGGCCCATTTGATGTGATTTGGCTTCCTTTGGCTTTGTTTTTGGAGTACTGCTGATACAGATTTCTAACTTTCTTGATAATGGGCCATGACTACCATTTTACTGGCCACTAGACATCCTGTTAAAGCCCAACTGTCTATTCTAACACTTTAAATTTTTGTTAACTATAACATCCTTTTTACTTCTTCTGTTGCTTATCTCTGTTACTTTAAATAATATACTTAACCCCTGTTTCTTACTTAATCAACTTTTGACTGTGGCTTTGTAAGACTGGAGATATTGACACTTCTGTCTTCCTTTACTACCTTTAAACCCTCAAATCCTGTCAGCCACACCTTCACTATTCACTGGTAGGGTTGATCACATTACTATTCTACTCTGGAGCCTTAATAAAATCCTGTCAGTGATTATTATGAAACTCATTTTATAGTGGGAAATGCAAGTGACAAATCCAGGATTTGAACTCAAGTTTCTCAGATGCAAGTCCATGAATTTTCACATTTCTTATATTGGATTAATATGAATATTAATTTCTGGTGGCTAGGATAGATCAAGGATGATCTCTTTCTTTACCCTTTTCTCCTAATTTCTTGTCTATTAGGCTTAGAGGTTTTTTGTCTACCTACTCTAGATTCCTATTTGGTTAACTCCTTCTATTCCTCTCACCTCTCAAAAGTCCTGGCACATGAAAATCTTGTGAGTAGTTTCCCATGTGTATATTTTAGCTATTACTTGATTAGCAGAACCCTTCCTACCACTGTTCCCCTTCTCACCACCATTCAACTTCCCCGAACCTCCTGCACCAAGGTCAAAGAAGGACAAACCAAACTCAGTCCAGTTCTGTTCATAATGGGTCTTTCATCCTGCAGTGTAGAATGCTGGGCTGCCCATTGGAGATGGTAGAAGAAAGACTTAGTCATCCACCATAGACACATGACAGAGAAAGTATTTGTACCCTTTGATTCATATTTTTTGGGGCTTGTCAGAATTGCCCACAGTATTATGTTTTCAGTTCTTTTTCAAGGATGCTCTTGCCAAAGAACAGTCACTGAATCAAGCCTCTCTGTATTCTCTGGTAAGAATAAGGGCCAAATGGCCTAAGACATCTGAATCTGCATTTAACCCGCTTTCTGGAGAGTTGGAGCTTGTGTGGAAGGTATGATATAGTATGTTCTCACCCAACAGTTGTTAGGCAAGTAGGCATTGACAATAATGTATGAGGTTGCCAGTCTTACTGTTATTTTTTCTCTGTGAACAGAGATCATAGAAAGAACTTTAGGAAAAGGGCTTTTTCTGGAGATAGATAATGTTGAAAAAATAAAGAAGATGGAACAGAATGCACCCTGATAGGGTAGGTGAAGCCAAGGGTATTAGTCTGCCTTGGATTCCAAATGTGTGGGACAGAGAGAAGGGAAGCAGGAGAAAATAACCTTGAAAAGCTACAAACAGTTTGAATTTCAGATCCCCTCATCCCTTGTTTGTTTCAACGGCCCCATAATGTATCAGCAGGGAGAGTTGAGTACTTAATGTGCTCAAGAGCTAAGCTGTTTGACAGTAGTCCGTAAGTAATTTTCAAGCCAACATCAAATACTTTATATGCTGTATAATAATAATTATCACAGGGATGCCTGGGTGGCTCAGTTGGTTAAGCAGCTGCCTTCGGCTCAGGTCATGATCCCAGCGTCCTGGGATCGAGTCCCACATCGGGCTCCTTGCTCGGCGGGGAGCCTGCTTCTCCCTCTGCCTCTGCCTGCCATTCTGTCTGCCTGTGCTCACTCTCTCTCCCTCTCTCTCTGACAAATAAATAAAAAAAAAAATCTTAAAAACATAATAATAATTATCACATACTAGGTACTTATTCTATGTTATCTCAATTAAGCATCATTATCCACTTCCTACAGATGAGGAAGTCAAGACCCATAATGGCCAAATAACTTGTCCAAGGACAGAAAGTTATTAACAAACAAGTTTCAGCTAGATAGTTGTAACTCCATAAATTGTACTCTTTCTATTTTATGTACTCTGAACCCAGCTTTGTGGGGTTGCTATGAAAAAATTTATAAAGATAGTTTAATAATGCCTACTAACAATTTAATGGATAAATACATTTTGATCAAATCACAGTATTTTACACTAATAAGAATGAATGAACTAGGCCTGTTGTATAAAACAACATGGTTGAATTTGACAGATATAAGGTCCAGGGGAAAAAAGCTAGTCACAAAAGATTGCCTACTGTATGTACATATTTGTATAAAGCTCAGAAACAGGCAAAAATACGTGATGGTGTTAGAAGCCAGGATGCTGGTTACCTAAGAGTGAGGGTATAAGTGAGAAAGTTAGGCCTAAGGGTAACTTTAAAGGCAGTGGTGATATTTTGGCTTTTTATATGAGTGCTGATTACATAGGTATATTTAGTTTGTGAATATTTATTGAGAATAGTGTAGAGTATTTTTCAGATTGTATGTTACAATTTTTTTTACTAAGTTTTTTATTTTAATTCCAGTATAGTTAACATACAGTGTTGTATTAGTTTCAGGTGTACAATATAGTGACTCAACAATTCTATTACAAGTGCACTCCTTACTTCCCATCACCTATTTAATGCATCACTCCCTCCACTCTGATAACCATCAGTTTTTTCTTTATAATTGAGAGTCTTTTTCTTACTTTCTCATGCTCTCTTTTTCCATTTGCTTGTTTCTTTTGTTTCCTAAATTCCACATATGAGTGAGTGAAATCATATGGTATTTGTCTTTCTCTGACTGACTTATTTCACTTAACATTATATTCTCTAGCTCCATCATTTTTGAAAATGGCAAGATTTCATTCCTCTTTATGGCTGAATAATATTCCTGTGTGTGTGTGTGTGTGTGTGTGTGTGTGTGTACACACCAAACCTTCTTTACCCGTTCATCAGTTGATGGACACTTGGGTTCTTTCTGTAATTTGGCTATTTTAGATAATGCTGCTATCAACATCAGGGTGCATATATCCCTTTGAATATTTTTGTATTCTTTGGGTAAATACCTCGTAGGCACAATTGATGGATCATAGTGTAGTTCTGTTTTTAACTTTTTGAGGAACCTTCATTCTGTTTTCTAGAGTGGCTTTACCACTTTGGATTTCCACTAAGAGTGCAAGAGTGTTGTTCCCCTTTGTTTCTCCGCATCCATGCCAACACCTGTTGTTTCTTGTGTTGTTCATTTTAGCCATTCTGGGAGATGTAAGGTGATACCTCATTGTGGTTTTTATTTGCATTTCCCTGATGATGAGAGATATTGAAAACTTTTTCATGTATCTGTTGGACATTATGAAATCTTCTCTGGAAAAATGTTTATTCATGTTTTCTGCCTAATTTTTAAATTGAATTATTTGTTCCTTGGGTGTTCAGTTGTCTAAGTTCTTTATATATTTTGGATACTAACCCTTTGTTGGATGTATCATTTGGAAATATCGTCTCCCATTCAGTAGGTTGCCTTTTAGTTTTGTTGACTGTTTCTTTCACTGTGCAGAACCTTTTTATTTTGATGTAGTCTCAATCATTTATTTTTACTTTTATTTCCCTTGCCTCAGGAGATATAACTAGAACAACATTGATATGGCTGATGTAAGAGAAATTATTGCCTGTGCTCTCTTCTAGGACTTTTATGGTTTTAGGTCTCAAATTTAGGTCTTTCATCCATTTTGGGTTTATTTTTGTATATGGTGAAAGAAAGTCATCCAGTTTCATTCTTTTGCATGTTGCTGTTCAGATTTTCCAGCCACAATTATTGAAGAGACTTCATTTTACCCATTACATATCCATACCTCTTTTGTCAAAGATTAATTGACCATATGATTGTGAGTGTATTTCTAGATTTTCTTTTCTTTTCCATTGATCTATGAGTCTGCTTTTATGCCAGTACCATACTGTTTTGATTGCTACAGCTCTGTAACACAACTTGCAGTCTGGAAATGTAACAATTCCATTTTTGTTCTTCTTTTTCAAGGTTGCTTTTGCTGTTTGGGGTCCTTTGTGGTTACATACAAATTTTAGGATTGTTTTCTCTGCTTCTGTGAAAAATGCTGTTGACATTTTTTATAAGATTTATTTATTTATTTTAGGAAGAAAGGTGGGGGGAGAGCACCCAGAGGGAGTAGGGGCAGAGAAAGAGGCAAAGAAGTAGACTCCTAACTGAGTATTCAGACCCAACACGGGCCTCCATGTCATGACCCTGAGAATCATGATCTGAGCTGAAACTGAGTCAGATGCTTAACCAGCTGAGCCACCCAGACACCCTATGTTGGTATTTTGATAGGGGTTATATTAAATCTAGTTTTGGCTAGTATAGACATTTATTTTTTATTGTTTTTAATTTTCAGCATAACAGTATTCATTGTTTTTGCACCACACCCAGTGCTCCATGCAATCCGTGCCCTCTCTAATACCCACCACTTGGTTCCCCCAACCTCCCACCCCCCGCCCCTTCAAACCCCTCAGATTGTTTTTCAGAGTCCATAGTCATTTTAACAATATTTATTCTTTTAACCCATGAACACAGAATGTCTTTCCATTTCCTTGTGTTGTCCTCAATTTCATTCATCAGTGTTTTAGAGGTTTCAAAGTATAGGTTATTTCAACCTCTTTTTTTAAGTTTATTTCTATATATCTTACTGTTTTTGGTGCAGTTGTAAATGGGATAGTTTTCTTAATTTTGCTTTCTGTTGCTTTATTATTAGTGTCTAGGAATGCAACAGATTTTTGCACATTGATTTTGTATCCTACAACTTTACTGAATTCATTTATTTTAGTATTTTTTGGTGGGATTTTCAGGGTTTTTTATATATAATATCATATCATCAGCAAATAGCGATGTTTTTACTTATTCCTTATCAATTTGAATACCTCTTACTGCTTTTTACTGTCTAATTGCTGTGGCTAGGATTTCCAGTATTATGCTGAATGAGAGTGATGAGAGTGGACATCCTTGTCTTGTTCTTGATCTTAGGGGAAAAGTGCTCAGGTTTTCCCAATTGAGTATGTTTGCTGTAGGGTTTTCATATAAGGCCTTCATTATTATTTTTTTCTTTTTTCTTTTTTTTCTTTTTAAAGACTTCATTTATTTGACAGAGATCACAAGTAGGCAGAGAGGCAAGCAGAGAGAGAGAGAGAGACTGAGAGAGAGAGGGAAGAGGAAGCAGGCTCCCTGCCCAGCAGAGAGCCCGATGCGGGACTCGATACCAGGACTGGGAGACTATGACCCGAGCTGAAGGCAGAGGCTTAACCCACTGGGCCACCTAGGCAGCCCCGTGGCCTTCATTATTTTGAGGTTTGTTTTCTATAGAACTACTTTGTTGAAGTTTTTTTTTAAAGTCAATAATGGATGTTGTATTTTGTCAAATGCTTTTTTATATTTATTGAAATAATCATATTTTTTACCCTTTCTCTTATTGATGTGATATCACATTGATTGATTTGCAAATATTGAACCACCCTTGCATCCCAGGATTAAATCACATTGATTATGATGTATAATATTTTAAACTGTATTGTTGGACTTTATTTACTAGTGTCTTGTTGAGGTTTTTTGTGTATATGTTCAACAGAGATACTGGTTTGTAGTTCTCTTTTTTGTGGTGATTTCATCTGGTTTTGGTATCAGAGTATTGCTGGTCTCATAAATGAATGTGGACATTTTCTTTCCTCTTCTATTTTTTTGGAAGTACCTGAGAAGAATAGGTATTAATTCTTCTTTAAGTGTTTGCTAGAATTCACTTGTGAACCTCTTTGGTCTTTGCCTTTTGTTTTTGATTACTGATTCAATTACATTGGTGGTAATCAGTCTGTTCAAATTTTCTATTTCTCTCTGCTTCAGTTTTGTTGGCTATATGTTTCCTGGAATTTATTTATTTCTTCTAGTTTGTGCAATTTGTTTGCATATAATTTTTCATAATATTCTCTTATAATTGTTTTATTTCTCTGGTGGTGGTAATTATTTCTTCTTTTTCATTTGTGATTTCATTTATTTGGGTCCTTTCTCCTTATCTTTCTTTTTTCATGAGTCTGGGTAGAGGTTTATCAATTTCTACTGATCTTTTCAAAGAACCAGCTCCTAGTTTCATTGATTTCATCTTTTTTTTTTTTTAGTTTCTATATCATTTATTTCTGTCCTAATCTTCATTATTTCCTTTATTCTCTGGTTTGGGGTTTTGTTTGTTTTTCTTTTTGTAGCTTCTTTAGATATAAGGTTACATTGTTTATTTGAAAATTTTCTTATTTCTGAGATAGGTCCAGTATTGCTATAAACTTCTCTAGTTGCCCACATTGCATTGGAGACTCTGGAGGGCCACCAGAGGGCTATCATGTCCCACATGACTATGGAGGAAATCTATCAGGACAGTCAGAAATTCTTGGAGCAAGTTTTCAAAATGGCATCCTCAGACCTGGTCAACATGGGCATCAGTATGGTTAGCTATACCCTGAAGGACATTCGTGATGATAATGACAATTTGTACTCCTCAGGGAATGCCTGAACAGCTCATGTTAAATAAGATGCTTAGATTGGGGAAGTGGATGCCAAAAGAGGTGCTGGGATCTGGGAGGCCAAAGCCAAGCAGCAAAAGATATCCACTTAGTACCAGAGAGATCAAGATGGCCAAGGCCTAGGGAAATTATGGGCTAAGGAAAGAATTATATGACATTGAGGTCAACACCTGCCAAGCACAAGCTGACCTGGCCTATCAGCTTCAGAACCTCCATCTTCCAAAGAAGTCATCAGAAGACTGTACAGCTGAACGTGACCAATCCAAAAAGAAAGACTTAAGGTTCCTCAGTGAATGGCCTGCCCATATTGCCTTAAAGTGAAGCTCAAAGTTAATAAGCATCACCTGTATATCCAGTTTCCTTTCATTGTTTAGACTTCCCTCACTGTGAGCAGCCAGCCAAGAATTACCTGATACATGGGAGAATCCTGCCACATGGAAGGCTGAGACTAAAATCACAAACAGCAAAGTGATTTGAACATACATACTCTGCAGGGAGAAGAAAGCTTTAAAAAATGTAATATCCTCAGTGAGATAAGAGAATTTTTTTTTCTTAGAATTTGGTTCTTTTATATTTTATTTTATTTTATTTCTTCAGTGTTCCAGCATTCATTGTTTAAGCATCACACCCACTGCTCCATGCAATACGTGCCCTCCAATACTACCCACCACCAGGCTAACCCAACCCCCCACCCCTGTCCCCTCCAAAACCCTCAGTTTGTTTCTCAGAGTCCACAATCTCTCATGCTTCATCTCCCCCTCCAGTTTCCCCCAATTCACTTCTCTGCTCCATCTCCCAGTATTCTCCATGTTATTCCTTATGCTCCACAAGTAAGTGAAACCATATGATAATTCACTCTCTCTGCTTGACTTATTTCACTCAGCATAATCTCCTCCAGTCCCGTCCATGTTGATACAAAAGTTGGGTATTCATTCTTTCTGATGGAAGCATAATACACCATTGTATATATGGACCATATCTTCTTTATCCATTTGTCCATTGAACGGCATCTTGGTTCCTTTCCATAGTTTGGCAACTTGGCCATTGCTGCTATGAACATTGGGGTGCAGATGGCCCTTCTTTTCACTACATAAGTATCTTTGGGATAAATACCGAGTAGTGTGATTGCAGGGTCATAGGGAAGCTCTATTTTTACTTTCTTAAGGAATCTCCACGCTGTTTTCCAAAGTGGCTGCACCAACTTGCATTCCCACCAACAGTGGAAGAGGGTTCCCCTTTCTCCACATCCTCTCCAACACATGTTGTTTACTGTCTTGTTAATTTTGTTCACTCTAACTGGTGTAAGGTATCTCAATGTGGTTTTGATTTGAATCTCCCCGATGGCTAATGAGAATGAACATTTTTTCATGTGTCTGTTAGCTATTTATATGTCTTCTTTGGAGACGTGTCTGTTCATGTCTTCTGCCCATTTTTTGATGTAATTATCTGTTTTGTGTGTATTGAGTTTGAGGAGTTCTTTATAGATCTTGGATATCAGCCCTTTGTCTATAGTGTCATTTGCGAATATCTTCTCCCATTCCATGGGTTCCCACTTTGTTTTTTTGACTGTTTCCTTTGCTGTGCAGAAGCTTTTGATATTGATGAAGTCCCAAACGTTCATTTTTGCTTTTGTTTCATTTGCCTTTGGAGACATATCTTGAAAGAAGTTGCTGTGGCCAATGTCAAAGAGGTTAATGCCTATGTTCTCCTCTAGGACTTTGACAGATTCCTGCCTCACGTTGAGGTCTTTTATCCATTTCAATTTTATCTTTGTGTATGGTGTAAGAGAATGGTCAAGTTTCATTTTTTTTACATGAAGCTGTCCAATTTTCCAAGCATCATTTATTGAAGAACCTGTCTTTTTTCCAAGGGGTATTTTTTCCTGCCTTGTCAAAGATTATTTGACTGCAGAGTTGCACGTCCATATCTGGGCTCTCTACTCTGTTCCACTGGTCTGTGTGTCTTTTTTGTGCCAGTACCATGCTGTCTTGGTGATCACAGCTTTGTAGTAAAGCTTGAAATCAGGCTACATGATGCCCCCCATTTTGTTTTTCCTTTTTCAACTTTTCCTTAGCAATGCGGGATCACTTCTGGTTCCATACAAATTTTAGAATTGTTTGTTTCAGCTCTTCGAAAAATGCCAGTGGAATTTTGATTGGGATGGCATTGAAAGTATAGATTGCTCTGGGCAGTAAAGACATTTTAACAATGTTTATTCTTCTGATCTATGAGCATGGAATGCTTTTTCATCTTTTTGTGTCTTCTTTGAATTCTTTCATGAGTGTTCTGTATTTCCCAGAGTATAGCTCATTTACCTCTTTGTTTCGGTTTATTCCAAATTATTGTATGGTTTTTGGTGCTATTGTAAATGGAATTGATTCTCTAATTTTTCTTTCTACAGTTTTATTGTTAGTGTATAAGAAAGCAACTGATCTCTGTGCATTGATTTTGTATCCTGCCACATTACTGCATTGCTGTATGAGTTCTAGTAAGTTTTGGGTTGAGTCTTTTGGTTTTCCATATAAAGTATCATGTCATCTGCAAAGAGAGAGAGTTTGACTTCTTCTTTGCCAATTTGAATACCTTTTATTTCTTTTTGTTGTCTTACTTCTGTTGCTAGGAGTTCTAGTACTATGTTGAACAGTAGTGGTGAGAGTGGGCATCCTTGTCGTGTTCCTGATCTCAAAGGGAAGGCTGTTCTGAAGGGTATTATTTCTAGATTCTAGATTGAATCTAGATTGAAATGGTCCATCAAATGCCCAACACAGTGAGTGACAACAACTGTGAAATTTCACAACGTGAAGAACAAAGAAAGGGTCTAAAAGCTTCTAGAGAGAAAGAACAGATCTCAAGGACACTATGAACAATATTTTCAAAATTCCGATGGAAAATAAATTCTAACATAGTAATCTGTTTTAAACCTAATTGTCATTCAAGTAGAAAGATAGGGTCTGGAAGATTGGAGGTAAGATGGTAGCAAATAGGAGGACTCTAAGCTCATCTCTTCACTCAAACACAGCTAGGTAACTCTCAAGTCATTCTAAGTACCCCAGAAATCTACCCGAAGACTGACAGAACAAACTTCACAATGCAAAGGAGAGAAGCAGCCATATTGAAGGAAGCAGAAAGTGTAGAGACCTGGTTTTTGGGGGGGAAACAGATTGCAGGTGCTGCAGAGGAGAGGGAATCGTGGTTGTGGAGAAAGGCAAGACAGAGAGGAGCACAGAGGGGAATGCACAAGGAGGACAATTCCCCAAAGCTACTGGCTGGGAAAATAAGAGTGGCCTATTTTCTTTTCTTTACTTCTCTCTCTCTGTCTCTTTTAAGATTTCATTTATGTATTTGAGAGAGAGAGAGAGAGCGAGCATGAGTTGGGTAGGGGAGGGAAGGGCAAAGGGAGAGGGAGAAACAGACTCCCCACTGAGCAGGGATCCTGATGTAGGGCTCGATCCCAAGACCCCAAGATCATGACTTGAGCTGAAGGCAGATAGTTAACTGACTGATCCACCCAGATATCCCTAGAGGGGCTCATTTTCACGAGTTCTTGCAAGCAACAGGGCTTAAAGACTGGAATTTTAAAGGTTAATGGGCTTGGCTGGGCTTGAACCCTGAGAGCACCGCCCTATTCCAGGAGAGAAGGCAAGCAAAGAACTGTGGGGAAGATTGCATGGAAAGAGGGTTCTGAAGAACTCTTGGGGCACACAGGGAGTAGATTATTTGCTGATCTTGGAGTGCATCCCTGAGAGGAAAAGTTCAGGGAGACTGCCTCTCCAGGGAGAAGGAATCCACCTGGTATCATTTCCCTTCCCTGCCCCTCAGCATGAACAAACACAGACCCACCCGAGGGAAGCAGCTCAGAGGCTACCTAACTAGCTTACACTGAGTCCCATACCCCTGCACTCTGGTGTGCCTGCCCTTCTTGGTCAAGCTCCTCTCTGTCCCAGTTTAGCGGGCCCCTCTCCCAGAAGACCAGCACAGGGCCCTACCCACACTGCCTCTCTAAAGCCTGGAGTTTGTTTTATTTATTTATTTATTTGTTTGTTTGTTTGTTCATTTTAGAAAGAGACTGTATGTGAGCAGGGGTGGAAGGAGGGGCAAGGGGAGAGGGAGTGAGAGAACCTTAACCAGGCTTTCTATCCTGACATGGGGCTTGACATGAGGCTTGATCTCACAACCCTGAGATGACCTAAGCCAAAATTAAGAGTCAGATGCTTAGGCACCCCTAAATCCTGGAGTTTTAAAGTCAGGAGGCTTGGCTGTGGTAGAGTACAGAGGGCATTGTGCTATTCCTAGAATGAAGACATGCTAACAATCCAGAGGCAGGCATTATGGAAACTTATCTGAAAACTGCTCTGGACACACAGAGCGTGTTTACTTGAGATATTTTATTTTTACTTCATTAAATGAACTGAGATATTTTCCCTGATTTAGGTCTTTATTTTTTTCTATTTTCTTCGTACAGTCTTTTTATATGTATGTATGTATGTATTTAAAAAATTTTATTGTGTTGTTAGTCACGATAAAATACCTCATTAGTTTTTGATGCAGTGTTCCAAGATTCATTGTTTATGTACAGCACCCAGTGCTCCATGCAATCCATATCTTCCTTAACACCTACCACCAGACTCACCCACCCCCCTACCCCCTATTTTTTTAAAAAGATTTTATTCTTTCATTTGAGAGAGAGAGGGACAGAGCACAAGCAGGGGGAGTGGCAGAGAGAGAGGGAGAAGCAGACTCCCTAGTGAGCTGCGAGCCCAACATGGTGCTCGATCCCGGGACCTGGAAATCATGACCTGAGATGAAGGATGACACCCAATCATCTGAGCCACCTGGGTGACCCAAGGGGAGATTATTTTTAACATTTTGAGGAGCCTCCATACTGTTTTCTAGAGTGGCTACACCAGTTTGCTTTCCCATCAAAATTGTAAGAGGTTCCTCTTTCTCTGCATCCTAGCCAACACCTGTTTTTCCTGGTGTTGCTGATTGTAGCCATTTTGACATCTGTGAGGTGAAATGTCACTGTGCTTTTGATTTGTATTTCCCTGATTGTAAGTGATAAAAATCTTTCCATGGGTCTTTTGGCCATCTGTATGTCTCCTTTGGAGAAATGTCTGTTCATGTCTTCTGCCCACTTCTTTTTTTTTTTTAAGATTTTATTTATTTATTTGACAGAGAGAGAACACAAGTAGGCAGAGAGACAGGCAGAGAGAGAGGAGGAAGCAGGCTCCCTGCTGAGCAGAGAGCCCGATGTGGGGCTCGATCCCAGGACCCCGGGATCATTACCTGAGCCGAAGGCAGAGGCTTTAACCCACTGAGCCACCCAGGCGCCCCTTCTGCCCACTTCTTAAGTGGATTGTTTGTTCTTAGGTGTTAAATTTTGTAAGTACTTTATATATTTCAGGATTTTTTTTTCACATATCAATAGTTTCTTCCTTTTTGTTGCCTAGTAATATTCCATTGTGTGAATATATTCATTAACCAGTTAATGGGCATTTGTGTTTTTCCCCCTTGGAGACATTATAAACACTGCTACTCCAAACATTTGAATATGGGTTTCTGTGTGTGTATGTTTTAATTTCTGTTGGGTAAATGTTTAAAAGTGGAATTTTTCACTTTTAGAATTCCATTTGATTATTTATTATAGTTTTTATTTCTCTGTTGTTTGTGTATTCATTATTAGCCCATTTTCTTTATGCTGTTGAGAATAGTTAAGATCACTGTTTTAGTTTTTTTTCATGTTTTTATTTAAATTCCAGTTATTTAACATACAGTGTAATGTTAGTTTCTGGTATAGAAATGATTCAACACTTCCATGATTCAACACTTCTACACAGTGCTCATCACAGCAAATGCACTCCTTAATAACCCTCACTTATTTAAACCATCCTCCCCACCCTGTTCCCCTCTGGTAACCACAAGTTTGTTCTCTATAATGAAAAGTATGTTTGTTGCTTTTCCTCCCTCTCTCTTTTTTCCCCTTTATTTGTTTTGTTTCTTAAACTCTACATATGAAAGAAATCATATGGTATTTGTCTTTCTAAGATGGACTTATTTCACTTAACATAATAATTTAGAGCTCCATCCATGTTATTGCAAATGGCAAGATTTCATTATTTTTTATGGCAGAATAATATCCCACGGTATATGTATACCACATATTTTTTATTCATTCACTAATCAATGGACACTTTGGCTGTTTCCATAATTTCGCTATTGTAAGTAGTATTGCTATGAACATCAGGGTGCATGTACCCTTTGAATTAATATTTTTGCATTCTTTTGGATCATAGGGTAGTTCTATTTTTAACTTTTTGAGGAACTTCCATACTGTTTTCCAGAGTGGCTGAACCACTTTGCATTCTCACCTGGAGTGCAATTTTCCCCTTTCTCCACATCCTTGTCTACACCTGTTGTTTCTTGTGTTGTTTATTTTAGCCATTTTAACATGTGTGAGGTGATATCTCATTATAGTTTTGATTTGTATTTCCCTGATGATCAGTGATTTGAGCATCTTTTCATGTGTCTGTTAGCCATTTGGATGTCTTCTTTTGGAAATGTCTATTCATGTTTTCTACCCCTTTTTAGGTTGAGTTATTTATTTTTTGGTGATTTATAAGTTTTACATATTTTGGCTGCTAACTCTTTATCAGATATGCCATTTTCAAATATCTTCTCCCATTCCATAGGTTGCCTTTTAGTTTTAGTGTGCAGAAACTTCTTATTTTGATGAAGTTCCAATAGCTTATTTGTATCTCTGTTTCCCTTGTCTTAGGAGACATATTTAGTAAGAATTTGCTATGACCCATGTCAAAGAGGTTACTGCCTGTGTTCTCTTACAGGACTTTTATGGTTTCAGGTCTCTCATCTATGTCTTTAATCCATTTTGAATTTATTTTTGTGTTTGGTGCAAAAAGTTGGTCCAGTTTTTTTGTTTTTTGTTTTTGTTTTTGGTTTTTTTTTTTTTTTTTTTGCTCTCCAGTTTTCCCAGCACCATTTTTGAAGAGACTGTCTTTTTTCCATTGGATATTATTTTCTGCTTCATTGGGGATTAACTGACCATATAGTGGTGGGTACATTTCTGGGTTTTCTATTCTGTTCTATTGATTTATGTGTCGTTTATAAGCCAGTTCCATACTGATTTGATTACTATAGCTTTGTAATATAACTTGAAGTCAGAAATTGTGATGCATCCAACTTTGCCTTTCCTTTTCAAGGTTTGGCTATCCAGGGTCTTTTGTGGTTCCATACAAAGTTTAACATTGTTCTAGCTTTGTGAAAATGCTGTTGGTATTTTGGTAAGGACTGCATTAAATATGTAGATTGCTTTGTGTAGTATAGACATTTAAAACACATTTGTTCTTCCAGTCCATGAGCATGAAATGTTTTTCCATTTCTTTTCGTCATCTTCAGTTTCTTTCCTCACTGTTTTCAGAGTATAGGTCTTTCACCTCTTGGTTAGGTTTATTTCTAGGTATTTTATTGTTTTTGGTTTAATTTAAGATGGCATTGTTTCTTCAGTTTCTCTTTCTACTGCTTAATTATTGGTGTATAGAAATGCAATAGATTTCTGTTGTTGGTTTTTTTTATCCTGTGACTTTACTGATTTTTTTTTATCAGCTCTAGCAGTTTTTTGATGGAGTCTTTTGGGTTTTCTATATAGAATATCATGTCATCTATAAGTAGGGACATTTTTACTTCTTTGCTGATTTGGAAACTTTGTTGTTGTTGTTTTCTGAATGTTGTGACTAGGACATCTAGTACTATGTGAAATAACAGTGGTGAGAGTAGACATCCCTCTTGTTTGATTGGGGACCATGTTAGCTGTGGGAGATTCACATATGGACTTTATTATGAATGGATGTTGAACTTTGTCAGATGCTTTTTCTGTATCTATTGAAATGATCATAGCTTCTTATCCTTTCTTTTAGTAATGTAATTATCACATTGATTCATTTACAATTATTGTACCACACTTGCATCCCTGGAATGAATTCCACTTGATTATTGTGAATGATTCTTTTAATGTATTGTTTGATTCAGTTTGCTAGTATTTTATTCAGAATTATTGCATTCATACTCATCGGGGATACTGGCCTATAGTTCTCTTTTTTTGTGGAGTCTTTATCTGGTTTTGTTATCAGGGTAATGCTGGCCTCAAATAATGAATTTATAAGTTTTCCTTCCTTTTCTATTGTTTGGAATAGTTTGAAAGAAACAGGTATTAATTTAGAAGTTTGCTAGAATTCACTTGTGAAGCCATCTGGCCTGGGACTTTTGTTTTCTCGGAGTTTTTTGATTATTGATTCCATTTCTTTGCTTTATTGGTCTGTTCATGTTTTCTATTTCTTCCTGTTTCAGTTTTTGTAGTTTATATGTTTCTAGTAATTTATCCATTTCTTCCAGGTTGTACCATTTGTTTGCACACAATTTTTTTTCAGTTTTTTTGAAATTTTTTATTTCTTTTCAGTGTAACAGTATTCATTGTTTTTGCACCACACCCAGTGCTCCATGCAATCCATGCCCTCCCTAATACCCACCACCTGGTTCCCCCAACCTCCCACCCCCCCGCCCCTTCAAAACCCTCAGATTGTTTTTCAGAGTCCATAGTCTATCATGGTTCACCTCCCCTTCCAATTTCCCTCAACTCCCTTCTCCTCTCCATCTCCCCTTGTCCTCCATGTTATTTGTTATGCTCCACAAATAAGTTGCACACAATTTTTCATCATATTGTCTTAAAATTGTTTGCATTTCTGTGGTGTTGGTTGTTATTTATCTTCTCTCATTTGTGATTTTGTTTAAGTATTTTTTCTCTGATTAAACTGGTTCAAGATTTTCAAATTCTGTTGATCTTTCATGGATCCTGCTATTGGTTTCATTGATATTTTCTATTGCTTTTTTAGTTTGTATATCTTTATTTCTGCTCTAATTTTTATTATTTCCTTCTTTTCACCAGCTTGAAGTTTTGTGGTTTTTTTTTGTTGTTGTTGTTGTTCTTCTAACTCCTTTAGGTATAAGGTTAGATTGTTTATTTGAGATTTTCCCCGAGTCTTTAGGTAGGCCTATATTGCTATAAACTTCCCTCTTATAATGCTTTTGCTGTATCCCAAATATTTTGGATCATTGTGTTTTCATTTTCATTTGTTTCTATGTACTTTTTGATTTCATTGACTTCTGGTTGACCCATTCATTGTTTATTAGCATATTATTTGACTTCCATATATTTGTATTCTTTCCATCTTTTCTCTTGTGGCTGATTCCAAGTTTCATAGCAGTGTGATCAGAAAGGATGCATGGTAAGACTTTTATCTTTTTTAGTATCCTGAGCCTTGTTTAGCATCCTAATATGTGGTCTGTGCTGGAGAATATTCAATGTGCACCTTGAGAAAAATGTGTATTCCTATTTTAGAATGAATGTTCTGAATATATTTGTTAATATCTATCTGTTTCAGTGTGATATTCAAAGCCACTCTTTCCTTGTTGATTTTCTGTTTGGATGTTTGTATTGTTTTAAAGTCCTGTACTGTTATTTTATTACTATTGATTTTTTCTTTATGTTTTTATTGATTACTTTATGTATTTGAGTGTTCCCATGTTAATGAATAAATATTTATAATTTTTATGCCTTCTTTTTGAATTACCCCTTTATTATATAGTGTTCTTCTTTGTCTCTAGTTACAGACTTTGTTGTAAAGTCCATTTCTTGTGATACAGGTATTGCTACTCCAGCTTTCTTTTAACAGCTCTTATTATAAATATTTATCCATCCCCTCTCTTTTAATATGCAGGTGTATTTAAGTTTGGAATGAGTCTCTTGTTGGCACTGTATGGATGGGTCCTTTTTTTTTTTAACCTAATGTGTCACAGAATGTCTTTTGACTGGAAAATTTAGTCCATTTATAGTGATAAATATGTATGTATTGCCATTTTGGTGTTCGTTATATGGTTGTTTTTATAATTTTTCTCTGATCTTTTCTTGTCTTTTTCTCTTTAATGTTTTGCTGGTTTTATTTAGTGGCAAACTTGAATTCTTTTCTCTTTATTCTTTGCATATCTATAAGTGGATTTTGATTTGAAGTTACCATTCAGCTTATATATAACATCTTCTGCATATAGAAGTCTATATTGTTGATGGTCACATCAACATATGTTATATATATACACTAATGTATATAATATTTGATAACTTTATTATAACAAATAGCATATATAACATATATAACATATATATGCAACATATATATCCAGTCAAAGAAACCAAGAGCTGGTTCTTTGAAATTATCAACAGAATTGGTAAACTTCTAAACAGACTCATTAAAAAAAAAAAGGACCAAATAAATGAAATCACAAATGAGAGAGGTAAAATTACAACCAACACACTTATAACAAATAATTTAAAGGTAATATTATGAAAACCTGTGTGCCAACAAATTAGACAACCTAGAAGAAATGGATAAATTTCTGGAAACATGTAACCTACCAAAACTGATACGGGAAGAAATAGAAAATTTCAATAGGCTGATTAGCAGTAAGGAAATTGAATCAGTAACCATAAAACTCCCAAGAAACAAAAGTCCAGGACCAGATGGCCTCACAGGCAAATTCTAGAGTTAATACCTATTCTGCTCAAAGTATTCCAAAAAATACAAGAAGAAGGAAAACTTTCAAATTCATTCTATGATGTGAATATAACCCTGATACCAAAATTAGGTGAAGATACCACAAAAATAAAAGAATTACCAGCTACTTTCTCTGATGAATATAGGTACAAAAATCCTCAACAAAATACTGGCAAGCCAAATCCAACAATACATTAAAAATATCATTCACCACAATCAAGTGAGATTTATTCCTGGGATACAAGAGTGGTTCAATATTTGGAAATCAATGAATGTGATAAATCACATTAATGAATGAAAGCATAAAGTCCATATGATCATTTCCATAGATGCAGAAAAAAAACATTTGATAAAATATAACATCCATTCATGATAAAAAGCCCTCAATATACCTCATCATCATAAAGAGTATATATGAAAAACACACAATTGACATCATACTTAATGGGGAAAACTGAGAACTTTTCACCTAAGGTCAGGAACAAGACAAAGATGTTAATTCTCTTTTTTAAAGATTTTATTTATTTATTTGACAGAGAGAGATCACAAGTAGGCAGAGAAGCAGGCAGAGAGAGAGGGGGAAGCAGGCTCCCTTCTGAGCAGAGAGCCTGATGTGGGGCTCAATCCCAGGACCCTGAGATCATGACCTGACCCGAAGGCAGAGGCTTAACCCACTGAGCCACCCAGGTGCCCCCAAAGATGTCAATTCTTATCACATTTATTCAACATAGTACTGGATGTCCTGGACACAGCAAACAGAAAGGAAAAAGAAATAAAAGGCATCCAAATGGGTAAGACATCAGACTTTCACTATTTGCAGCTGACATGATACTAAGTGTACAAAACCTGAAAGACTCCACCAAAAAACTATGAAAACTAATACATGAACTCAGTCAATTTGCAGGATACAAAATCAATGTACAGAAATCTGTTGCATTTCTATATGTTGATAATGAAGCAGCAGAAAGAGAAATTAAGGAACCAATCCCACTTACAATTGCACCCAAAACTATAAGATACCTAGGATGAAATCTAACCAAAGAGGTAAAAAGCCTGTACTCTGAAAACTATGAAGCATTGATGAAAGAAACTGAAGATGACACAAACAAATGGAAAAATATTCTGTGCTCATGGATCAGAAGAATAAATATTGTTAAAATTTTATACTAGCAAAAGGAATCTGCATATTTAATGCAAACCCTAGCAAAATACCAACAGCATTTTTCACAGAACTAGAACAAGCAATCTTAATATTTATATGCAACCACCAAACAGCCCAAATAGCCAAAGCAACCTTGAAAATGACACACAAAATTGAAGGTATCACAATTACAGACTAAAAATTATAATACAAAGCGGTAGTAACCTAAACAGTGTGGTTCTGGCACACATATAGACACAAAGATCCATGGAACAGAAAAGAAAACCCAGAAATGAAGTCACAGTTATATGGTCAATTAATATTTGGCATAGCAGGAAAGAAAATGTAGTGGATAAATGACAGTCTCTTGAACAACTAGTGTTGGGAAAACTGGTGAGCTACATGCACAAGAATGAAACTGGACCATTTTCTTATACCATAAAGAATAATAAATCAAAAATGGATTGAAGACCTAAATGTGAGACCTGAAATCATAACAATCCTAGAGGAGCACACAGCAGTAATGGGTCTGAAATCAGCCATAGCAACATTTTTCTTTTTTTAAAAAGATTTTATTTATTTATTCAACAGATGACAAGTAGGCAGAGAAGCAGGCAGAGAGGGAGGAGGAAGCAGGCTCCCCACTGAGCAGAGAGCCCGATGCGGGGCTTGATCCCAGGATGCTGGGATCATGACCTGAGCCAAAGGCAGAGGCCTTAACCCTCTGAGCCACCCAGGCACTCCGCAACATTTTTCTAGGTATGTGTCTTGAGGAAGGGAAATAAAAGGAAAAGTAAACTAATTGGGATTTCATCAAAAAAGCTTCTTCACACCAAAGGAAACAACCAACAAAACTAACAGGAATCCTACTGATTGGGAAAAACATATTTGCAAATTCCTTCTCTGATAAAAGGTCAGTATCCAAAAATACATAAATAACTTATACAACTCAGCACCGCAAAACAAATAATCCAATTAAAAAAATGGCCAGAAGACTTAGCCATTTCTCCAGAGAAAATAGACAGGTGGCCAAGAGACATGTGAAAAGATGCTCACCATCACTAGTCATCAAGGAAATGCAAAATAAATGTATGATAAGATATCACCTTTCGGTTAGTATGACTAAAATAAAAAGCACAAGAAACCACTTATGCTGGTGAGGATAGGTAGAAAAATGAACCTTCTGGACTGTTGGTGGGAAGGCAAACTGGTTTAGCCACTGTGGAAAACAGTATGGAGGTTTCTCAAAAAATTAAACAGAAATACCATATGATAAACTAATTTCTCTACTGGGTCTTTACCCAAAGAAAACAAAAAACACTGATTCATATATATATATATATATATATATATATACATACATATATATATATATATATATATGTATGTATATATATATATATTCTAATGTTTAATGCAGTACAATTTGTATTAGTCACCATAAGTTAGTGTCCATTGACAGATGAATGCATAAAGATGTGGTATGTATATACAATGGAATATTACTCATCCCTAAAAAGAATGAACTTTTGCCATCAATGAGCCTAGAATATACTGTGATGTGAAATTAGCCAGAGAAAGGCAAATACCATGTGATTTCACTTATATGTGAAACCTAAAAAATAATATAAACAAATAAAGAAACCAGAAACAAAACCACATAAACAGCAAACTGTTCCAGATGGGAGGGGGTAGCAGGAGAGGTAAAATGGGTGATAGGGAATGTGATTGGCTTCCAGTTATAGAATGCAGTCATATGGATGAAGTGTACAGCATAGGAAATATAATCAATGGCATTGTATTAATGTTGTATGGTGACAGATGCTAGCCGCATTTGTGGTGAGCATAGCATAATATATAATAGATTCATTGAATCACTGAGTTCTACACCTGAAATTAATGTAACATTATGTTTCAACTGTACTTCAATATAAAAAAATATTTTGTGTGTAGGGGTAGGTAGGGGAGCTAACATTTGTTCAGTACTTACTATGCATTGCAGTCTATATTGGCATTTAATTCTCACAATACCTGTGAAGACATTATTATCCCTATTTTACAGATGAAGAATCCAAGGATCAGAGAGGGTAAGGACTTGTCCAACATCACACAGGTACCAAATAGTAGAGCCAAGATTATACTCCGGTCTGTCTGGTCTCTCCAATTCCAAAGTCATTCTATTCATCTTGTATGGTTTGGATACAGTTTTGTTCTTGCCTTTTGGCTCTAGCTATTAGTCAGGAAAGTTTAAAATCCAATGCCCTATACATAATATGTTTATTAAAAAAAATTAAAAAAATTAAAAAATTAAATTAAAATCCAGTGCCCTGTACCACAGGTAATTGCAAATTCTTAACTGCTAATTTGCATTAACAAATTGGTTTGTCAATACGTTAGATTCCAAGGGCTTTGATGATGATTTTCTTTAGTAAGAAATTCAGGAGGAATAGTAAGTAGCCAGGAATAAAGTGACTGAGTCAGTTGGGCTTCTTGTTAACTTGAAGCAAAAAGTATTTCCTGGAGAAGCTAAATGGTGGAGTAGTAAGTGGACCCTAGGCTTGTCTCATCCCTTGAACACAGGTAAGTAAATATCAAATAATTCTGAATACCTCAGAAATCAATCTAAGGACTGAGAGAATGAAATGCACAAACAGATGGAGAGAGACCACATCGTGGAGGGTAGCCAGGGCAGAGATGTGGTTTGGAGGAGAAACAGATCTTGGGTGCTGCAGAGGGGAAGGAGCCCTGGTCATGGAGAGAGGCACGGAGAGAGAGGAGTGCACAGGGGATCACACAAGGAAAATATTTCCCCAAAACCATTAACTTGGAAAGAAAGTGGGGAAGATTTTCATGAATTTTTTCAACCATCAAGCCTCAAAAACTAGAGTTTTAGAGGTCTGTGGTTTGGATGGTTTAAAGCCCTGAGGGTACTGCAGTGCTCCTGTAGGGAAAGCAGGCAGGTGACCTGGGGGCAAAGGGCACAAACTGTGGAGTACCTAAGACGGACTGGGAAAGACAGTTCCACCTTCCTGGTGTGCATCTGAGAGAGGTGGCATGGCAGGCACCATTTCCCTCTCCTGCCCCTCAGCATAGGCACAGAGACACCTGCTGAGGGTAGCTAACTAGGGCACTGCCTCTTCAGTGCTGTTTGCTCCAAACCCATTGCTCCTATACCCTGGTGTGACTGCCCTCCTGGATCAAACCTGCATCAATCCCAGTGTGATGGGACCCTTTCCCAGAAGACCAGTGCACATCCCCACCATATCAGTTCTCTAAAGTTTGGAGTTTTAAGTATCAGCTGGCCTGGCTGGAATAGAACCCAAGGTGCACTGTGCTGGTCCAGGTAGGCAAGCAACCCCAAAACAGTGGGAAAACAGAAATCTGAAAAACACCTACAGCACATGAATTGAAATCATTTGCAGTTTTGGGAGGGCTTCCCTCACAGCAGTGAGCCAGACTCCAATCTGCTGGGACAAAGGAGCTGGTTGGCAACATGTCCCTCTCCTGCCCTGCAGTATAAACTAATGTTAGTAAATAGCACAGTGACAATACAAGCTGCCTAACCTGATTACAACCCCCCCCCACCCCGCACGTTGCTGTTACTGCTTTTCATGGACAAGGGAGCCTAAGAACCAGCACAGGGGGCGCCTTCCCCAGAAGACCAGTGCAAATCCCTGAACACGTTATATCTCCTGACAATAGAGTTCCTCAAAGCTTCAGTTCTAGTGGAAATACCATCAGGTATCTTCTAACAAGGAGACCAGAGCACACCTAGTTAAAACTTGCTACGTTCCGGCCAAGGCCCAAACACAACCCACTGCAGACAAGGAGAAACTCTGTGGAAGATTGTCCTGAGGGATAGAGAAGCCATAACAGAGCAGCAGAGTGCATGTGACATACACCAGAGACACTTCTTGAAGCACCAGGCCCTGGACATTATATGACCTCTTCATCATAAAGCCATTACTCTCAGGAGAAGGAAATATAACAGCCTTTCCTAACATTTGGAAGAAACCTAGACAAAATGTAAATAGGGAGGGATTCATTCCAAAAGAAAGAATAAGTATAGGTCACAGCCAGGAAATCTAATTGAAACAGATATAAGTAGTATGCCTGATTCAGAATTTAAAGCAACAATCATAAAGATACTAGCTGGTTTGAGAAAATCAAAGATGGCATCAGGGATTCTCTTACTGCAGCATTAAAAGAGCATAAAACCAAGATTTTAAAGTGACTATATGTAATGACCACATGGGTGGAAGAAGCAGAAGAACAAATAAGTGATATATAAAATAGAATATGGAAAATAATGAAACCATTTAAAAGAGGGAAACAAAAATCTTGGATCATGAAACTAGATTTAGTGAACTCAGTGATTCAGTGAAACATAATAATATTCATATCATAGGAGTCCCAGAAGAAGAAAAGAGAGAAAAAGGGATAGAAGATTAATAATTAAAAGAAATTATAGCTGAAAACTTCCCTAATCTGGGAAAGGAAACAGACATTGAAATCCAGGAAGCACAGAGAACACCTATCAAAATCAACAAAACCAGGCCACCAAAAATACTGTAGTTAAATTTGCAAAATATAGAGATAATGAGAAAAAAAAAAAACCCTAAAAGCAGGAAGACAAAAGAAGTCCCTAACTTATCAGGGAATACAAATAAGGTTGGCAGCAGATCTTTCCATGGAAAGTTGGCAGGTCAGAAGACAGTGGCATGATATATTCAACATGCTGATTGGGAAGAATATGCTGCCAAGAGTATTCTATCCAGCAAGGCTATCATTCAGAATAGGAGAGATAATGTGTTTCCAGACAAATAAAAACTAAGGGAGTTCATGTCCACTAAACCAGCCCTGCAAGAAATATTAAAGGGGAGTCTTTAACTACAGACAGAGCACTGATATCCAAGATCTGTAAAGAACTACTCAAACTCAACACTCAAAAAACAGCTAGTCATGTCAGTAAATGGGCAGAAGGAATGAACAGACACTTCTCCAATGAAGACATACAAATGGCTATCAGACACATGGTGTTCATCATTATTAGCCATCAGGTAGATAGAAATCAAAACCACATTGAGATACCACCTTATACCAGGTAGAAGGACAAAAAGTAACAGGGCAGGAAACAAATTTTGGAGAGGATTTGGAGAAAGGGAACCCTCTTCCACTGTTGGTGGGAATGCAAGTTGGTGCAGCCACTTTGGAAAACAGTGTGGAGATTCCTCAAAAAATTAAAAATAGAACCACCCTATGACCTGGCAATTGCACTACTGGGCATTTACCCCAAAGATACAGATGTCGTGAAAAGAAGAGCCATCTGTATCCCAATGTTCATAGCAGCAATGGCCACAATAGCCAAACTGTGGAAAGAGCCAAGATGCCCTTCATAAGATGAATGGATAAAGAAGATGTGGTCCATATATACAATGGGATATTACTCAGCCATCAGAAAGGACGAATACCCAACTTTTGCATCAATGTGGGTGGGACTGGAGGAGATTATACTGAGTGAAATAAGTCAAGCAGAGAAAGTCAATTTTCATATGGTTTCACATACTTGTGGAACACAAGGAATAACATGGAGGACATTAGGAGAAGGAAAGGAAAAATGAAGGGGGGAAATCAGAGGGGGAGATGAACCGTGAGAGACTATGGACTCTAGGAAACAAACTGAGGGCTTCAGAGGGGAGGAGGGTGTGGGGATGGGTGAGCCTGGTGGTGGGTATTAAGCAGGGCATGTATTGCATGGAACAGTGGGTGTTAAACAATGAATCTTGGAACACTACATCAAAAACTAATGATGTATTGTATAGTGACTAACATAACACAATAAAAAAAAGGGAGTCTTTGGTAAAATGACTAGAGAGGAACAGAGACAACCTCTGGAAGGCAATAAGAAGGTACTAAATTCATATCTATACATAATTACTCTGAATGTAAAGGTACTAAATGCTCCAATCAAAAGCCATAGGGTATCAGAATGGATAAAAAAACAAGACCCATCTATATGCTGTCCAAAAGAGACTCATTTTCAATACCTGCAGATTAAAAGTGAGGACATGGAGAAATATTTGTCATGCAAATGGATGTCAAAAGGAAGCCAGAGGAGCAGTACTTCTATCATACAAACTAGATTTTAATTCAAAAACTAATAAGAGGCAAGGAAGCACATTATATCAACAAAGGGTCTGCCCAACAAGGGGATCTAACAATTATAACTATTTATGCCCCCAACATGGGAGCACGCAAATATGTAAAACAATAACAAACATAAAGAAACCCAATCATAATGATACAATAATAGTAGGGAACTTTAACACCTCACACTCATCAAGGAACAGATCATCTAAGCAGAACATTGAAAAAGATAGAATAGCTTTGAATGATACACTGGACCAGGTGGACTTAACAGATGTATTCAGAACATTTCATCCTAAAGCAGTAGAATACACATTCGTTTCAAGTGCCTATGGGCCATTCACCAGAATGGATCACATACTAGGTCACCAATAGGGCCTTAACAAGTACAAAAAAAACTATCATACCATGCATATTTTCTGACCACAACACTATGAAATGTGAAGTTAACCACAAAAAAAAAAAAAATGGAAAGACCATAAATACATGGAGGTTAAATAATATGCTACTAAACATGGAATTTGTCAAACAGGAAAGTAAAGAAGAAATTTAAAGAATGCATGGAAACAAATGAGAATGAAAATAGCACTATCCACAACCTGTGGGATACATCAAAAGTGATCATAAGAGGGAAGTATGTAGCAATACAGGCCTACCTCAAGAAAAATCTCCAATACACAACCTAACCTTACACCTAAAAGAGCTAGAAAGAGAATAACAAATGAAGCCTAAAGCCAGCAGAAGAAGGCAAATAATAGAGACAATATAAATGATACAGAGAAAAACAACAATATAACAGATCAATTAAACCAGAAGTTAGCTCTTTGGAAATACTGATAAAAATGACAAAACCCTAGGTAGACTTATTAAGAAGAAAAGAGAGAGGACCCAAACAAATAAAATCATGAATGACAGAAGAGAGATCACAACCAACACCACAGAAATATAAACATGTATAAGAGGATATTATGAAAAATTGTGTGCCAATAAATTGATCAGCCTCAATGAAATAGGTAAATTCCTAGAAATGTATAAACTACCAACACTGCAACAAGAAGAAATAGAAAACTTGAAAAGACCAATAACCAGAAAATAAACTGTTAATCAAAAATCTCCCAAAAGACAAAAGTCCAGGATCAGATGGCTTCTGAGGGGAATTCTACCAAACATTTAAAGAAGAGTTTATACCTGTTCTTCTCTCAGTATTCCAAAAAACAGAAATGGAAGGAAAACTTTCAAACTGAATCTATGAGGCCAGCATTACCTTGACTCCAAAACCAGACAGACCTGATTAAAAAAGGGAACTACAGACCAATATCTCTGGTGAGCATGTATGCAAAAATTGTCAACAAAATACTAGCAAACTGAATTCAGCAGTCCATTAAAAGAATCATTTACAACCACCAAGTGGGATTTATATCTGGGGTGCAGGGATGCTTCAGTATTCATAAATTAACATGACACACCACATTAGTAAAAGAAAAGATAAGAACCATATGATCCTCTCAATAGATGCAGAAAAATTATCTACTAAGTACAGCATACATTCATGATAAAATCCTCAACAAAATAGGGATAGAGGGAACATACCTCAACATCATGAAGGCCATATAAGAAAGAATTACTGCTAATATTATCCTCAATGGGAAAAACAGAACTTTTCCTCTATGGCCTGGAACAAAATAGGGATGTCCACTATCACCACTGTAATTGCTAGAACTGATAGATGAATATAGTAAAGTCACAGGACACAAAATCAGTGTGTAGAAATAGGTGGCATTGCTATACAACAATAATGAAGCAGCAGGAATAGAAATCAAATAATTGCTCCCATTTTCAGTTGCACACACACACACACACACACACACACGCACACACACAAAGTATAAGATAGCCTGTAATAAACCTAACTAAAGAGGTAAAAGATCTGTATTCCCAAAAGTATAAAACACTTACGAAACTAATTGAAGAGAAGACCAAGAAGTGGAAATGCATTCTATGCCCATGGATTGGAAGAACAAATATTGTTAAATATCTAGACTACTCAAAGTAATCTATACATTTAATGCAGTCCAAAATAGTCAAAATAGCAACAGCATTTTTCACAGAGCTCAAGCAAACAATCCACAAATTTGTATGGAACCACAAGAGACCCCGAATCACCATAGCAATCTCGAAAATTAAAAGCAAAACCAGAATCATTACAATTCCAGAATTCAAGTTGTACTACAAAGCTGTAGTGATCAAGAGAGTATGGTCCTGGGGAGGGGGGAAACCCAGACACATAGATCAATGGGATTGAATAGAAAACCCAGAAACACACCCACAAGTATATGGTCAACTGATCTTCCACAAAGAAGGAAAGCATATCCAATGGAAAAAGGGCAATGTCTTTAGCAAATGGTGTTGGGAAAAGTGGACAGCAACATGCAAAAGAATGAAACTGGACCACTTTCTTACGCCATTCCGAAGAAGAAATTCAAAATGCATTAAAAACCTAAAATGTGAGGGGCGCCTGGATGGCTCAGTGAGTTAAAGCCTCTGCCTTCTCCTGAGTTCATTATCCCAGGGTCCTAGGATCGAGCCCCGCATCGGGCTCTCTGCTCAGCGGGGATTCTGCTTCCCCCTATCTCGCTCTGCCTGCCTCTGCCTACTTGTGATCTGTCTGTCAAATAAATAAATAAATCTTAAAAAAAAAAAAACCTAAAATGTGAGACCTGAAATCATCAAAATCCTTGAAAGAATATAGGTAGTAGCCTCTTGACATTGGCCATAGCAACTTCTTACTAGATATGTTTCCTGAAGCAAGGGGAACAAAAGCAAAAATAAGCTATTGGGATTTCATCAAGATAAAAATTTCTGTACAGTGAAGGAAACAACAAAACTAAAAGCCGTCTTCAAAATGGTATAAGATATTTGCAAATGACATAACTGATGAAGGGGTCTTTTCCAAATCTATAAAGAACTTAAAAAACTTAACACCCCCAAAATAAGCAATCCAGTTAAAAAGTGAACAGAAGTCATGAATAGACATTTTTCTAAGAAAGACATACAGATGCCTAACAAACACATGAGAAGATGTCATCATCACTCATGATCATGAAAATACAAATCAGAACTACAATGTGGTATCACCGTTCTCACACCTGTCAATGGCTAAAATTAGGAACACAGGAAACAACAGGCTTTGGTGAGTGTATGAACAAAAAAGTAACCTCTTACCCTGTTGGTGAGAATGCAAACTGGTGCACCACTCTTTCTTTTTATTTAAATTCAACTAGGCAACATATAGTACATCATTAGTTTTTGGTGTAGTGCTCAATTAACTGTGTATAACACCTAGTGCTCATCACTCTTGAAAGCACTATGGAAGTTCCTAAAAAAGTTAAAAGTAGAACTACCCTACAATTCAGCAATTGCAGTCCTAGGTATTTCAACAAAGGATATAACAATACTGATTTGACGGGATACATACACCTCAATGTTTATAGCAACATTATTAACAATAACCAAATTATGGAGAGAGCCCAAATTTCCATTGACTAATAAATGGATAAAGAAGATGTGGTGTATATATAAAGTGGAATGTTACTGAGCTATAAAAAAAAGAATGAAATCTTGCCTTTTGTGATGACATGCATGGAGATAGGGAGTATTATGCTAAGTGAAATAAATCAGAGAAAGGCAAACACTATATGTAATATCTGCTAGTGGGAGAGCTAGAATTAGAACCCATATTCATTTTTAAAAAAATTTTTATTGTGTTATGTTACGCACCATACAATGCATCATTAGTTTTTGAGATAGTGTTTCAAAATTCATTGTGTACATATAACACTCAGTGCTCAATGCTATACATGCCTTCCTTAGTACCCAGCACCAGGCTTACCCATCACCTACCCCTCCCCTCTAAAACCCTTAGTTTGTTTCTCAGAGTCCACGGTCTCTCATGGGTCATCACCCCCTCTGATTTCCCCCAATTTACTTTTCCTTTCCTTCTTCTAATGTCCTCCATGTTATTCCTTATGCTCCACAAGTAAGTGAAACCATATGATAATTGACTTTCTCTGCTTGACTTATTTCACTCAGCATAATCTCTTCTAATCCCACCCATGTTGATGCAAAAGTTGGGTATTCATCCTTTCTGATGAAGGCGTAATATTCCATTGTATATATGGACCATATCTTCTTTATCCATTCATCTCTTGAAGGGCATCTTGGCTCTTTCCACAATTTGATGATTGTGGCCATTGCTGCTATGAACATTGGGGTACAGATGGCCCTTCTTTTCACTACATCTGTATCTTTGTGGTAAATACCCAGTAGTGCAATTGCAGGGTCATAGGGTTTCTCTGTTTTTAATTTCTTAAGGAATATCCACACTGTTCTCCAAAGTGGCTGCACCAACTTGCATTCCCACCAACAGTGGAAGAGGGCTCCCTTTCTCAACATCCTCTCCAACACTTATTGTTTACTGTCTTGTTAATTTTGGCCATTCTGACTGGTGTGAGGTGGTATCTCACTGTGGTTTTGATTTGTATTTCCCTGATGCTGAGTGATGTTGAACACTTTTTCATGTGTCTGTTGGCCATCTGGATGTCCTCTTTGCTGAAATGTCTGTTCATGTCTCTTGCCCACTTCTTGATTGAATTATTTGTTCTTTGGGTGTTGAGTTTGATAAGTTCTTTATATATTTTGAATATTAGACCTTTATCTGATATATCATTTGCAAATATCTACTCCCATTCTGTCAGATGTATTTTGGTTTTGTTGACTGTTTCCTTTGCTGTGTGCAAAAAGCTTTTGATCTTGATGGAGTCCCAAGAGTTCATTTTTGCCCTTGCTTCCCTTGCATTTGGCGATGTGTCTAGAAGTTGCTGTGGCTGAGGGCAAAGAGGTTGCTGCCTGTGTTCTCCTCAAGGATTTTGATGGATTCCTGTCTCACATTGAGGTGTTTCATCCATTTTGAGTCTATTTTTGTATGTGGTGTTAGGAAATGGTCCAATTTCATTCTTCTGCATGTGGCTGTCCAATTTTCCCAGCACCATTTATTGAACATACTGTCTTTTTCCTAGTGGGTATTTCTTCCTGTTTTGTCGAAGATTATTTGACCATAGAGTTGCAGGTCCATATCTAGGCTCTCTAAGCTGTTTCACTGGTCTATGTGTCTGTTTTTTTCTGGTACCATGCTGTCTTGGTGATCACAGCTTTGTAGTAAAGCTTGAAATCAGGTAACATGATGCCCCCAGTTTTGTTTTTCTTTTTCAACATTTCCTTAGCAATTCAGGGTCTCTTCTGAATCCATACAAATTTTTTAGGATTGTTTGTTCCAGCTCTTTGAAAAATGCCAGTGGAATTTTGATTGGGATGGCATTGAAAGTATAGATTGCTCTGGGCAGCATAGACATTTTAACAATGTTTTTTCTTCCAATCCTTGAGCATGGAATGCTTTTCCATCTTTTTTTTTCTTTTTTTAATTTTTTTGTCTTTTTTTTACAGTTTTTAAAAATTTCTTTTCAGCGTAACAAAATTCATTGTTTTTGCATCACACCCAGTGCTCCCTGCAAGGCATGCCCTCTCTAATACCCACCACCTGGTTCCCCCAACCTTCCACCCCTGCCCCTTCAAAACCCTCAGGTTGTTTTTCAGAGTCCATAGTCTCTCATGGTTCACCTCCCCTTCCAATTTCCCTCAACTCCCTTCTCCTCTCCATCTCCCCTTGTCCTCCATGCTATTTGTTATGCTCCACAAATAAGTGAAACCATATGATAATTCACTCTCTCTGCTTGACTTATTTCACTCAGCATAATCTCTTCCAGTCCCATCTATGCTGCTACAAAAGTTGAGTATTCATCCTTTCTGATGGAGGCATAATACTCCATAGTGTATATGGACTACATCCATCTTTTTGTGTCTTCCTCAGTTTCTTTCATGAGTGTTCCGTAGTTCCTCGAGTATAGATCCTTTACGCCTTTGGTTAGGTTTATTCCCAGGTATTTTATGGTTCTTGGTGCTATAGTAAATGGAATTGATTCTCTAATTTCTCTTTCTGTATTTTCATTGTTAGTGTATAAGAAAGGAACTGACCTCTGTGCATTGATTTTGTATCCTGCCACATCACTGAATTGCTCTATGAGTTCTGGTATTTTGGGGTGGAGTCTTTTGGATTTTCCATATAAAGTATCATGTCATCTGTGGAGAGAGAGAGTTTGACTTCTTCTTTGCCAATTTGAATACCTTTTTTTTTCTTTTTGTTGTCTGATTGCTGTTGCTAGGTATTCTAGTTCTTCGTAGAACAACAGTTGTGAGAGTGGGCATCCTTGTCGTGTTCCTGATGTCAAAGTGAAGGTTGTCAGCTTTTCCCCATTGAGAATGATATCCATTGTGGATTTTTCATAGATAGGTTTTATGAAGTTGAGGAATGTCCTCTCTATCCCTGTACTTTTAAGAGTTTTAATCAGGAACAGATGCTGTATTTTGTGAAATGTTTTTCAAAGATTTGGGTTTATTGGGGCCTAATCTCATGATGAGAGCAGAAGTCCGCAGTGGGTAAGCAGAGAAATGTGAGCTCTTTTAAAGTTTCTAAACTTTCACACTGTTACGTTGTCATAAATTCCATTGACCTGAACAAGCTATATGGCCTAACATTAGTACAGCAGTACAGTAATGTGTGCCTCTAGGGAGAGGACAGCAAAGTCACATGATGAAGTAGAATGGCACAGGGAAGGGGTGAGATTTGGGAACAGTAATTCAATCTACCATGACCAAGCTGAGGGTTAGTGGGAATAGAGTCAGAAAGTGAGAGTTAGAAAAGATCTTTTGATGGAAACAAAGAGATGTAGTAAAAAGAGCCTTGAGGTCAGGATATTTGGGTTTGAGTACTAACCTTGATCCTACTTGGTAGGACTTTGGCAAAGTCATTTTCTCTTTTGATATTTCAACATTAAGAGTTTATGAGGCCTCCTCATTAAGTATTTCATTTTCAATATAAATTGCTAAAACAAGAGGGGTGAAGTAATTAGCCAGATTTGAAATAGCTAGGTAGAAGCAGAGCCACGGCTAAAACCTAGGGTTCTATTTTATTCCTCTGTATTCATCACTACAGAAAAGGAAATAATTGGGGGTGGTGTGAAGAGACTTTTCAGCCCTCCTCCTTTCCTCATGAAATTGAAGTTGTTTTACTGTGATTCTATTTCCCACCATGCAGTGCTCATCTGTTTTCTATTTCTTCCAAGGACTGAACAAGAGGAAGTAGTCCACATATCATAATGGGAGGGATTGAAGTTCAAGCTGAGATGGTTACTTCCTGAGGGGAACGGTATTTAAATGCTGTATGTTAGGGAAAGTGTTAACATTGCTTTCCTCAAAGAACTTTCAGAAAGGCATCTGCTGCTATGTGATGTGTTAAGTGGAGTTATTGTCAAAGTAGCAAAGTGGGCTAGATATGATTTATGACTTCTTGCAATTTTGTGGTACTACATCTCTGTATGTATAGTTGTTTATTTGTTAAACATTTATATCGTGTTTATTTTGTGCCAGATACTTTTCTAAGTGCTCTACAGATATTAAATTACTTAATTCTCAAAACTAGCCTATGAGATCAAGACACTTATTAATTCTTCTTTTAAAGATTAAAATAAACATTTGCAACAACATACATGGGCCTGGGCGGTAGAATGCTAAGTAAAATAAGTCAATCAGAGAAAGATAAATACCATATGATTTCATTCATATGTAGAATTTTAAAAACTAAGGAAATGAACAAATTAACTAAAGAAGGCAAACAGGAAAAGAGACTCTTAAACACAGCGAACAAACTGGTGGCTGCCAGAGGGGAGGTGGGAGAGTGATGGGTAAAGTACATAAATGGAATTAAGAGTATACTTATCTTGATGAGCACTGAAGAGTATATAGAATAGTTGCATTATTGTACTATATAACTGAAACTAATATAACACTGTATGTTACTTATACTTTTATTAAAAAAGGAAAATAAATAACAAAACAAACAAAAACAAAACCGTATGGCACAGGGAGGTTACATAACTCTCACAGTCATGTACTGGAGAGGAATAGAACTGGTACTTGAACCCAGGTAGTCTGGTTCCATAGTCCATGTCCTTAACTACTGTACTATGCAATACCCAGTATCAAGGCATAGGGAAGTATCAAGGTACACAGAACCCAAAACTAAACAGATAATCTCTGTTATTTTTACTGGTTCTGTGAGATGAGACAAATTATTTCACCACTCTGAGCCTCAGTTTCATCTGTAGTAACTAGATGATAATTATACCTATCTCACAGGGTTGTTGTGAGCATTAAGTGAGACTATATAAAATATGCTTAGGACTGAAACATTAGTTCCATTTTAGTGGATTCTATCAATTTTTAAAATGTCTTTCTGTGTATTCTTTTTAATACTTTATAACCTTAGTTTGATTTATCCATATGATTTATTCTTTAGCAACACTGTAAGTTGATTTGGTATTGGTATCTCTATTTGACACAAGGCAAGAAACAATGAGGCAGTTTCCCTCAGGGAAGAGACTGAAAGACAATGACTCCATATGTCTTGGCTGTCTGGAAAGTTGCTGAGCTGTGACATCTCCTTTTTCGTAATTGATCTTTACCTTAAAGCTGGTACTGAATCTGAATTTTATCTGCAGTATTGAGAATAAATCTTATATTATGGCTTTGAATTTACTTATTTATGTTCATTATTTTTTCTCGGAAGCCCCAGCAAGAAATTATTAAATCATTGCTGGTGCCCTTGTGAGGAAGGGCCTGAGTATGTTGCTAAATACGAGTCCCTTGTCTGCAGAGAGAAGCATCATCCTTCTATACAAAGAATAATACACTATCTACAAAAAGCTCACAGCCCTGCATGTGCTTCATGCTGGGGTCCCCAGGGAATGGTGCAAGTGGATGGAGGAGTTCTATAAGCTCATATCCCCTTCCAAGTGGAAGGAAGAGAAGGACAACAGCTGTCAGCTCCACAGCTGGTCTTGGCAGCCCAAATGATCCCAGCTTCATTAGGCCAGAGAAGGAACCTCCTCAGAACATCAGAAGGGAGATTTCCTGAACCAGATCCACTATCTTAAACTTTGGAAATCTGTGTTTGGAAATAATTTCCTCTAGCTGGGACAGAAGTTTGTTGACTCTGGCTTTCTGGACATAGTGTTCTCTAGGCATTTTGTGTGGTCTTCATCTAGTTGCATCTATAGGAAGCTCTCATGGTGGAAGAGAGCAAAGCCTACATTACACTCAGAATTTTGGTTGGACAGTTGCTCTTGCCTCAGTGTCAATTTCAATCCACTAAACTAAAAAATATATAAATAAGAAAAGAAAATCCACAAGGACACATAAAAACGGAAATCTCCATAAGTGATTTGTTCTTCATTTACTCCAGTTCTCTTTATTTGTGAAAGATGTTGTACCACATTAGTTAACCTCAGCATTTCTTTATACAACTGAAAGGAATATTGGACTTTTGGGGTACATCTCTTGTCTTTGCTGGACCTATGAGGGTCTTGAAGGCTGGTTTTCTCTTCAAAATTCCCTCTGAGCTGAGCTCATGCTTTGTAGATGCTTAGCTACTATATTTATAGCTAGGATAGATAAAATAATTTTATGACTGGAATGTTGAAATTATACTTAAGAAAGACAACTAGAGAAGAGAAGGAAAACTATTTGCCTATGGACTTAATTCATATGATGATTTATTCTCATAATGTTCTTCCTTAAGAATTTTACTGTGTGTAAATTGTGTTATAGAATATTCACATTAAAATGGTACAATGACATTATTTCTAGTTATTGGATCTACTAGAATGACTAAAATATTAATATATATATTTCTGTTCATAGCAAATCCTTTTTTCCTTCCTTTTATTTGTCCATTTTCCCATTCTTTTTTTATTCTCACATTCTCTTTCTCACTCAGCATTTACTGAGTGCCTGCTCTTCAGCACACATGCTGCAATTTATTTCTCTCTAGGAGTACAGAGATAAATAAAATATAGTCCTTGCTCTCAAAGATGTCACAGTCTAGACCACCAAATAGATAATTATAGTACACTCTCTTTAGTTCTGTTATTATGTACACTGTGCTAAGGGAGCACAGGAAAAAACCCAAATCCAGACCAGGATATGAGGCATGGAGGAAGGCTTAGGAAAGACACCTTGGAGGGGTGTCTGCATGGCTCATTTGGTTACACATCCAACTCTTTTTTTAAAAAGATTTTATTTATTCATTTGACAGAGATCACAAGTAGGCAGAGAGGCAGGCAGAGAGAGAGTGGAGGAAGCAGGCTCCCTGCTGAGCAGAGAGCCTGATGTGGGGCTCGATCCCAGGACTCTGGGATCATGACCTGAGCTGAAGGTAGAGGCTTTAACCCACTGAGCCACCCAGGCACCCCCACATCCATTTCTTGATTTCAGCTCAAATCATGATCTCAGGATTGTAAGATCAAGCCCCACATCAGGCTTCATGCTGGGTGTGGAGCATGCTTATGATTCCTGCTCTCCCTCTCCCTGTGTCCCCCTCCCCCCCAAAAAAAAAGAAGATACCATGGAGAACATGATACAGAAATGGAATAATGAAGGATGAAATAGAGTTAGCCAGTGAATGGAGTGTGAGGAAAGAACATGCTAGGTGTTTGGCAAAACTTGTGCAAAGACGAAAGGCTGTCAACGTACCCATTGATCATCTCACAAAGTATCTTGTATGTCCTGTCAAGGTGTATAAACTTGTGGCCAATACTGAAAGCATCATGGCCTTGGACAAGCCATTTAACTTCTCTGAAGTTTGGTTCCTTCATTTGTAAAACAATCATAGAGTTTATTGTAAGATAACTCTGATGATTAGATGGGGTTCACATTTCCAGACAATGTGTGATGTATTAGAGATACTCAGAAATTATTTCTCTTTCTTTGTACTCATCTGTGACTTATTGCATTACATGGTAGGTTAACAAGTGTACCTTGAGAACATATTATGTGCCAGTTCCAATTCTAAGCTCTAGGAATATAGTTGAATAAGACAGTCCTTGACTTCAGGGAGCTCTGAAGTATGTACCTAACTATAATAATCACAAGACCATGGTTCCTTGTCTCCTCTATGCCATTAGGAAACCAAAACCCCACTCATTTTCTAGCTCTCTATAAACTTCTCTCTATCCCCATCCATCTTTACTTTCTTCCCTCCCCTATAAGACAGCATCTTAGCCCTTCTCCTACCCATTGTCTTTCCATATGAGCTTTGTATCCTATCCTCTTCGTTTGTCTTTTCTTATTTATTCCCTCTATATAGAAGCATACTTTAGTCTTTCCTGCATTAAAAACAGAACCCCATCCTTATCCTTAGGGTCGGGAGAGACCACAGCATAACAGTGTTGGTCCTGCCAGTGTTAGTCAAAGCACTGTAGCAACAAGTGCTCAGGAGTCAACATTATTTAGAAATGGAGATAGATGGTCAAGATAGTCTGTTAGCAGCGTGAAATGTGACTAGTTCAGTGGTAGAAGTGTGGGAGAAGTTGGAGTAATCAATGTTGTCCAGAACAGAAAGGATCTTGTTCTAGAGAATCTGATTACCAATGAAGGGACTAAGGCATAGGAAATAAGTATGGGACTCGATGGAGATGCAAGGTGAACCAGGTGGAAATCCTGATGTCTCAAATAAGACATTAAGTTGAAGTCAGGTTATTAAGCCACATTGACATAGTGGTGAGTCCAGTGTATGGGGCTACAGTTGTCAATGTATCTTGCCCCATGGTAGGCCTATACTTAGCAACTAGAGCCAACAAGACCTGTTTAAGCATGTCAAGTAGCCTCCACTCTTGGGAGTAGAAGGAACTGGCTAGCTAAGTTTTTGCAATTTCAATAAGAAGATGTTAGAAAAAGCATTCTAAGTAGAGAAAATAACATGACAAAAGCACAGTGTGAAAAGTGTGCCATATTTCAAGAACATAAAATACTCTGATATGGCTAGAACATGAGTGGTTCATACAAGGAGTGCAGGGTATTAGACTGGAAAGTATATTGGGATGAGACTGAGGGCCTTGAATGTCAGGCTCAAGAGCTTTTACATGATACAGAATGAAGTCTACTATTGCTATCCCATAACTGGGGTCTTGGGATCTGGTTCAGTGGTGTGTGATGTGTCCTTAAAACATTTACTTGAATGTTTTTTCTTATGAAATATATGATAGTTTCTTCAGAAATAGTCTGTTTTTACATTGGGAACTTGATGGCTAGGAAGTGTTTTGTCTAAGGCCCTCCTCTTTCATTTTCAGGACATCAAGGGCTCTGAAATTGTGAAAATCTCCCTTTAAATTATGACAGAAATACAAGCTGCCATAAGGACACCTCTCTGGGTAGCCTGGAAAGCTATTATCTTGTGATGTTTTTATCTATTTTTGGTATCAGAGTAATGCTGGCCACATAGAATGAAATAAAATTCACGAGTGAAGTCATCTGTGGAATCTTCTTTGTTGTAAGATTTGTGATTACTGATTGAATCTTCTGTGCTTTTTAAAGGTGTGTTTAAAATTTCTATTTCTCCTTGAGGCAGTTTAAATAATTTCTACATTTTCAGCTAGGTTGCTTAATTTGTTGACATACAATTTTCCATAGTATTCTCTTACAATCCTTTTTTATTTCTGGAAGGTTGATAGTAATGTTCTTACTTTCATCTCTGATTTTGATTCTCTTTTCTCTTTTTTTTGTTAGTTTGGGTAAAACTTGTCAATTTAAAAAATCTTTTTGAAGAACCAACTTTTGGTTTTGTTAATTCTGTTGGTTTTATCTTCTCCATTTAATTTATCTTTGCTCTAATCTTTATTTTCTACATTCTAGTGGCTTTGAATTTTCTTGCTTTTCTTCTTCTAATTCCTCAAGGTGTATATGAAAGTTATTGGTTTTACCGCTTTCTTTTTTTTTTTAATATAGGCATTCACATCTATAAATCCTCTGTACATTGCCTTTGTTGCATCTCATAAGATTCAATATGTTGTAATTTCTTTTTTTATCTCTAAGTATTTTGTAATTTCTCTTTGTGATTTCTTCTTTATCTCTTTGATTGTTTAACAGAATATTATTTAATTTCCACATATTCATAAATTTTCCAGTTTTCCTGTCTGTGATTGCGTTTGAGCATTATTTCATTGTGGTTGGAAAAGACAGTTAAGTAATTTCAAGTTTTCAAAATGTATTAAGACTTGGTTTTTGACCTCATATATCGTCTATCCTAGAAAATATTCTATTTATTTATTTATTTATTTATTTGATATATTTTTTTGAACATTTTATTAACATATAATGTGTTATTTCCTTCAGGGGTACAGGTCTGTGGATCATCAGGCTTACACAATTCACAGCACTCACCATAGCACATACCATCCCCAATGTCCATAACCAAGCCACCCTATCCCTCCCCCCCAGCAACCAGCAACCCTCTCAGCTTGTTTCCTGAGATTAAGAGTCTCTTATGAGGAGAAGTCAAGATGGCGGAGGAGTAGCAGGATGAGAGGACATCAGGTAGCTGGAGTTCAGCTAGATAGTTTTCAAACCATTCCAAATACCTACAAATCCAACAGGAGATCAGAGAGAAGAAGAGAAGCAATTCTAGAAACAGAAAATCTACCACTTTTTCAAAGGTAGGACCTCAGGAGAAGTGAATCCAAAGCAACGGTAAGATAGAACGCAGGGGGAGGGGCTGGCTCTGGCAAGCGGTGGAGCAATGAAGCACAAAATCAGAACTTTAAGAAGTCTGCTCTGCTGAGGGACATCGCTCCAGAGGCAAAGCAGGGGTGGAGCCCTCACGGGGACAGCATGGTCTCAGATCCCACGGGGTCACAGAAGGATCAGGGGTGTCTGAGTGTCTCAGAGTTCACAGGTATTAGAGCAGGGAAGCTGGCTACAGAGACAGAGCAGAGGAGTGAGCTCTCAGCTCAGGGTTACCTTAAACTGTGATCTGTGGCACAGTCAGGCCACTGCTCTTTGTGCAGGGACCCCACAAGTGGCAGATCCGGGGAGATCCCCCTGGAAGAGTGGCAGGGATCTGCTGGGTTTGGACTCCAGGTGGGGCTGTGTGCCAAAGACAGAAACACTTGGTCACAGACCAGGTGAGGTCGGAGCGTCGCTGGTGGCCAGGGAGACAGGAGTGATTGGTGATTGAGCACTTTTCTCCGAGGGCTCACTGAGGAGTGGGGCCCCGAGCTCTCTGCTCCTTTGAGCAAGAGATTGGGAGGCCGCCATGTTCATTCCTATCCTCCAGAGATCTATGGAAAGCATTCAGGGAACAAAAGCTCCTGAGAGCAAACCAGAGCAGATTACTTAGCCTGGCCCCTGGCAAAGGCAGTGAAATTCCACCTCAGATAAAGACACTTGAGAATCACTGCAACAGGCCCTTCCCCCAGAAGATCAGCAAGAAATCCAGCCAAGACCAAGCTCACTGATCAAGGAGAAAAGTGGAATTCTAGAGGAGGGGAAAGCAAAGCATGGGATTCATGGCTTTCTCCACATGAATCTTTAGTGTTGCAAAGTTAAATTTAAAATTTTTTTTTCTCGTTCTAATTTTTTGAAAACTTTTGCTCTTTCCTCTTTTAACAATTTTAACTAGTTTATCTTAACAATAACTTTCTTCAAAAATTGATCTTGAGCCTTTATTATTATAGTCATATTTTATCTTTCATTGTACCTAACTTTATCTTTTGTATACACATAGGGGTTTTTCTTCTAAAAAATTTTGGGATATAACTCCTTCTAATAGATCAAAATATACCCTAAATCTAACACAGGGTTTGTTCTAGTGTCCAGCCTGAGCAAATTCTCTCCACTTTCTTTTTCATCCTTTTGCCAAATAACTTATCAACTCCTTTTTTAGAATTTAAAAAAAAAAAATCTTTACAGTCATATTCCATCCCTTCATCATGTTTACCCTTATTTTTGTATATATAAATACATTTTTCTTTCTTTAAAATTTTGGGAGGTAATTTCTTCTAAGAGATCAAAATACTCCCAAAATCAAGTGGGTGGCTCTGTTCTATTCACCAATCTAATATATATATTTTCTTTTACTTTAAAAAAAATTTAACTTCTTTTTACCCCCATTCTTCTCCCCACAATTTGTGGTCTCTTCTGATTTGGTTAATGCACATTTTTCTGGGGTCTTTGCCACCCTTTTATTATTTCATTCTCTCAATTATATATTCATATCTGGATAAAATGACAAGGCAGAAAAACTCACCACCACAAAAAAAAAAGAGGCAGTACTGAAGGCTAGAGACCTAATCAATACGGACCTTGATAATATGTCAGATCTAGAGTTCAGAATGATGAATCTCAAGGTGCTAGCTGGGCTTGCAAAAGGCATGGAAGATATTAGAGAAACCCTGTCTGGAGAAATAAAAGACCTTTCTGGAAAAATAAAAGAAAGAAAATCTAACCAAGCTGAAATCAAAAAAGCTATTAATGTGGTGCAATAAAAAATGTAGGCTCTTACTGCTAGGATAAATGAGGCAGAAGAGAGAATTAGTGATATAGAAGACCAAATGACAAAGAATAAAGAAGCTGAGCAAAAGAGAGACAACTACTGGACCACAAGGGGAGAATTTGAGAAATAAGTGATACCATAAGACGAAACAATATTAGAATAATTGGGATTCCAGAAGAAGAAGAAAGGGGGGGCAGAAGGTATATCGGAGTGAATTATTGTAGAGAATTTCCCTATAATGGCAAAGGGAACAAGCATCAAAATCCAGGAGGCTCAGAGAACCCCCCCTCAAAATCAATAAGAATAGGTCCACACCCATCATCTAACAGTAAAACTTAGAAGTCTTAGTGTCAAAGAGAAAATACTGAATGCAGCCCAGGATATGAAGTCTGTAACATACAGTGGTAAAAATATTCGATTGGCAGCAGACTTATCCACAGAGACCTGGCAGGCCAGAAAGAACTGGCATAATATATTCAGAGAATTAAATGAGAAAAACATGTAACCAAGAATACTATATCCATCTAGGCTATCATTGAAAACAGAAGGAAAGAGAAAAAGCTTCCAGGACACACAAAAACTAAAAGAGTTTTTAAACACAGAACCAGCTATACAGGAAGTATTGAAAGGGGTCCGCTAAGCAAAGAGAGAGCCTAAAAGTAGTAGACCAGAAAGGAACCAGAAAGGAACAGACAATATACGGTAACAGTCACCTTACAGGCAATACAATGGCACTAAATTCATATCTCTCAATAGTTACCCTGAATGTAAATGGGCTAAATGTCCCAATCAAAAGATACAGGGTATCAGAATGGATTAAAAAAAAACCCATCAATATGCTGCCCACAAGAAACTCATTTTAGACCCAAGGACACATCCAGATTTAGAGTGAGGGGGTGGAAAACAATTTACCATGCTAATGGACATCAAAAGAAAGCTGCAGTGACAATCCTTATAACAGGTCAATTAAATTTTAAGGCAAAGTCTGTAATAAAGTTTCTGTCTAACAAGATGATCTAACAATTTTCTTGATCAAAACTCTTCAAAGTGCAGGGATAGAGGGTACATAGGCCAATATCAAAGCCATCTATGAAAAACCATCACAAATATCATTCTCAAAGGAGAAAAACTGAGAGATTTTCCACTAAGGTCAGGAACATGGCAGGGATATCCATTATCCCCACTGCTATTCAACATAGTACTAGAAGTCCTAGCCTCAGCAATCAGACAACAAAAAGAAATTAAAGACATCCAAATCGGCAACGAAGAAATCAAACTCACACTATTTGCAGATGATATAATTCTTTATGTGGAATACCCAAAAGACTCCACTTCACAACTGCTAGAACTCATACAAGAATTCAATACAGTGTCAGGATATAAAATCAATGCACAGAAACCAGTTGCTTTTTTTTTAAAATAAGGATTTTATTTATTTATTTGACAGAGATCACAAGTAGGCAGAGCGGCAGGCAGAGGTGGGGGGGGGAGCAGGCTCACTGCTGAGCAGAGAGCCCCACTGGGGCTCGATCCCAGGACCCTGGGATCATGAACTGAGCCGAAGGCAGAGGCTTTAACCCACTGAGCCACCCAGGCGCCCCTCAGTTTTTTTTCTATACATCAAGAGTAAGGCAGAAGTAAGAGAAATTAAGGAGTCAATCTCATTTACAAATGCACCCAAAACCATAAGATACCTAGGAATAAACCTAACCAAAGAGGCAAAGAATCTGTACTCAGAAAACTATAAAGTACTCATGAAATAAATTAAGGAGAACACAAAGAAATGGAAAAATGATCCATGCTCACAGATTGGAAGAACAAATACTGTGAAAATGTCTATGCTACCTAAAGCAATCTACAGGTTTAATGCAATCCCTATCAATATACCATCCATTTTATTTCAAAGAAATGGAACAAATAATACTAAAATTTATATGGAACCAGAAAAGACCTCGAATAGCCAGAGGAATGTTGAAAAAGAAAGCCATATTTGTGGCATCACAATTTCAGACTTCAAGATCTATTACAAAGCTGTCATCATCACGATAGTATGGTACTGGCACAGAAACTGACACATAGATCAGTGGAACAGAATAGAGAGCCCAGAAATAGATCCTCAACTCTATGGTCACTAATCTTCAACAAAGCAGGAAAGAATGTCCAATGGAATAAAGACCGTCTCATCATCAGTTGGTTTTGGGAAAATTGGACAGCCACATGTAGAAAAGTGAAACTGGACTATTTCCTTACACCACACACAAAAATAGAGTCCGAATGGATGAAGGACCACCATATGAGACAGGAATCCATCAAAATCCTTGAGGAGATCACAGGCAGCAACCTCTACAACCTCAGCCACAGCAACTTCTTCCTAGAAACATCACCAACGGCAAGGGAAACAAGGGCAAAAATGTACTATTGGGACTTCATCAAGGTCAAAAGCTTTTGCAGAGTAAAGGAAGCAGTCATCAAAACCAAAAGACAACCGACAGATGGGAAAAGATATTTGCAAACGACATATCAGGTAAAGGGCTAGTATCCAAAATCTACAAAGAACTTACCAAACTCAACACCCAAAGAACAAATAATCCAGTCGAGAAATGGGCAGAGGACATGAACAGAAATTTCTGCAAAGAAGACATCCCAATGGCCCACAGGCACATGAAAAAGTGTTCTGTATCACTCGGCAGCAGGGAAATACAAATCAAAACCACAGTGATATACTACCTCACACTAGTCACAATGCCTAAAATTAACAAGTCAGGAAACGACAGATGCTGGTGAAGATGTGGAGGAAGGGGAATGAAAGAAGAAAATGAAAGAAGATAGTATCAGTGGGGAGACAAACCATAAGAGACTCTTCATCTCACACAACAAACTGCAGATTGCTGGGGGGAGGGGGTAAGGAGAGGGTGGTTGGGTTATGGACATTGGGGAAGGTATGTCCAATGGTGAGTGCTGTGAAGCGTGTAAACCTGGCGATTCACAGACCTGTACCCCTGGGGCTAATAATACATTATACGTTAATAAAGAATTAAAAATTTTAAAAAGTCTCTTATGGTTTGTCCTACTCCCCAGTCCCATCTTATTTCATTTTTTCCCTCCCTACCCCACATGACCCCCTGCACTGCCTCTCAAATTCCTCATATCAGAGAAATCTTATGATAATTATGTTTCTCTGAATGACTTACTTCACTTAGCATAATACCCTCTAGTTCCATCCATGTTACTGCAAATGGCAAGATTTTGGGTTTTTTTTTTTGATAGAAGCATAGTATTCCATTGTGTGTGTGTGTGTGTGTGTGTGTGTGTGTATACACACACAGACCACATCCTCTTTATCCATTCATCTATTGATGGACATCTAGGCTCTTTCCATACTTTGGCTATTGTGGACATTGCTGCTATAAACATTGGAGTGCATGTGCCCCTTCAGATCACTACATTTGTATCTTTTGCATAAGTACCGAGTAGGGGGATTGCTGGGTCGTAAGGTAGCTCTATTTTCAATTTTTGAAGAAACTCTATACTGTTTTCCAGAGTGGCTGGAAATGTCCAGCTTACATTCCCACGAACAGTGTAGAAGGATTTCCCTTTCTCTGCATCCTCGCCAACATCTGTCATTTTCTGACTTGTTAATTTTAGCCATTCTGAGTGGTGTGAGGTGGTATCTCACTGTGGTTTTGATTTGTATTTCCCTGATGCCGTGTAATGTGGAGCACTATTTCATGTGTCTCTTGTCTATTTGGATGTCTTCTTTGCAGAAATGGCTTTTGATGTCTTCTGCCCATTTCTTGATTGGATTATTTGTTCTCTGGGTGTTGAGTTTGATAAGTTCTTTATAGATTTTGGATACTAGCCCTTTACTTGATATGTCATTTGCAAATATCTTCTCCCATTCTGTCATTTGTCTTCTGTCTTTTGGCTTTGATGACTGCTTCCCTTACTGTGCAAAAGCTTTTGATCTTGATGAAGTCCCAATAGTACATTTTTGCCCTTGCTTCCCTTGCCTTTGGTGATGTTTCTAGGAAGAAGTTGCTGTGGCTGAGGTTGTAGAGGTTGCTGCCTGTGTTCTCCTCAAGGATTTTGATGATGTCTCACATTGAGGTCTTTCATCTATTTTGAGTCTATTTTTGTGTGTGATGTAGGGAAATGGTCCAGTTTCATTTTTCTGCATGTGGCTGTCCAATTTTCCCAACACCATTTGTTGAAGGGACACCCTTTTTTCCATTGGACAGTCTTTCCTGCTTTGTTGAAGATTAGTTGAACATAGAGTTGATGGTCTATTTCCTTTAGGTGTAGGGTTAGAGTGCATATTTGAGACTGTCCTGGTTCTTTGTTTCTTGAGAAAGGCTTGTATCACTCTCTACTTTCCTCTCAGGACCACCTTTGCTGTGTCCCACAGATTTTTAACAGTTGCGTTTTCATTTTTATTTTTTACCATGGAATTTTTCAATTCTTCTTTAATTTCCTGGTTGATCCATTCATTCTTTAGTAGGATGCTCATTAGCCTCCATGTGTTTCAGTTCTTTCCAACTTTCCTCTTGTGGTTGAGTTCTAGTTTCAAAGCACTGTGGTCTGAAAATTTGCAGGGAATGATACCAGTTTTTTGGTACCAGTTGAGACCTGATTTGTGACCCAGGATGTGATCCATTCTGGGGAATGATCCATGTATACTAGAGAAGAATGTGTATTCTGTTGCTGTGGGATGTGATGTCCTGAGTATATCTGTGATGTCTATCTGCTCCAGTGTGTTTTAAGGCCTTTATTTCCTTGTTGATCTTTTGTTTAGATGATCTGTCCATGGGGGGTGTTAAAGTCCCCTACTGTTATTTACTGTTGTCAATCTCTTTCTTTGATTTTGTTAGTAATTGCCTTATATAATTGGCTTCTCCCATAGATATTTAAAATTCTTAGGTATTCTTATTAGACAGACTCTTTCAGTATGATATATGTCCTTCCTCATTGGTTATTATAGACTTTGCCTTAAAATTTAACTTATTTGATGTAAGGATTGCCACCCCAGCTTTCTTTTGATATCCATTAGCATTGTAAAGTTTTTCCACCCCCTCACTTTAAATCTGGACATGTCCTTGGGTCTAAAATGAGTTTCATCCAGACAGCATATCGATGGATTTTTTTTTTTTATACATCCTGATACCCTGTGTCTTTTGAGTGCGGTATTTACCCCATTTACATTCAGGGTAACTATTGAGAGATATGAATTTAGTGCCATTGTATTGCCTGTAAGGTGACTATTACTGTATATTGTCTCTGTTCCTTTCTGGTCTGTTACTTTTAGGCTCTCTCTGCATAGATGACTCTTTTCAATATTTCCTGTGGGGCTGGTTTTAATGTTTGCAAATTCTTTTAGTTTTTGTTTGTCCTGGTAGCTTTTTATCTCTCCTTCTATTTTCAATGACAGCCTAGCTGGGATATAGTATGCTTGACCACATATTTTTCTCGTTTAGCGCTCTGAATATATCAAGCCTGTTCTTTCTGGCCTGCGAAGTCTCTGTGGATAGGTCTGCTGTCTAACATTTCTACCATTGTATTTTACAGACCTCATGTCCCAGACTGCTTTCAGGATTTTCTCTTTGTCACTTAGACTTTTATGTTTCACTATTAGACGATGGAGTATTGACCTATTTTTATTTATTTTGAGGGAGGTGCTCTGCACCTCCTGGATTTTGATGCTTGTTTCCTTCCCTAAATTTGGGACGTTCTCTGCTATAATTTGCTCTAGTATACCTTCTGCCCCTCTTTCTCTTCTTCTTCTGGGATCCCAATTATTCTAATACTGTTTTGTCTTATGGTATCACTTATCTATCAAATTCTCCCCTTGTGATCCAGGAGTTGTTTACCTCTTTTTTGTTCAGCTTCTGTATTCTTCATCATTTGGTCTTCTATATCACTAGTTCTCTCTTCTGCCTCATTTATCCTGGCAGTAAGAGCCTATATTTTTTATTGCTGCTCATTAATAGCTTTTTAAATTTCAACTGCTTAGATTTTGGTTCTTGTATTTCTCTAGAAAGGGATTTTATTTCTCCAGAAATGGATTCTCTGTTATCTTCCATGCTTTCTGCAAGGCCTGCTAGCACCTAGATAATTGTCATTCTGAACTCTGGTTCTGATATCTTACTCATGTCTGTATAAATTAGGTCCCTAGAAGTTGGTACTGTCTCTCTCTCTCTCTCTTTTTTTTTTGAGGTGAGTTTTTCTACCATGTCATTTTATCCAGATAAGAATAGATGAATGAGAGAGTCAAAATACTCAAATGGTAGCAACAACCCCGGAAAAATATACAGTAACCAAATCAGAAGAAACCCAGAACTGGTGGGAGAAGAAACTAGGAAAAAAAAATACATATATACATACATATATGAGTATATATGTGTGTGTGTGTGTCACACACTGTGATCACAGTATATATATCCATCCATATATATATATATATATATGGATGGTATATATATATATACATATGGATATTAGATTGGTGAATCGAGCAGAGCCACACACTTGATTTGGGGTCATATTTTGGTCTGTTATTAGAAACTGCCTCCCAAAATTTCAAAGAGAAAGAATATATAAATATAAATAAGTCTAAAGATGAGGAAGGAATGGAATATGACTGTAAAGATGAAAATTAAAAAAGATTCTAAAATAGAAATTGAGAAGATAAGTTGGTTGAAAAAAAGAAAGAAAGAAGAAGAAAGAATATGATCAGGCTGGAGACTAGAATAATGCCATTCACTAGATTTAGGGTATATTCTGATCTATTTGACGAAAGTGTATCCCAAAATTTTAAAGAAAGACAAACCGATATGTATCCAAAAAATTAGGTTAAATAGAATGAAGGGATAGAATATGTCTATAACAATGAAAATTGAAAAAGACTTCTAAAAATTTATTGATAAGATAAAGTAATTAAGAAATGTTAAAATAGGAAAGAGGAAAAATTAAAAAAAATTAGAATAAGAAAAAATAAAAAAATGATCTTTGAATGACTAAAGAATCATGGGAAGAAACACATGCATTCTATGTGGTGTATTCCCATAGCTCTGAAGTTTTGCAGTTTTCATTGATTGGTGAACTTGTTCTTCCCTGGATGTTCTTGTTGATCTTTTGGGGGAGGGGCCTGTTGCAGTGATTCTCAAATGTCTTTGTCTGAGGAGGAATTGCACCACCCTTGCCAGGGGCCAGAACAAGTTATCTGGTCAGTTTTGCTCTCAGTAGCTTTTGTTCCTTGAACACTTTACACACAGCTTTGGAGTACAGAAATGAAGATGGCGGCCTCCCAATATCTGGCCCAGAGGAGCTGAGAGCTCAGGGTCCCAGTCCTCAATGTGTCCTCAGAGATCAGCAGTTAATCATTCCTGTCTCCCTGGTCTCCAGATGCATTCTGTGCTTACTCAGCCTGTGACTGTGCATTTCTGTCTCTGGCACATGGTTCCTTCTGGAGTCTATGAAACCTGTAGATTCATACCTCATGCTCCCACGCCTTTCCTCTTAGAGGAGGAAGGAGGGGGGTCTCCCCGCATCTGCCACTTGTGGGTTCCCTGCTCAAAGAGCATTGGCCCAACTGTGCCTCGTGTCACAGTTTATGGTAACCTAGAGCTGAGAACCAACTCTTTGGCTCTGTCTCTGCAGCTGGCTTCCCCACTCTGATACCTGGGAGCTCTACCACACTCAGACACCCTGGTCTTTTGGCAACCCCTTGGGTCCTGAGATGACACTGTCCCTGCAAGACCTCCACCCCCCAGCATAGCCTCTAGAGTGACGTCCCTCAGTGGAGCAGACTTTTAAACGTTCTGATTTTGTGCTCTGGTGCTCTAGCACTTGCTGAGAGCCTACTCCTCCCCCCCGCAGTTTATCTTCCCATATATCACCTTGGATTCACTTCTCTGCACATCCTACCTTCCAGAAAGCGGTCAGTTTTCTATTCCTAGAATCACTTCTCTTCTTCTCTTCAATATCATGTTGGGTTTTTAGGTGTTCAGGATGGTTTGATAACTATCTAGCTGAACTCCTGGGACTCGATGATATTGAGGTGTCCTACTCCTCTACCATCTTGCTCCTCTAGCCTAGAAAATATTCTATGTATAGTTGAGAGGTATGTGTTTCCTGGTTTTCTTAGGTGAGATGTTTAACATGTGTCTGTTAGGTATAGATAATTTCTGGTATTGTTTGTTTTGTGTTTCCTTATTGATCTTCTGTCTATATATTTTATCCATTATTGAAAGTGGATATTGATGTCTTCATCTAATGTAAAATAACATAATTTTCCTTCACTTTTTTGAATTATCAATGAGTTTAAGTTTTAATTTAAATTTAATTTAAAAGTTAGTTAATATACAGTGTAATATTAGTTTCACATGTATAATTTTGTGATTTAACAATTCCATACATCTCCTTTGTTATTTCTTATCCAGGATTTAAGGGTCTCACTCATGTCTTCCTCTCTTTTCTCAAGTACTATTTTTATTATTATGATCTTTAAATTATCAAGCATGTGATTTATTTCACATCTGTTTCACTTAGCTCTCTGGCCATGGCATGTTCTGTCCATTTATTTTGGATAAATTTCTCTGTCTTCTCATTTTGTCTATGTCTCTGTGCCTGTTTCTCTGTGTTAGGAAAGTCAGCTACATCTTCTGTTTTTGAGGTTAATGGCCTTATGAAGAAGAGGTCTTATGGTGTCTTGCCATGTCATGTCCCCTGTTCCCCAGGTTCTGACACTTTCAGTAGTGTCCCCAGTGTGTGCTGCATGTGTTCTGCTGTTTTGTCCTCTCTGATTTATCCTTTAGGTCAGTCATCTGTCAGGGTTCTCTTTGCCTGTTATGGGCAGTGTTTAGTCCTTAGCCTCAGTGTGGTACATTTTAACAAGATGTGCCCTGGTATGATTGTGAAATGACACCTATCCCCCCCTGCTCTCAGAACTGAGGCTCTGCAAAACTCTCATATTGAGATACATGGCATGAGCAGGGGTGTGGGCAACTCTTCCCAGGGAGGGTCCCCACCACACTGGGACTGAGTCAAGGATGACTGCAAAGGGTGGTTCCAATAGAGTGTGGGAGATGGAAGACTTGTAAGCATGTGAAGTAGGAAGGGTTGGTGTTTACACTGGTTTCTGCATGTGGCCCTGTGCTTATGTGGAGGTGTTGGAGGATAGAAATGTCACTGGGCAGGTTCTTTGTTCCCAGAGGTGTCTCTTCTTGAATTCTGTCTCTCTGGAACATGCTCTGAGATGAGTGAGTAATCTCCCAACTCTATGCCCCTGGGTCTTCAGATTGTTCCTTCCATGCTGTTTGTCACCAGATTGTTTGCCTGACTTTTCTCCAAGAGCACTGCAATGCCTTTGGACTCTATCCCAGCCAAACCTGCTTGCCTTTAAAACTCCAGGTTTTAACCCTGCTGGTTGTAAGAACTCAAGAAATTTGGACCCTCTTGTTTTCCAAGCCAATTGCTACAGGAATTCATTTTCCTTGTGAACTCCCCTGTATGCTAGTGTGTCTCTCACCCTTCCCTGTGACTGCAGCAGCCATGATCTGTTTCTCTCCCAAAGCACATCTCCATTCTTCCTACTTTCTTTCATGTGGCCTCTATTTTTTGCTGTGGAATTTATTCTTCCTGTGTTTAGGTCAATTTCTTGGGTATTTAGGATGGTTTGATAGTTATCTAGTTGTACAGGAAATTAACATTAATGAAATATATATATAAGCTATAAGTAATATTTAGATTGTCATAAAAATATAATTACTGAGTATAAATCAAAGAAAAATTGCATTAAAAGTATATTGGGTGTATCAGGAAATGGTTTTGGGTTGGGAGCAAAGGAGATGGTGGTGATAAGACAGAGGAAAGAGTTAAATCCTCATCTTTCTTTGGAAGTTAATAGATAATGCACAAAACTTAAAACTTCATAATAGGAATATAAATTTATTTTGAGATATTAGACATATGGGAGTAAATACTAGGTAATTAGCTTAGAGACAGAAAGAGGTTATTTCTAGAGAAGAGGAAATAGGAAAATATGACTGGGGATAGCTGCTTGTCTTAGCCTACTGCATGGAACTAGATGATAATTTGAATTTTAAAAAAGTAATAAAAGTCTTGAACATGAATGCTTCTTAAGTGATCACATGGGCATTATAAGTGTAATGCTGCAAGCAAATTTTTTGGTTCTGTTTTCTCTATTCAGTCTCTCTTTAAGTATAAATTTCTATTAAATAAGAAAATTTGTTAGATTTAAACCTAGCATTTAGAGTTGGTAGTTGACATACAATAAAGAAATTCACATCCTGCTTGGGAAAGTTGTATTCTCAATGTATAGGGTTCCTTTCCTTCTTCATCTGTCTAACAAATGTCTTAATACAATTAACTTGAGGATGGACAGTGACCGTTGACCAGAGCCTCTGCTATATTTGACTTTGGAGTCAAATTATACCTGAAATGAACGTTCTTTTTAACTGATATTGGAATGTCCTGGAAATAGTAGGCTGATGTCACTGATTTTTGACATTAGTGGAATTAAATGTAAGTGAACTCCAGAAGAAATAGAAAATCTTAATAGACTTTTAGAAAGAAAAACTCTGGACTAACTGGACCCACTGGGAATTCAATCTCATGTTTAAAGAGTTAACACTTACCTTTTGCAAACTCTTCCAAAAACAGAAGAGGAGGAAATGCCTCCCAACTCATTCTATAAGACAAATATTACCCTGATACAAAAACAAATGCATAACAAGAAATCAAAACTACATGCTGGTATGTCTCATGAATAGAGTTGTTCCCCCTTATCTATGAGGGATACATTCTAAGACCCCCCCCCAAAGTGGATGCCTGAAACCTTGGATAGTACCAAGCCATGTATGTATGTATGTATGTATGTATGTATAGATATTAAATTTTAGTACCAAGCTGTATGTATGTATATGTGTATGTATGTATATATGTGCATGTGTATGTGTATATATATATAATTTTTCCTATGCACACATATATATTTATAATATATATATTTAAAAATATATATAATATATATTTATAAAGTTATAAAAGATTTATAAAGTTATAAAGTTTATAAATTAGGTACAGTAAGAGATTAACAATAATAGCTAAAAATAAAATAGAACAATACTATAATGAAATTTGTAAGAATGTTGTTTCTCTTTCTCTCTAAATACTTTTTGTACTCTATTTACCCTTCTTTACCCTTCTTGTGATAACGTGACATGATAAAATTCCTGTGTGATCAGATGAAGTGACATGAATGACATAAGCACTGTGACATATCTTTAGGCTATTTTTGACCTTCTGATGTTAAATCAGAAAGAGGATGTTCTTCTTGTAGACTTTGATGGACTTCAGTAACTGAAATGTGGGAAGCAAAATTGTGGATACCGGTGTACTACTGTATAGTTGTAAAAGTTCTCAGCAAAATACAGGCCAACCAAATCCAGCAGCATATAAAAATAAGTGTATACCATAACCAAGTGAAATTTGTCCCTTGAATACATGGTTGGTTTAACATCCAACAAAAATCAATCAATATTGTATAACATATTAATGGGTTATAGGACAAAAGTACATGAACATCTCAGCACAAAGAAGTCTTTTGACAAAATCCAGCACCCTATCATGATAAAAGTATTTTACAAACTAGGAATAGATGGGAACTTTCTCAACCTGATAATTGAGAAATATAAAAACCAATTACTAATACCATATACATAATAGTGAAAGACTATAATCTTTCCCTCTAAATCAAGAAATCATGGGTGTCCACTCTTGGCACTTCTGTTTACCATTGTTCTGGGGGTTCTACCCAGGATAAATAGCCAAGATTGGACAGGAAGAAGTAAAACTGTCTCTATTTGCTGATTACATCATCTTATATATAGAATCCTAAGTTACACACACACACACGCACACGCCACTGGAATTAGTTCATGAAGGTTGCAGGATACAAAATCAATATACAAAAATAAATTGTATTTCTATACACTATTAGTAAATGATCTGAAAATTAAATTTAAAAATTCCCACTTGCAGTAGCATCAAAATATTAAAGTGCTTACGTATAAATTAAAAAAAGTGCAAGTCGTATACATTGAAAAGTACAAAACATTAATGGTATAATTTAACTAAGACTTAAATAAATAGAAAGATAAATAGAAACACATCTTGTGTTCATGAGTCAGACTTCATATTGCTATGATAGGATAGTTACAGAATTGATCTGCAGATTCAGTGTCATCTTTACCAAAATTCCAGCTGGCCATTTTTCATAGCTTGATAAGGTAACCTTAAAATCCAAACAGAATACTAGATAGAAAAAGAAATATTGAAAAAAAGAGTCACAGTCTTTAATTTCAGAACTTGCTACAAAGCTATAGTAATCAAGGCACTATGGTGCTGACATGAAGATAGATATATAGATTAATAGAATAGAACTGAGAGTCCAGAAATAAACCTATACACTTAAGGCTAATTGATATTTTCTGAGAATGCCAAAACAAATCAATAGGGAATGAATAATCTTTAGAACAAATGGTTCTGAGACTACTCACTCTCCATATGCAAAAGTATGAAGTTGGAGCCCTGTATCACACTGCGTTCAAAAATTAAAACCAAAAAATATAAAGTTCTTGGAAGAAAATATAGCTATAAATCTTCATGACCTTTAATCAGGCAGCGTTTTCTGAGATATAACACCAAAAACACAAGAAATTGAAGAAAATAGGCTGATTGGACTTCACAAAATTAAAAATGTTCATGCTTCAAAGGTCACTACCAATAAAGTACCAAAACAACCCAAAGAATGGGAGAAAATACACCACAGGTGGTATTCAGAGTTATGTAATAAATTCTTGTAACTTGAAAATATAAAGATACAAACCAAATTTATAAATGAGGAAAATAATTAAATAAACATTTCTTTGAAGAATATACATATGTGTGTATGTATACAGGTACACAAAGGGTCAATAAACACATGAAAAGACATCATTAGACATTTGGAAGTCAAACTACAGTAAATGCAAGTTAACACCCACTAGGTTATTTGTAACCAAAAAGACACATAAGAGTTGGTGAGGATGTGCAGAAATTGGAACTCTCATTCATTGCTGTTAACAATGTAAAATGATACACCTGCTTTGGAAAACCGTTTGGCCGTTTCTTAGATAGTCAAACACAGAGTTGCCATATCACTCAGCAGTTCCATTACTTATGTATATATGCCCAAAAGAATTGAAAACATGACCACAAAAAATCTTGTACATGAATGTTCACAGCAGCATTATTCATAATTGCTGAGGAAATGGAAATAACCCAAATGTTCATCAACTGATAAATTTATAAAGAATACATGGTATATCCATATAATCAAATATTATTCAGCCATAAAAAAGAATGAAGTACTGATATTTGGATGAATCTTGAAAACATGCTAAAGTATAAGTATATACTTATAAAGTATAAGAAGATGCACATATGGTCACATATTGTATGGCTAGAATTATATGAAATCTCTATAATACACAAATCCATAGAGACAAAAATTAAAGTGTGGCTTCTTGAGGTGAGTATTGGGGGAAGGGAGGAAATGACCGCTAATAGGTATAGGGTTTATCTTAGGTGATGGAAATATTCTGGAATTAGACAGCAGTGATGGTTGCACAACTTTGTAAATACACTAAAAACCCCTGAATTATTCACTTTAAAAGGATGAATTTTATGATATGTGAATTACATTTCATAGTTTTTATTTTAAAAAAGGAATTGGAGGAGGAAGTGACCAACAGAACTTTATCTGTTCTTAGAAAAGTCGCAGACATTTTCTGGCCCTAATGCTTTCTTCAAGGAATTGCTACTTTGAAAAATTCACCAGCTATAGGAACAGTTTATCTTACCAATGTTTTGTGTGAAAATTTCTATCTCATGTGTTTTGGTATGAGTTTGGGCTAGGGCTATAGACCTGCTTCAGTTTTATTCACAAAGTTTCTTGGTTATTTACAGGCCTCCTGAGTGTAATTCCTCGTATAGTCATCTGGGCTCTATTTGACTATGTGGAAGAAATCAAATAGATCTATATATTATGTGACCTTGGGCGAATTAGTTCACTTTTTTAGAACCTTAAGTTCCTTTACAACATCTATTTCTCAGGGTTTTGAAGACTAAGTGAAATAATGGATTATAAGTACCTACTTCACTGCCTGACCTGATGTGGGCCTCAGTTAATGATAGCTTCCTCTCTACTTCTTTATCTTTGGTAAAAAGCACTTTCTTTCCAGGTCAGAGGTCACTGATTTCTGTCTTGGCTTTCTGCCTGGGATCAGATTGCCTCTAGAAATAAATCATGGGGGAGGTTTTTTTTTCCTTTCTTTTTTTTTATTTTATTTTTTATAAACGTATACTATATTTTTATCCCCAGGGGTACAGGTCTGTGAATCGCCAGGTTTACACACTTCACAGCACTCACCATAGCACATACCCTCCCCAATGTCCATAACTCTACCCCCCAACCCCCCTCCCCCCAGCAACCCTTTTGCTTTTTGTTTTTCTTTCTTCTTTTTGTCTGTGTGTCTCTTGCAGTAATTGGCACACTGTAGGTGCTCAGTGAATTTGGATTTACTATGACACAACAGTCTTTTTACATGAATTTCCCAGCATGGTGTTAAGAGGATTGCAGAGTGTCAGCATTACTGTGTAACAGATGAGCATTTTTAATGCTCCTTTGGAGCTGTGTGACTTTCGGTTGTGCTGAGGAAGAGAACTTAATTAAATTTCATACTGAGTTCTCCATCTTCTGTAAGGCTTTTGGACTCTTGCTCTCTAGCTACATTTTCCAGGATTGTTTCCTCATTTTTAATAGCATCTTTTAATAGGCAGTAGCAAAAACTTAAACAGTGTCAAAGAACTCATCATTTATAGGGGCAGTCTAAGGTTCCTATTGCCTTGGAAATGTTTTACTTAGTATTAGTCTGTCTAAATGCATTGTATCTTACTTTTAAAGGCATATATTTAGTTTATCACTATGTTCCTTCTTTCTCCTTTGAAAAAAATGAATGAGTAGTTAATGCATGTGAAAAAAAACAAGAAAAATACTGGGAAGAAGAAAAAGTAACAAGTGTATAGGCCCATCTTAAGTGTCATTTTCTGTGCAGCAGCTCCCAGAGCCTTCAGCTCTACTAATAGGAATTTCCAATTGTGTAGGTGGAATGGTTCAGGGTTATATTTGAGGAAAGTGAAACTGCTAAGACCAATGCAAAAGCAAATTCTCTCTTTCTTTATTCTTTCCAGAGGCTAGAGAGATTGGAAAGCTGACACATGAAACCTGACACTGCATTCTTTATTCTCAGTTCTGAGTGGAGTGAATTAAAAACTATAGATATCTTTTTTTTAAGATTTTATTTATTTGACAGAAAGAGAGATCACAAGTAGGCAGAAAGAGAAGGGAAATAGACTCTCTGCTGAGCAGTGAGCCCGATGCAGTGCTCGATCCCAGGACCTGAGATCATAACCTGACTCAAAGGCAGAGGCTTAACCCACTGAGCCATGCAGGTGCCCCCAAAATACATAGATATCTTAATGTGTGCTTTCTCTCCCACATCTAGGAGCGGAAAAAAAAATTTGAAAAGGATGGTGAGCGGTTTTATTCCTTGCTGGAACGGCACTTACATCTATCTTCCAAAAAGAAAGAATCTCAGTTACAAGAGGTATGTTCATAAAGCTTGTTCCCACCTTCCTTTGCTGGCTGTGCCTTGGTAACATGGGGATCTTCCTATTAAAAAGTTTTCCTCCTGCCCTGCCTCAGCAAGGTTCCATTATAATATTAGTGCTTACAGTTAAAATTTTTGCCTGGGACTCAGGAGCCTTGAGTTCTCAAAGCAGCTCCTCCAATAACTTACCATGTGACATTTTTGTTATTGTTTGTTTGTTTTTTGGACCTTAGAATAATTTAATACATAGTGTTTATGTTAGCAATAAAATGGAAGTATGAGAAAATAAAAGTTCACCATACAACACTATTACAATACTATTGACTATATTCCTTATGCTATGCCTTTTATTTCTGTGACTTAGTCACTCCATAACTAGAAGTCCGTATCTTTCACTCCCCCTCACACATTTTGTCCACCCCTTTTCCTTTGGCAACCATCAGTTTTTTTCTCTCTATTTATAGGTCTCATTCTGCTTTTTGTTCATTTATTCGTTTGTATTGCTTCTTAAATTCCACATATCAGTAAAATTATATGGTTATGAATCTTTCCAGTTTGACTTATTTCACTTAACATAATACCTTCTAGAGCCATCCATATTGTCACAAACAGCAAGATCTCATCATTTTTCATGCCCGCATAATTTTCTAACGTCTACATCTTCCCTATCCATTTATCTATCAATGAATATTTAGGTTTTTTCCATATCTTAGTTACTGTAAATGCTGCAATAAAGATAGGGGTGCATATACCTTTTTGGATTAGTGTTTTTATTTTCTTTGTATAAATATCCAGTCGTAAAATTTCTGGATCATATGGTAATGCTAATTTTAATTTTTTGAGGTGCCTCCATACTGTTTTCCACAGTGGCTGCCCCAGTTTACATTCCTACCAGCAGTACTTAAGGGTTCCTTTTTCTTCACATCTTCCCTGACACTTGTTATTTCTTGTCTTTCATGGTGTGACTGTGGAACATTTTTTTCTTGGCCTCATGTTCCCTGTCAAAGGAGGAGTGGTACTCAGTGATCTCCAGAGTTTCTTTCAGTTCTATGTTTCTGATTTCAGTATCTACATGAGGATAAAGTTAAACTACTGCTGTATTTGACAGATCAGGAGCAAATCTTCTACATTTTTCCCAAGATATTCCAACATTAGCTTTTTTTTTTTTTTAATGGGCTTTCAGTGACTTCAGTTCAATTAAGCCACTATTCCAAGTGTGTATTCCACATGCCAGGTACTATGCTGGGTACAACTGGACTACAAAGACAATGAGACATACTTCCTGTCCTTCTGCAGCTTCTAATTGGAATGCTAAAATAAGAATACACATGATAGGGGCACCTGGGTGGCTCAGTGGGTTAAAGCCTCTGCCTTTGGCTCAGGTCATGATCCCAGGGTCCTGGGATCGAGCCCCACATCAGGCTCTCTGCTCATCAGGGAGCCTGCTTCCCCCTCTCTCTCTGCCTGCCTCTCTGCCTACATGTAATCTCTGTCTGTCAAATAAATAAATAATCTTAAAAAAAAAGAATACACATGACACTTAAGTAGAGTTTTTATGGACTGTAACAAAAATGTGTATGCGGTGTCCTTGTAGTGGTGGGAAGGTGTTGAAAGATAAAAAATGCTTACATTTGGATGTGGATATTTGCCTTGGTACCATAGTGGTGCCCATTCAACAAAAGGTAAAGTCTTTGACAGAAATGGAGAAATGGACCTCTCACATGGAGGGAAGTGGTCCCAGGAATAGAAAACAAGGAGTATGTTTGGAATATGTTTTGACCAGAATTTTCATTGCTATTGGAGAGTAGTGAGAGACAAGATAGGATCAGGCAATTGAGGTCATATTATAGAGTAATAGGCTCAGGAGTTTGTATTGAATTATTTTGGCCCTGGGGGGGGATCATTGAGAGCTTTGGTAGTACAAGCAATATGAGTAGAATTCTGTTTTAAGAATCTTAAACTGTCTGAGGTTGTAAGATGAATTAGACCTGAGAGAGAGTGGAAGCAAGAAAACTAGTTTAGGAAACTATTGCTATGATCTAGAGGAGAGAGCCTAAGTCACAAGAGTGGCACTGGAGAAGGAAGGGAAGAAATTAACTGATTAAAACTGTTTTCAGTGGTAGCGTGCCTGGGTGGCTCAGTCAAACACTGGACTTTGATTTCAGCTCATGTCATGGTCTTAGGGTCATGGGATTGAGCTCTGCACTGGGCAAGGAGCCTGTTTAAGAATTTCTCTCTTCCTCTCTCTCTGCCCCTCTCCCCACCCATGTGAGTTCTCTTTCTCTCTCTCTTTCTAAAATAAATAAAACCTTAAAAAATAAAACTTTTTAATGGATAGATCTATGTGTTGAATAATAGGTCCAGTAAAAGTTGGAGATATTTTAGATTCAAGTATAAAAGGAGACACTCAATTGAGTAAAGTCTTTGACATGGCTATGAAAGTTCTTAGAAATCATCTTATCCAAGGTTACACAGATTGTGACAAAGCTGAAGCTTATCTCCTGATACGTTCTTTGGTGGCTCTCCATTAATTATATCATGTCAGGAGCCTCGGTGGTGAATAGAGTTAGTATTGAAAAGGTGAAGGACTACTTTTCTTCTAAAGTGGAATAGTTTGAGGTCTTCTGTCATTTTCCTTCTGCAGTCTTTTTTGTTTTTTTTCCTTTTGCATCTATTCTTGATTAGGTTCCTAAGCAGACAGGAGTTAACATAATAGGCCTGAGTCTACTATGATTAGAAAAATCTGACTACAAGATTAGCTCTTGGCTTGTATCTGGGAGCTTGGCTAGTGAACAGTTTCTTACACAGGATATACAATTTTCGCTAAATGGTTAGAGTGACTCACTGTGCCTAGACTGCCTATACAAACAATGTGGTTTATGTTGAACATCTTATTTTCTTCTGGGAGTCTGGAATTTTGGTATATGCTTAGCAGTGGGTACCTCTGTACAACCCCCAACAAATACCTAGGGCACTGAGTCTAAAGAGCTTCCACGGTAGACAAAATTTCACACGTGTTGTTATAACTTGCTGCTGGTGACATTAATTGTGTCCTGTGTGACTGTTTTAAGGGAGAACTCTTGGAAGCTTTCACCTAGCTTCCTCTAGACTTCATCCCATATATTTTTCCCTTTGGTGATTTTGCTCTATATTCTTTCACTAAAGTAAATATTAGCCATGAGTATGACTATTAGCTGAGTCCTTTGAGTCCCTCTAGAGAATTACCAAACGTGGGGATTTGTAACCATGGACACAGTCCAAATTTATTCTTTTTGAGGATTTTACAATGAAAGCTTTCTGGAATGTCCTAGAAGTTTCGTGTTTTATGTAGATGTTCCTGGTGACTTTCCTAAAGAGCAAGAATGTAGCCTTTGCACTTCTTCAACTAAAAATAATCTGGGGGACCCTGTGTCACTTTTTTTAAAATAAGAAACTTTATTTTTAGAGCAGTTTTAGGTTTACAGAAAAATTGAAAAGTACAGAGTTCCTATATATCCCTAATTCCCAGCATGCAGTTTCCTCTACTATTAACATTTGTATTAGTGAGATACATTGATACAATTGGTGAGCCAATGTATTGTATATTCTGTGGGTTCTGACAAATGTATAATGACATGAATTCACCATTATACTATCATGTAGAATAGTGTCACTGCCAGAAATATCTGAGAGCACCACCTATTCATTCCTTCATCATCCTTCCCCAACCTGCAAACCCCTAGAAACTATTGATCTTTTTATGGTCTCCATATTTTTGCCTTTTCAAGAATATTTTATTGTTGAAATTATACAGCATGTAACATTTTCAGATTGGCTTCTTTCATCTGGCAGTATGCATTTAAGTTTCTTCTGTGTCTTTTCATGACTTAATAGCTCACTTATTTTTAGTGCTGAATAATACTACATTGTGTGGATTTTTTTTTAAAGATTTTATTTATTTATTTGACAGATAGAGATCACAAGTAGTCAGAGAGGCAGGCAGAGAGAGAGAGAGAGAGAGAGAGGAGGAAGAAGGCTCCCTGCTGAGCAGAGAGCCTGATTCAGGGCTCAATTCCAGGACCCTGGGAACATGACCTGAGCTGAAGGCAGAGGCTTTAACCCACTGAGCCACCCAGGTGCCCCTACCATGGCTTTTTTTTCAATCTTTTCACCTATTGAAGGATATCTTGGCTTCCTCTCAACTTTGTCAGTTTTTTTTAAGATTGTTATTTGAAAGAGAGAGAGCACGCATGAGAGAGTGTATAAATGGGAGTGGGGCAAAGGGAGAGGGAGAAGCAGGAGCCCCACTGAGCAGGGAGCCTGAATCAGGGCTTGATTCCTGGACCCTGGGATCAGGACCTGAGCTGAAGGCAGATGCTTAAGTGACTGAGCCACCCAGGTGTCCCTCAGATTTGTCAGTTATTAACGATGCTGCTATCAACATTTGTGAAGAGGTTTTTATGTACATGATTTTTCAAATAATTTGGCAATTATCCAAAACCACAATTGCTGAATTGCATGGTAAGAGTAAATTTAGTTTTGTAAGAAGCTGTCAAAATTTCTTTCAAGTGACTGCCATTTTTTATTTCTATCATCAATGAGTGAGAGCTCTTGTTGCTCTTGTTCTCTTTGCCAGCATTTGGTGTTTGTGTTTTGGATTTTAGTCATTCTAATAGGTCTGCACTGTTACCTCTTTGCTATTATAATTTTCATTTCCTGGACAATTTTCTTGGGTCCCTTCCCTCTTCAGGAGCTTTGTACTATTGCTTGACCCTATTGCTCAATACACTTTGCTTTGCTGCCCACCAAAAAAAAAAAAAAAGAAATCATTTCCCTAATGACATGATGCTGAACATTTTTCATATGCTTTTTTTGCCATGTACAGATCTCTTGGTGAATTGTCTATTCAAATATTTTACCCTTTTTAATTGGACTGCTTTCTTACTATTGCATTTTAAGAGCTGGATGTCTATTTTATTTTTATTTCTATTTTTTATTTTCATGTGTGAGGGTGGAGGGGGCAGAGAGGCAGAGGAAAAGAGAGAAGCAGACTCCCCACTGAGTGGGAAGCCCAATATGGGACTTGATCCCAGGACCCCAAGATCATGACATTAGCTGAAGGCAGTTGATTAACTGACTAGCCACCCAGGTGGGTTTTCTTAAAAGCCATTTATTTTTATTTCTTAATTTTAGTAAATTTTTAAATTCTTTTTTTTTAAACAATATCCTACTACTGTCCACCTGTCACCGCCCCCCCACCCCACCCCAGATAAGAGTTATTTATTTCAACTTTCTAGGAGTAAAAATAAAATTTTAACTTGGGTTTTTGTTTAAAGTTTTTATTTAAATTCTAGTTAGTTAACATATATTATAATGCTGGTTTCAGGAGTAGAATTTAGTGATTCTTCACTTACATATAACACCCAGCACTCATCATAAGTGCCCTCCTTAGTACCCATCACTCATTTAGCCCATTCCCTTGCCCACCTCCCCTCCAGCAACCATAGTTTGTTCTCTATAGTTAAGAGTCTGTTTTTTGGTTTGCCCCCTCTCTTATTTCCCCCATATTCATCCATTTTGTTTCTTAGATTCTACATATGAGTGGAATCGTGCAGTATTTGTCTTTCTTTGACTGATTTATTTTGCTTAGCATAATACACTCCAGCTCCATCCACGTCCTTGCAAATGGCAAGTTCCTTCTTTTTGATGGCTAAGAATATATATATATATATATGCACACACACATATAAATGTGATATATATATATATATATATATATACACACACACACACACACCACATTTCTTCATACATTCATCAATTGATGGGCATTTGGGCATTTTCATAATTCAGCTATTGTTGATATTGTTGCTTGTTTGCCTATTTTATATATCAGCCCTTTATGAGATGAGTGTTTTGCAAAGATATTCTTCCAGTCTATGTCTTGTCTTTCATTCTCTTAACTGAGTGTTTCACAAAGTGGACATAGTTTTTCTTATTTCTAATGAAATCCAACTTATCAGTTTTTTCTTCTGTGTATTATGCTTTTGATATTATATCTAAAAAATTGTCACCAGAATAGTAGAATGACCCTGAACTTGTCTCATCCCTTGAACACAGCTAGATAGTTAGGAAATTGTTCTGAGCACCCAATAAATCAATTGGAAGTCTGAGAGAACAAATCTTCAAGTACAAGTAGAAAAGTAACCAGTTTTTTAGAAGGTAGGAAGAATGGAAGTTCACCTGGGGGAGACATAGCTGTGGATGTGGCAGCACGGAGGAAGCCTGATTACAGAGCCTACCAAAAATTATTAGAAGCAGTGGAGTGCAAAATGGTCGTGAACTTCTAAGTTCACTACCATGGAGGACATGCTTGGATTAAAGATGTTCAGGTGGTGAAAGGCATCCCAGTTAGCATGGAAGATGTCAGACTTTCACTATGTGCAGACATGATACTCTATGTAGAAAACCCAAAGGACTGTCAAAAGATTGCCAGAATACATAAATGACCTGGTAATTTCACAGGATGTAAAATCAAGTGCAGAAATCTGTTGCATTTTTATACACCAATAACAAAGCAGCAAGAAAAAGAAGGCAAGGAACCAATTTCATTTGTAATTGTACCAAAAACAATAAGATCCCTAGTATAAATCTGTCTAAAGAAGTAAAAGATATATAGTCTCAGTCAAAATACTACAAAATATAGCCCCATCAAAATACTACCATCATTTTCACCAAAGCTAGAACCAACAATCCTAAAATTTGTATGCAACCATGAAAGACCCACAATAGCCAAAGCAATTCTGAAACACAAAAACAAAAGTGGAGACATCACAGTTCTGGATTTCAAGCTATATTATAAAGTCGTAGTCATCAAGAAAGTATAGTATTGGCATAAAAACAGACACATTATCAATGGTACAGAATAGAGAATCCAGAAATAAACCCAGATTTCTGTGGCCACCTAGTCTTTGACAGAGCAGGAAAGTCTATCCAATGTAAATAAAGTCTCTTAAATAAGTTGTGTTGGGAAAACTGGACAGCAACATGCAAAAAAATGAATGTGGACCACTTTCTTATAGGATACAATAAAAAAATTGAAAATGGTTGAAAGACCTACACCCGGAAGAGTTTTAATCAGGAAAAGATGCTGTATTTTTTCACATGCTTTTTCTTTTTACTTTTTAAAAATTTTTATTAACATATAATGTATTATTACCTCAGGAGTACAGGTCTGTGAATCGCCAGGTTCACACACTTCACAGCACTCACCATAGCACATACCTTCCCCAATGTCCATAAACCAACCACTCTTTCCCTCCCCCCTACCCCCAGCAACCCTCAGTTTGTTTTGTGAGATTAAGAGTCTCTTATGGTTTGTCTCCCTCCCAATCACATCTTGTTTCATTTATTCTTTTCCTACCCCCCAGGCCTCCCATGTTGCCTCTCAAATTCCTCATATCAAGGGAGAACATATGATAATTGTCTTTCTCTGATTGACTTATTTCACTAAGCATAATACCCTCTAGTTCCATCCATGTCACCACAAATAGCAAGATTTCATTTCTTTTGATGGCTGCATTCCATTGTATGTATGTATGTGTGTGTGTGTGTGTGTGTATATATATATATATATATATATATATATATATATATATATATATCACATCATCTCTATCCATTCAACTGTTGATGGACATCTAGGTTCTTTCCATAGTTTGGCTATTGTAGACATTGCTGCTATAAACATTCAGGTGCACGTGCCCCTTTGGATCACTACATTTGTATCTTTAGGGTAAATACCCAGTAGTGCAATTGCTGGGTTATAGGGTAGCTCTATTTTCAACTTTTTGAGGAACCTCCATGCTGTTTTCCAGAGTGGCTGCACCAGCTTGCATTCCCAACAGTGTAGGAGGGTTCCCCTTTCTCTGCATCCTCATCAGCATCTGTCGTTTCCTGACTTGTTAATTTTAGCCATTCTAACTGGTGTGAGGTGGTATCTCACTGTGGTTTTGATTTCTATTTCCCTGATGCCGAGTGATATGGAGCACTTTTTCATGTGTCTGTTGTCCATCTGGATGTCTTCTTTGCAGAAATGTCTCTTCATGTCCTCTGTCCATTTCTTTACTGGATTATTTGTTCTTTGGATGTTGAGTTTGATAAGTTCTTTATAGATTTTGGATACTAGCCCTTGATCTGATGTGTCGTTTGCAAATATCTTCTCCCATTCTGTCAGTTGTCTTTTGATTTTGTTGACTGTTACCTTTGCTGTGTGCAAAAGCTTTTGATCTTGATGAAGTCCCAATAGTTCATCTTTGCCCTTCTTCCCTTGCCACTGGCAATGTTCCTAGGAAGAAGTTGCTGTGGCTGAGGTCGAAGAGGTTGCTGCCTGTGTTCTCCTCAAGGATTTTGATGGATTCCTTTCTCACATTGAGGTCCTTCATCCATTTTGAGTCTATTTTCATGTGTGGTGTAAGGAAATGGTGCAGTTTCATTTTTCTGCATGTGGCTGTCCGATTTTCCCACATCATTTCTTGAAGAGACTGGCTCTTTTCCATTGGACATTCTTTCCTGCAGTCGACGATTAGTTGACTATAGAGTTGAGGGTCTATTTCTGGCCTCTCTATTCTGTTCCATTTATCTATGTGTCTGTTTTTGTGCCAGTATCATACTGTCTTGATGATGACAGCTTTGTTATAGATCTTGAAGTCTGGAATTTTGATGCCACAAACATGGCTTTCTTTTTCAATATTCCTTTGGCTCTTCGAGATCTTTTCTGGTTCCATATAAATTTTAGGATTATTTGTTCCATTTCTTTGAAAAAAATTGATGGTATTTTGATAGGGATTGAGTTAAATGTGTAGATAGCTTTAGGTAGCATAGATATTTTCACAATATTTGTTCTTCCAATCCATGAGCATGGAAGATTTTTCCATTTCTTTATGTCTTTCTCAGTTTCTTTAGTGAGTACTTTATAGTTTTCTGAGTATAGTTTCTTAGCCTCTTTGGTTAGGTTTATTCCTAGGTATCTTATGGTTTTCGGTGCAATTGTAAATGAGATTGACTCCTTAATTTCTCTTTCTTCTGTCTTGCTATTGGTGTATATAAATGCAACTGATTTCTGAGCATTGATTTTATATCCTGACACTTTACTGAATTCCTGTATGAGTGCAGGCGGTTTTGGAGTGGAGTCTTTTGGGTTTTCCACATAAAGTATCATTTGCACAGGTTGGGAGTTTTGCACATAAAGTATCATTTGTAAAGATTGAGAATTTGACTTCTTCTTTGCTGATTTGGATGCCTTTAATTTCTTTTTGTTTTTATTGTCTGATTGCTGAGGCTAGTACTTCTAGCAATGGTGATAATGGACATCCCTGCCATGTTCCTGACCTTAGCGGAAAAGCTCTCAGTTTTTCTCCATTGAGAATGATATTTGGGGTGGGTTTTTCATAGATGGCTTTGATAATATTCAGCTATGTAGCCTCTATCCCTACACTTTGCAGAGTTTTAATCAGGAAAGGATGCTGTATTTGTCAAATACTTCTTTCAGCATCTATTGAGAGCATCATACAGTTCTTGTTCTTTCTTTATTAATGCATTGTATCATATTGATAGATTTTCCGATGTTGAACCAACCTTGCAGTCCTGGGATAAATCCCACTTTGTCATGGTAAATAATCCTTTTAATATACTGTTGGAGCCTATTGGCTAATATTTTAGTGAGAATTTTCGCATCTGTGTTCATCAAGGATATTGGTCTGTAATTTTTTTTTTTTTTTTTTTTTTTTTTGATGGGATCGTTGTCTGGTTTTGGGATGAAGGTAAATGTTGGCCTCATAAAATGAGTTTGGAAGTTTTCCTTCCAGTTCTATTTTTTGGTACAGTTTCAGGAGAATTGGAATTAATTCTTCTTTAAATGTTTAGTAGAATACCCCTGGGAAGCGGTCTGGCCCTGGACTCTTGTTTGTTGGGAGATTTTTGATGAGTGCTTCAGGCTCTTTACTGGTTATGGGTCTGTTCAGGTTTTCTGTTTCTTCCTGGTTCAGTTGTGGTAGTTTATATGTCTCTAGGAATGCATCCATTTCTTCCAGATAGTCAAATTTGCTGGTGTATAGTTGCTCTTAATGCATTCTTATAATTGTTTGCCTTTCTTTGGAGTTGGTTGTGATCTCTCCTCTTTCATTCATGATTTTATTTATTTGAGTCCTTTCTCTTTTTTCTTTTTGATAATATGGCCAGGGGTTTATCAATCTTATTAATTCTTTCAAAGAACCAGCTCCTAGTTTCGTTGATTTGTTCTATTGGGTTTTTTTGTTTGTTTGTTTGTTTGTTTCTATTCCATTGATTTCTGCTCTGATCTTTATTTTTTCTCTTCTCCTGCTGGGTTTAGGCTTTCTTTGTTGTTCTTTCTCCAGCTCCTTTAGGTGTTGGGTTAGTTTGTGTATATGAGACCTTTCTTGTTTGTTGAGAAAGGTTTTTATCACTCTGTATTTTCCTCTCAGAACTGCCTTTGCGGTGTCCCACAGAATTTGAACCATTGTGTTTTCATTATCATTTGTTTCCATGACATTTTTCAATTCATCTTTAATTTTCTGGTTGACTCATTCATTCCTTAGAAGGATGCTGTTTAGTCTCCATGTATTTGGGTTCTTTCCAAATTTCCTCTTGTGATTGAGTTCTAACTTCTGATCATTGTGGTCTGAAAATATGCAGGGAATGATCTCAATCTTTTGGTACTGGTTGAGACCTGATCTGTGACCCAGGATGTGATCTATTATGGAGAATGTTCCATGTACACTAGAGAAGAATGAATATTCTGTTGCTTTGGGATGGAATGTTCTGTATATATCTGTGATGTCCATCTGGTCTGGTGTGTCATTTAAGGCCTGTATTTCCTTGTTGCTCTTTTGCTTGGATGATCTGTCCATTTCAGTGAGGGTTTTTTAAAGTCCCCTACTATTATTGTATTATTGTCAATGTGTTTCTTTGATTTTGTTATTATGTGGTTTATATAGTTGGCTGCTCCCATGTTACGAGCATAGTTATTTAAAATTGTTAGATCCTGTTGTTAGACCCTTTGAGTATGATATAGTGTCCTTCCTCATCTCTTATTACAGTCTTTGGCTTAAAATCTAATTGATCTGATATAAGGATCGGCACCCCAGCTTTCTTTTGATGTCCATTAGCATGGTGAATTGTTTTCCACCTCTCACTTTAAATCTGGAGGTATCCTTGGGTTTAAAATGAGTTTCTTGTAGACAGCATATTGATGGGTTTGGTTTCTTATCCATTCTGATACCCTATGTCTTTTGATTGGGGCATTTGGCCCATTTACATTCAGGGTAACTATTGAGAGATATGAATTTAGTGCTATTGTATTGCCTGTAAGGTGACTATTAATGTATATTGTCTGTTCCTTTCTCGTCTACTACTTTTAGGCTCTTTCTTTGCTTAGAGGACCCCTTTCAGTATTTCTTGCAGAGCTGGTTTGGTGTTTAAAAACTCTTTCAGTTTTTGTTTGTCCTAGAAGCTTTTTATCACTCCTTCTATTTTCAATGATAACCTAGCTGGATATAGTATTCTTGGCTGCATGTTTTTCTAATTTAATGCTCTGAATATATTATGCCAGTTCTTTCTGGCCTCCCAGGTCTTTGTGGATAAGTCTGCTGCCAGTCTAATAAGTCTAATATTTTTACCACTACAGACTTCATATCCTGGGCTGCTTTCCGGATTTTCTCTTCGTCACTAAGTCTTGTAAATTTTACTATTAGATGATGGGTTGTGGACCTATTCTTATTGATTTTGAGGGGGACTCTCTGAGCCTCCTGGATTTTGATGCTTGTTCCCTTTGCCATTTTAGGGAAATTCTCTACAATAATTCACTCCAATATACCTCCTGCCCCCCTCTCTCTTTCTTCTTCTCTTGTAATCCCAATTATTCTAATATTGTTTTGTCTTATGGTATCACTTATTTCTCAAGTTCTCCCCTTGTGGTCTAGTAGTTGTTTGTCTCTCTTTTGTTCAGCTTCTTTATTCTCTGTCATTTGGTCTTCTATATCACTAATTCTCTCTTCTGCCTCATTTATCCTAGCAATAAGATCCTCCATTTTTGAGTGCACCTCATAAATAGCTTTTTTAATTTCAACTTGGTTAGATTTTAGTTCTTTTATTTCTCCAGAAAGGGCTTTTATTTCTCCAGACAGGTTTCTCTAATATCTTCCGTGCCTTTTTCGAGGCACGCAAGCACCTTGAGAATCATCATTCTGAACTCTAGATCTGACATATTATCAATGTCCATATTGATTAGGTCCCTGGCCTTTGGTACTGCCTCTCATTCTTTTTTTTTTTTTTTTTTGTGGTGAGTTTTTCAGTCTTGTCATTTTATCCAGGTAAGAATGTATGAAGGAGAGAATAAAATACTAAAAGGGTGGCAAAGAACTCCATAAAATGTGCTTTATCCAAATCAGAAGAGACCCCAAATCCTGGGGGGGCGGGGCAAGTAAGGGGGTAAAAAGAAGTTCAGAAAAAAAAAACGAAAAAAATAAAGAAAAAATCTAAAAAAGAAAAAAAAAATATATATTATATTGGTGGATAGAACAGGGTCACCCACTTAATTTTGGGAGTATTTTGATCTTTTAGAAGAAACTACCTCCCAAAATTTTAAAGAATGAAAAACATATATAATGGTAAACACAATGAAGGGATGGAATATGAGTATAAAGATGAAAAACTGTTTTTAAAAAAAATTCAAAAAAAGGAATTGATAAGTTGTTTGGTAAAATAAAGAAAAAGAAAGTGGAGAGAATTTCCTCAGTCTGGAGACTAGAACAAGGCCCTTTGCTAGATTTAGGTTATATTTTGATCTATTAGAAGAAGTTGTATCCCAAAATTTTTTAGACGAAAAAACCCTATGTGTATACAAAAAATAAAGTTAGATAGTATGAAGGATAAAATATGACTATAATAATGAAGTTCCAAAAAAGATTTTTTTGAAAGGTATTGTTAAGATAAACTAGTTAAAAATGTTAAAAGAGGAAAGGGTAAAAGTTAAAAAAAATTAGCAGAAGAAAAAAATAAAATAAAAAAAAAATTAATTAACTTTGTAAGGCTAAAGAATCTTGGGGTAAAGCCATGAATTCCATGCTTTGCTTTCTCTTCCTCTGGAATTCCACTGTTCTCCTTGGTAAGTGAACTTGGTCATGGCTGGATTTCTTGATGATCTTCTTGGGGAGGGGCCTGTTGCAGTGATTCTTAAATGCCTTTGCCCAAGGTGAAATTGCACCGCCCTTACCAGGGGCCAGGCTAAGTTATCCACTCGGGTTTGCTTTCAGGAAATTTTGTTCCCTGAATACTTTCTGTAGAGTTCCAGAGGGCAGGAACGAAAATGGCGGCCTCCCAGTCTTTAGCCCGGAGGAGCTGAGAGCTTGGGGCCCCACTCGTCATTGTGTCTTTGGAGAAAAGTGCTCAATCACTCCCGTCTCCCTGGCCTCCGGCTGCGCTCTGAGCTCACCGAGCCTGTGATCAAGCATCTCTGTCTCTGGCACACAGCCCCGCCTGGCATCTCCAAACCCAGCCGATCCCTGTGCTCTTCCAGGGGTGTCTCCCCAGATCTCGTGGGGTCCCCACTTACAGAGCAGTGGCCTTTGCCACAGATCACAATTTAAGGTATCCCTGAGTTGAGAGTTCACTCCTCAGCTCCATCTCTGTAGCCAGCTTCCCTGCTCTAATACCTGTGAGCTCTGTGACACTCAGACACCCCCATCCTTCTGTGACCCCGTGGGATCTGAAACCATGTTGTCCCCATGTGGGCTTCACCCCAGTTTAGTCTCTGGAGCGATGTCCCTCAGTGGAGCAGACTTTTAAAAGTTCTGATTTTGTGCTCCATTGCTCTGCTGCTTGCTGGGAGTCGGCCATTCCCCCCACGGTCTATCTTCCTGTCGCTTTGGATTCACTTCTCCTCCGGTCCTACCTTTCAGAAAGTGGTCGATTTTCTGTTTCTAGAATTACTGCTCTTCTTCTCTTTGATCTCCTGTTGGATTTTTGGGTGTTTGGAATGGTTTGATAAGTTATCTAGCTGATCTCCTGCTACCTGATGTTGTCTCAGCCTGCTACTTCTCTGCCATCTTGACTCCTCCCCGCTCTTCTTTTCTTTATGTTGGTATGCATTTCTCACTTAGATTGTTTTCACTCTTCTTGAAGAAGTTCTTATTATATTTCTTGGGTTACAATTTTACTAGCAACACATTCCTCCAAATTTTGTTTGTTTGAGAAAATCCTTAATTCTTCTTCACTTTTGAAATATAATGTCACTGGATACAAAATTCTAAATTTGTGATTTTTCTTTCAGTATCTAAAATATCTCACTCTACTCTCTTCTTTTGGCATGGTCTCTTGAGAGAAATTCTATTTTTACCCTTCTTTAGATAAGGCGTTTCTTCTTCTTTCTTCAAGATTTTCTCTGTGTCTTAAAATTTGTGTTGTTTGAATATGATATGACTACATGTAGTTTTTTTTTTTTTGTATTTATACTGCTGTTGTTTTCTGAGCTTTCTCAATATTTTGTTTGGTACCTGTCTAATTTTGGAAAATTTTCACTCATCACCTTAAGTATTTCTTATATTCCATCTTTTTTCTCCTTTATATATCTTATACCTTTTATAATTGTCCAACACTTCATAAATATTTCACTCTGTCTTTTTAATTCTTTTTTCTTTTTGCATTTCGGTTTTTGAAGTTTCTATTAAACATACCTCAGGTTCACTGATTTTTTTCTGTAGTCTTTTTTAGTGTGTAGATAAGCCCATTCAAGGCATTCTTCATTTCTGCTATTGTTTTTGATTTCTAGCATTTCCTTTTGATTAATACTTCAATTTTGCATATATCCACATATATTATTCACGTGTTCTTGTGTGTTTTCCTCTTTTTCAATTAAAGCCTTTGCTGTAATTTCTGGTGTAATAGTTCCACTATCCACTATCTTTACCTTATCTAAGTTTGGTTTTGATGTTTGTTCTTTTTTTCTAAAGATTTTATTCATTTATTTGACAGAGAGAGAGAGAGAGATCACAAGTACGCAGAAAGCTAGGCAGAGAGAGAGGGGGGAAGCAGGCTGCCTGCTGAGCAGATAGCCCGGTGTGGGGCTTGATCCCAGGACCCTGAGATCAAGACCTGAGCCGAAGGCAGAGGCCCAACTCACTGAGCCACCCAGGCGCCCCTTGATGTTTGTTCTTCAACTTCAACTGGTTTTTGTTCATGTTGTTGTTGTCCTTTTGAATGCCTTGTACTACTTTGTTGAAAGCCAGGCATGATGTTTCAGGTAAAAGGAACTGAAATAAATAGGCCTGTAGTATGAGGCTTTATGTTTACATTACTAGGAGTTAGGCTGGGCTTATTTTGCTTTTAGGCTATGCTTATTTTTTTCTAACTATTGTTCTGAGGCCAAAGTTTCCTCTGGTATTTTTTTTTTCAGTTTTCCCTGTTGTCTTTGGCTTTCCTTAGAGAGGTATTCTTTTTTCTTAAAAAAAAAATATTTATTTATTTGAGAGAGAGTGGAAGAGGGAGTGAATTTGGGGGGCAGAGAGGAGTAGAGGGAGAGAATCTCAAGCAGACTCTCTGCTGAGCTTGGATTCGGATGTGGGGCTCAGTCTCATGATCCTGAGATCATGACCTGAGCCGAAAGCAAGGGTCAGACACTTAACTGACTGAGCCACCTAAGCACCCTGAGAATTATTCTTAAATAACTGATAGTCTGATTTCTGCTTCTGTGCTTCTGCTCTGGTAATCTCTGATTCTCTATTTTCAACTGTCTATCTAATATTTGAGGCATCTGTTTTCCTTCTGACTTCACTTCTCTGTTGTTTCTAAGGGGAATTATTCATTTTCAATTTGTTCATCATTTTTCTTGTGAGGATGGGTGAGGTAACTTTCAAGATTTTTAATTGTTGGACCAGAAACCAGAAATTTCACAATGATCACTGTTTACTTCTTGGTTTATAATTCTCTGTCTGTAAAATAAAAGAATAAGATCATTACTTGGTGGCTAAATTCTCCCCTAGCTCTAGCATTCTATTGAGACCATAAGCAGTGACTTGCAAAAGTGACTGTGCTGTTATGTGACATTTGCTACTCTTCATTACAGGCAGACCTCCAGGTGGACAAGGAGAGGCAGAATTTCTTTGAGTCTTCCCTTGATTATGTTTATCAAATCCAGGAAGTTCAGGAGTCCAAGAAGTTCAACATTGTGGAGCCAGTAAGTTCTATCTGTTGATGAATAGTCTAAAAATATTTACCATATACCAGGTAAATATGGAGAACTTTGACCATAAAATTGAGATTTCAAAGATGCTGAAGGATATTTAATGCTTAATAATGAATGTCAAGAAAATAAACACAGTAGCTTGGGTTGCTCTTGCTCTCTTACTAACAATATTTTCTCTCTCTTCTTTACCTCTCCTCCCCTGCCTTTTTTTCCTCTCCCATTTTCTGTCCCTTCAGCTATGATTTTTCTTTCCTTCTCTTTTTTGCTTCCTTTCTCCTTTTCTCCCTCCTTTGATTTCTCTGACACCTTTTCTTTTTTTTTTTTTTTTCTCTTCCCTTCCTTGCTCTCATGCTTTCATAAAACTTTTGAAGTGCCTGTAATATGCCTGTCAATTTGCTAGGAGCCCATTTCCCTTGCACTTAATGACTTCCTATTGTACTATTTTTACTTCTATCTTCTTTATTTTCTCCTTACATCTCCTTGACTATAAAAACGGTGTGCTTTGATATGACAACTCTGTTGAATTTTAATTCTTAGTAAAGAAAATATAGAAAAATTATAGGAAAAAACAAATAACAAATTCCAATACAGAGATAATCACTGTTGATATTTTGGCATTTTCTTTCCAAATTTTCTGTATTTGTTATATTTCTCTCTCTATATATGTCTGTCTTTGTACTTTAGATGTGGATGTATGTACACATGTGTGCAGGTCTGTTTACACATATATATATTTTTCACATGAACATGTATATCAATGTACATCTAAATGTGTATTTGTCTTCCCTTATGTATATATTTATATGTATATCTGTGTGCAACCAAGTGTTTATTCATTTATACAAAAAATAATTGAGCTTCTGTTATATGTCAGGCACTGTGCTAAACACTGGGTATCTTATAGTGAGTAAGACAAACTCTGTTTCTGTCTTTATAAAGACTACACTCTTATTGGGTAGACAGAAGGGAAAGAAGGATATATATAAATAAAACTAATTGTAAGTTATAATAAGGGCTAAAACAAATAACAAGAATGGGCAACTACTTTAGATTAAGTGGTCAAGGAGGAAGTCTGAAAGTATCACTTAAGATAAGTTCTAAAGAAAGAGAGGATGTAGCCACATGCATAATGGGGAAATAATATTAAAGACACAGAAAAAAACACATGTGCATGGTCCTCAAGTTAGGAAAGAATGGTGTGTTTGAGGAATGAAAATGTTAGTGCCTTTAGATATAGGTGATAGAAAAGGAGACTGGCAGGAAATAATGTAGGATAGGAAGGCATAGGACTTGTAATCATGGTAAGGAGTTTGGATAGTAGTCTAAGTGTAGTGGAAAACCACGGATATAAGTTTTAATCAGGATATGACTTAAGCTGATTTTGTTGTGTGGAGAATGGCTTGGAAGAAACCAACAGAGGAAGCAAGGAATCCAATTAGGAGGCTACTACAGCAGTCTAGGCAAGAAAAGAGGTTGGTTTGGGTTAGGGTGCTGAAAGTGGAAACAGAAAAGAATGGCTGGATTAGAGATATATTTTGGTGGCAAAACTGACAGAATTTGGATTGAGATATGAGTGGAAAAGAAATCAAGGATGATTCTTTACTTTCTGGCTTGACTGAGTAAATGGTAGGGTCATTTCCTGAGATGAGAAAGCTTGGAAGAGAAACAGAAAGATTGTGTATATGACAATGTATGTAGTACACAAACCCATTTACATTTATATATAAATAAATATATATATGTACATGTGTGTATATATGTACTGTTGTTATGTTTTTGTGTATACATAATTTGTGTTTATATGTTTATATATAATATATATTATATATATTTATATATAAATATAAATATTTATAATATATGCATATGTATATGCATATTGTGTATCTGTGTGCATATTTACATATACCTATCCACTTATTTTCTAAAAAGAATAGAGAAATTATTACTACTTCCTATTATTATACTTTACTATTGCCAGAAGTGAGCATTATTGTTTAAAGGTTTGTATTTCATAGATGAAATCATATTTTCATTGTTTTTCTGTATATTTATTAATGAATTTGAATATTTGGAACATTAAAAAAATTATTAGTTCTTTTATGTCTTATTCTTAAACCCCTCTGAAATATTTTTAATTTGAAAATGGTTTCATACTATTTGAATCTTTTAGCATTAGGACATTCTTCATTAAGGTACAGAACCTACTTTACTCATTTATTCACTTATTTATTTGCCCAACAAATATTGATCACCTATTCTCTGCCAATTCTGAGGATATAGAGAGAAAATGCACAGTCTATTCCATATGGTCCAAACTATGAATGGTTTTATATGCTATCTGGAAAGGATTTGAATGACTACATTTGTTAGTAGTTCTTATTTTCTGGAACTAAGTCCAACGTAAATATTTAATAAGAGAATAGCTATGTGTAGACCTGCTTGTGTTTTCATGATTACTTTTAACACTATACTTGGTATATGGAGTTTCTTTTCCAAGTTTCTTTTTCCTTTATTCAGTAATGAGAAGGTACAGATGATGAAGTTATTTTTATACATTTTCCCTAGGTTTTGGCCTTTCTTCATAGTCTCTTCATTTCCAACAACTTAACTGTGGAGCTCACGCAGGATTTCCTCCCATACAAACAGCAGCTCCAGCTCAGTTTGCAGAATGTGAGTTTGCATGTGGGTTTCTTCACCTGTTCCAGTTGGATCTCAGCCACAATGACCTTGATCTTGAAATCCCAGCTTATTGCATTCTAGCCAATTTGTTAGGACATACTAATGTGGGTCATAATTATTTTAGTGTGCTTTCTCTTCCAGTTTCAACTCTTACCAGTCTTTGAGGCTTATTGTTGTTCAAACCTACCCTTCCACCCTCTGACACTTCTATCTATCCAGTAAACATTAAATGTTGCTAATTTACTGCATCCCTCTCAGATCAGAACCCAACTATGGGCTTAAGCACAAATTTTTTTAATTGTTATTATTATTTATTGTTATTGTCTTTTTTTTAAACATTTTTTTAAATTTATTTTCAGCATAACAGTATTCATTGTTTTTGTACCACACCCAGTGCTCCATGCAATCCGTGCCCTCTCTAATACTCACCACCTGGTTCCCCCAACCTCCCACCCCCCCACCTCTTCAAACCTTTCAGATTGTTTTTCAGAGTCCATAGTCTCTCATTGTTCACCTCCCCTTCCAATTTCCCCCAACTCCCTTCTCCTAACTCCCCATGTCCTCCATGTAAGCACAAATTTTATGCTACTTCCATGTTGGTCGGTCAAGGCACTTGTGAGTTTTATGACATGAATGCCCACTTTCCCCTCTCTTCCTTTTCTCACTAATCACTAGAATTAAATTATATATAAAGGTTTTATTCACCTTCTTTCCCATGCTGGTTCTTATAGATGGCCATAGGCATAACCTTCCCATCTTTGTAACATATATATTTTTTCTCACTTGCTTATTTAACCCACTATTCAGTGAATGGCTATGGATATAACATATACTCTGTGCCAGGCATGGACATACCATAATGAAGTATGTTAGGTTTTCTGTCCTCAGGGAACATACAGTCTCTTGCAGGAAAGAGACATAAACACTGTAACACACCATAATTCCTTGTGATAAGTGTTTCAATAGCATCAAGACCAGAAATTTTAAGGAAGCACAGAAAGTGGAACATTTGACTGCCCGACACAGTTAGAGAAGGCATCACTGAGATAGTGACTTTGGACTAGTTGTTACATTACATGAAATTTGTAGAGTATTTTTATATGAAAAAGTTGCTAATAAGGTTGTCAGTGGAAATAAACTTCACCTGGTTGTTTAGGAGGATCCTGACTTACAGTTGTTTAGTTTCTTTCTTTTTGGGTACTCACCTTCACCAGAATGTGAGAGCCCCTGACTTCTATGGATTTTTAAAATCTTCCTATAACCAGGTTAATCATTTGAATCTTCCTCCAAATAGAACTTGAAAAGTATGAGTTTAATAACAATGTTTTGTATCTGTGTATATGATGAACTCATTCACAAGATAATAAATATTGTGGGCCTAACAAGATAGATAGCTCAGATCACCTTTGTGACTGATGTAACAATCTTGAGACTGGACATTAAGAACCTATCTCTAGTGATTTTCATACCCACATTTTAAGCAGTGTTTTGCTATTGTGTTTTAGTTGTACAGTTTTAAATAGATTTCTTCTTACCATTAGTTTTTGTTATTCATGAATATGAAAACATAACTTTTCTATTGACATATCTTCAAAGATAGCACCTTGTCATGTATTTTATCCTAATAAGCCAGAATTTGATTCAGAGTCAAGTAGGCAGTAACTTTAATTGAGGCAGAGCTTAGAAGTTGCCATGATAATATTACCTTTGAAAACTTTTACAGTTTCCTATCTTGTAAAGCAGAGTTCAGTCTGGCGCTTAGAATTCTAAGAACGTTTATTTATTGGCTTATGTGATTCCCATTAGAATAAAGTCTCCCAGATGTATTTTTATGGTTATATTGCTATTTATGTTTCTGTTTCCCTTTTAGTCTTTGGCTCTGTCAATCTCGTAAAATTGTTTTCTAGTCACGATGCTATTCAACATTTTTGTTGTTGTTTTTGCTATATTGTAGCATATATGCAAACCAAGAAAACTCTGCACTGGATCTATAATCAATAAGTGCTTTTTAATAATCATGGTGATAATGAGAATAATTATGATGATAATGTCTTCACAGACAAGAAATCATTTCTCCAGTACCCGAGAAGAGATGGAAGAACTTAAGAAAAGGATGAAAGAAGCTCCCCAGACATGCAAACTTCCAGGACAGCCTACCATTGAAGGCTATCTCTATACACAAGAGAAATGTGTGTGGGAATACAGGGATACACACTGGGTTTCAGTAGGCTAGCACCTACTGCCACTTGGCATCTCCAAACTCCACGTACCCATATTGTTCACAGACCCCTGACAACTCTTTGGAGAACAGTCTGGGAACAGAGAAAAAAAAAGAAAAGGAAGGAGAAATTGGAGGGGTAGTAGTTAAGGATTTGTTTTCTGAAGACTTCGGGATGATTTTTTCTCCGTGATCCAAAGTGGGGATTGTTAATTATTTAATCCTTCTGATGACTATGACTAGGGGGAAAAAGGAGGTAGGGGAAAGGAGGCAGAAAAATAATATTTATTACACCTACTATGTACCAGGCATGGTGCAAAGTGCATTAAATATACTATCTCATTTAATCTTTAAAATCACTTATCATACCATTTTACTTGAGGCCACTGAGGCTTATAGAGATCACTAGTTGAAAGTTACCCAACGATATGTTGGCAAATTGAACATAATTTAAAACAACAACAACAACAACAAAGTTACCCAGCTATCAAGTAGCAAGCCTGAGTAAACTCAGTTCTATGAAATGCCAAAACCTATCCTCCTATCACTATACCCTATACCTTCCACTGCCTTAGGAATACGTGGTTGCTCTTAAAGCACTAAACAACAATCATTGTGCTTTCAGTGGGCAGGACAGTTGTTCATTGCTAACCAAGGCCCATGGATTAACTTCTCCATTCACTGAATATTGCAGAGGATTTAAGCCTTCCTACTTCCTAAATTACTTTATGAAAACTTGTGTGTGCTCTTTGATTTTCCTTACGAACTATGACCCAATGGTTCCAAAGCCTGTGATTTCAGCCCTGCCCAGACTTATTATACCTGAGAAGAGGCAAAGGAGGCTATTTACTTGTTACCAGTGACAAAAACTACTGCAATTCACAAAGCATGGCATTCAAGCAGTGATAGTATCATCTTTTCTTCTCTAAGAGAAATTAACTTCTGGTGGTTTTCAAACATATATTCTTTAACCTCTTGGGTTTATCTCTACAACTCTGCATTGCAGAATTTCTCAGTCTCAGTGCAATTGACATTTTGGGCTGGGTAGTTCTTTGTTCTGAGAGGGGGGTCATATACATTATAAGATATTTAGCAGCATCTGTGACCTGTCCTCACTTTATTCTAATAGCATTCCATAGGTATGACAACCTAAAATGTCTCCAGACATTGCCAAATATCTCTTTGGCAAAATTGCCCTTGGTTGAAAACTACTGCTATATTATAAATGATGTGGGAATAATGATTTTCTAATCTTGGCTCTAATATCAACTAGCTACATGGTGCTTCTGTGCCCCAGTTTTCTAATGTGTCAAATGGATATGATGTTGCTATTCAGTTGAATGTTTACCGAACATCCTTTTTGCCTGACGATATGTAGTGCATTGAGGATTTTAAAAATATGAACCAATCTTATTTTTTTTCAAATCCAACATTATTTTTATTTATTTTTATTTTTTTGTTATTCTTTTATTATGGTCTGTTAGTAACCTTCAAGAAGTTCATAGTCTGATGAGGAAAACAGACAACTATATCAAGAATTATAAGGAAATGTGTTGAGCACTGCATTTGGGGCATATATCTAAGGGCTTCATTGAGGAAGCAATGTTTAAATTAGGAATTGAATTATGAGTGGAAGTTTGATAGACAAAAAAAGGGGGGTGGATTTCAGGTATATACCATTGCATGTTACTCAGGCACAAAGGTGTATGAGGATGTAGTTAATTTTCAGGGTCATAGTTTGCAAAGAATAGCCCTGGTATACACTTTCCATCCTGATGTAATTATTAATAGTGACCCATTCACTCTTAAGTATGTATTGAATTTGGACTAAAAATATATGGTCACCTGTTTATTTGGTAACTGAAAGTAATTCAATGAGACAGGACCATAGAGGGTGGCAAAAGACAAAGTAGGAAAGGTAAATGTCATATTAGGAAGGGTCTTATGGGCCAACATGAGTTTAGAGACAGTGGGAAAGCCATGCAAGATTTATAGGAAAGATGAAATAATAGACATCAGTATTTAAAAAATATTCCTTTAGCTAAAGAATAGAGAATGGACTGGAGAGTAGTGATCAGAGATGGGAGCAATCAGAGAGAAGGTCACTGTCATAATTAATTAGTGAAATGTTGAATTTTTATTTTGTTTGAAGTACATCATAAAACATTATAAGTAATTCAGCAATAGGGTCCTGAACTAATTCAATTCTAGAAGGGATGCAGAGAGGAAGCAGCTGAAGGAGCGACATGTGGGAAAAAGAATGAGCAGTTCCCAACCACCAGACAAAAGGGACAAGTTACAGGGAAGAAGAAGGAGAAGATTACAGATGTTTCCAACTCATAAAATAGGATGAACAGCAGAAGCGTTTAGAAGAGACATGGCAAGAAGAGTTATTTGGAGTAAGCTAGAGCAGATATGGAAAGCATTTGATAAGGATTAGGATCTCTATATGTGCTGTGCATCGAGAGCCCACAGGGTTAGAGTTCAGGGGAAGATTAGAGCTAGATCTAAAGCCCTGTGATTATGAAGAGCAGGCTATACCACTTCCATCTTAGGAGTGTATTGACCAGACAGCCAAATGGATATAGTCTGTCAGCTCACTTTTGCCTATCATTGTAGGGGCTTTGGGAATATCCTGGGTGAAATATTACTGCCAGTATGAGAAGGAGACCAAAATGCTCACCATGACACCTATGGAGCAGAAGCCAGGTGCTAAACAGGTCAGTTCTTTTGTGTGCCATATTTTTTGAAACGCATCTCTGACTGTATCTTAGAAAAGAGTATATCTTGACTTAGTTTCAAAGAATCAAGTCCATCATGGTTATGTGAAGCCATGACTTTGTATGTTCCTCTTGACACAAATTTGCATTGGGCCAGCTACTACTCAGTTGAGTGAAATATTTCCGTTAATTATGTCAAGCCTTCTGAAAATGCCTGTACTTTTTCAGGTCATTTATTAAATTATTACAAGTGCTTGTCACATTGTACAAGAAAATTTGCAAGAATATAGATGAATTGCAAGAGGATAGTGTTACTTGCTTTTAAGAAGTCTCTACTTCTTAGGATTCTTAGGATTCCTTTAAACAGCAAGTGTTTAAAATATCATTTTCCGAAATTCCTTGGTTTTTAGAGAAGTATGTCTGTTTCCTGAAGTTAGAATAATCTGTACCCCCTATTCTATGTAATTTTCAGATATATTTAAGCAGGTAATGCTTCTTCTTCTGTCCTTCAAGCCTTCCCCATCCCCTAAAATGTGAAGATGAGTTTAACACACTAAGAAGATAGTTTCTTACCTGGAAGAACCTAATCTTATATATTACATACTTTACTATACTTACTGTACTATGCTATAGTATATTATATATATGACAACACAGCCAAAAAGCTTACTCTGTCATTTCACTTTTGCCTATCTTTGTAGAGGCTTTGGAAATTCTGTCTCTCAAGGGTTTATTAAGATAAAAGCTGATAGAATATTCATATTCTAAAAGTAGTGGGTCCCTTTAAACTGTCTCTTAGACTGCGTTGTAAGGCATTATTTTTAAGGATTTCTATTCTTTATAAATTGTTTACAAAGTCAAACAAGGTTCATTTGTTAGCACTGAACCTTGGTGGCGTGAAAAGACCTAATTTCGGTAGGCAGAAATTTGGAGAAAAATTGGGCCATTTTGTCTCCTTTGCTGGTGCTTTCCCTAGAAGATCTCTCTTGTGTGACTTTTTCACAGAAAATTGGAGAGGACTGAGATTTGGTGTCAAGCTATAGAAAAATTGCCTTTTTTGTCTTGAACCCAGAATTTTGTCATTCAGCTTTGAATGGGTATTGGAGATGGAATGCACCTCTAATGAAGTATACCAAATGGGGTTTCCAGAACCCTCATCCATGCTTCTATATGGGCCAGTTACTCATTCCTGACTCCAAAACTCTTCTTAGTTTCTAGTCTGTTAATTGCCAAAGTAACTTCCAAGTGGTTTCATTAAATTTATCTTGGGCTCTATGACAGCATTTTTTTCCATTTCTGTTGGTACTTAGCTGATGTATCTTATTGACTAGTGCTTATAAGCACTGTCCTGTAGTTTCTTCCTTTTCTTTTCCTACACACATTTCTTTCCCAGTCCCAGACTTTAAAATAAGCTGATTAGGCCCTTTCTTTTCTGCTCAAGCACCTACTGAAAAGCTCAAGACAGAAGCAGTCATCCCACTTTCATATCCTCCTAGGAGATGAGCCCAAGCTCTCCTTTTAGTTTTTCTTTCCTTCTTCCCTTTTCATTGAGTGGCTGCTTGTAAAATTGCAATAGTCAGCCTAAGCAGTTTTAATATGGGATTCCTTATGGAGTGGAAAGAGGAACTTGGTTCTCTATTTAGAAGGAAAGGAAGGTAAATTAGTAACTTGAATTTCCCTAAAATGAAGTTGGAAATGATTTCTTCTTGTCATTTCTCTCAGTTCCTATTCCTGGTTTGTGTTTTAGAAAGGTAAATAATACAAGGAAGTGAGACTATAATAACACCATAAAATCCACTATTTATTGACATCTACTGTGTGCCCGGCACTGAGTTAGACACTTTTCGTCAAGCGCTTCATTTACTTTCTCAGTATGCCTGTCAAATATTAGTGGTTCAGTTTGAAGACGGATCCCTCTTTCTGATTATGGTACTTAACAGTGTTCCCTACTAGTTCAGCCTATCAACTTCCACTTGTGTTGTGCTGCTCATTTTACAGGTTATCTTCCCAAATTCTCTTTTATAGGATCCCCATCATTTCCCTGTCAGGCAGTTGTAGTAAGAGGAAGGAGTGCTATATTTTGACTTTCAACAACTGGGTTTAAATCCTACCTCTGTGACCTATTAGCTTTTTGACCCCAAGTAAATTATGTAATATTGCTCAGTATCATTTTCCTCATCAGAAAAATGGCAAGAATGATACTGTAGTTCATAAAAATTTCTTGGGCACTAATCTTTCTTAGATCCTAGAGATAAAAAGATAAATAAGATGCTGTCCATGCCCTTGAATTCTCAGTCAATTGGGGAAATAAGGCACAGAAATGGGAAGCTTTAATATAATGCGCAAAATACATAGTGAACAGTATATGGGATTGGAGAAGAATTTTGAAGGAAATTAAAGCTGAACTGCAGTATGTAGAACAATTATGAGTTTAGCCAGACCAAGAATATAGATAAAGTCATTGAAGATGGAGGAAACATTATTTGCAGTTATGGAGTCATGAGAGTTATGACATGTGTGAAATGAGAGCACTTCTGCATGGATGGGGCATAAAACAGATGGGGGTGGCTAGGGGTAACCTGGAGTAATAGACAGACCTATGATGCCTCTGAATCTGAGAGAGTTGAGAGTTTAAAAGGGGGAGGGTGAGTATATGATGCTGTTAGTTGCTGTCATCCTGAAGGACTTGTAATTCTTGATACCCTCAGTGTTAGGGTAGAGAAGGCAGATTGAAGGATGAATTTAGAGTTGAGTTTTTATAGTGTAGGGGCAGCAAAAGGGTAGGCCTGAAAGGGAGTTGAGTGTACCAATAAGAAATAAGTATTATATGCAATTAATGAATTGTCGAACATAATATCAAAAACTAATGATGTATTATATATTGCCTAATTGAACATAATAAAAAAATGAAATAAAAAAGTATTGTTTGATCAGTTGGATCAACTGTATGGACCAGTTTGGATGGCATAGTACCTAGACCCAGAACTGACACTTGGGAAGTATTTCTGAATTTCTGGCATCAAAGTGGTTAGCATTTTTCCCATTTAATAGATTGTAAAGTTAAGGTTCAGAGAGGAAAATGATTTTCTCTGGGTTGTAAGCTAGTAAATGGTGTAACTGAGACAAAACCCCAAATTTTAAACTTCCTAATTTAATACTATTTCCACTATACTGACTTGGGTGACTTTAGGTAAGCCATTTTACCTCTCTGAGCTTCACTTCTTTCTAAGGGTTGTTATGAAGAAAGTTGGTTTAAAGATACCTAGCATAATGTGTGGCAAATAGTAGGTAATTGATAAGTGTTTCTTCTCTTTCTTATACCACATTGTCTCTGTTGAGATAATAGAGGGAAACTGAACAATGTGGGATTGGGAAATTTTAATCTGTGGACACAGCAGACTTCAATGGCCTTATTAAGTGCCCATAAGACTAAGGTGGGCTACGCTATTTTGCATATATGAAATACCAAATGGAACTTTGTAATATATAAATTTGCTCATTTTCTGTACTTCTGCCTATCTTTGGAGAGATTGCTTTTGTGATTTCTGTCTTCCTAAAGAGTCTGGAGGTGGGGAATGAAAATGTTTCTCTCCCCTCCTCCATCTGCCAGTTTAATGGAAGGAAGGCTGTATAAGGTCACTCCCAACCTGCAGGTTTTATGAAAATTTTATTCAGTACACCTAATGCCATTTGGTCAGCCCATTTGTCCTACATTCCCCTTATATTATGTATAATGAGCTTCCTATTTAATCTACCATGCTAAAAAAGAGTACTGACCTACCCATAGCATTTTGTCCTGGTCTCAACCTTTAATTACTGGAGCAAGAAGAAACCATCTGCTGCAAATACTGTTTGAAGGGACAAGGTTCTTGGTGAGGATAAACATTGCTCCTGCTGCCCTGACTGATGCCTTCCAACTGACTGAGGCTACTACAGGAGGCAGAAGAAGCTTCTGTGCATTTTTTTTTCAAATTGGCTATTAATCCTTCTCTTATATCAGGGGCCTTTGGACTTAACCCTGAAGTACTGCGTGAGGAGGAAGACAGAGTCTATCGACAAAAGGTTCTGTTTTGATATAGAAACTAATGAAAGGTAAGCTGTGCTAGTATGAACTGGTAATGTCCTCATGTACCAGGTGCTAAGCCTGAGTAGAACTTTTATTTTCCTCTGTCATCTCTTGTGATGAAAATGAGCAAATCTATTCATGACATTATTGTCTTGGCTCTTCTGGCTGCTGTTCACAGGGGTCCCTTTTAGACCTGGCCCAGAGCTGACTGGAAACTTCAGTCAGCTTTGTCTCACCTGCTCTAGGCAGAATAAATCACTCCTAGGATTTAATTTGCTATCAGATATGCAATGGTCAATGTTCGGCAACACTATAAGGACAACATAACAAAACTCATTTTTTTTTGTAGTATCAAGTTTAGATATTTAAATTCCAGTTAGTTAACATATAGTATGATATTAGTTTCAGGAGTAGAATTTAGTGATTCATCACTTATATACATCCAGTTCTCATTATCACAAATGCCCTCCTTAATACCCATCACCCAATTAACCCACCCCCCCCAACTTCCCCACCAGCAGCCCCAGGTTGTTCTCTAGAGTTAAGAGTCTATTTCCTGTTTTGCATCTCTTTTTCCTCCATGTTCATCTGTTTTGTTTCTTGAATTCCACATGAAGGAAATCATATGGTATTTGTCTTTCTCTGACTGACTTACTTCACTTAACATAATACTCTCTAGCTCGATCCACTTTGTTGCAAATGGCAAAGTTTCTTTTTTTTTGTTGGCTGGGTAATATTGCAGTGTGTGTGTGTGTACACCATATCTTTTTAATCCATTCATCAGTCAATAGACACTTGGGATCTTTCCATAGTTTGGTTATTATTGATAATGCTGCTATAAATATTGGGGTGCATGTATTACTTCAAATAAGTATTTTTGTATCTTTTGGGTAAATACCTAGTAATATAATTGCTAGATCATAGGATAGATCTATTTTTAACTTTTTGATGAAATTCCATATGGTTTTCCAGAGTGGCTGCACTACTTTACATTCCCACCAGCAGTGTAAGAGGGTTCCCCTTTCTCTGCATCCTTGGCAACACATGTTGTTTCCTGTATTGTTAATTTTAGCCATTCTGACAGGTGTGGGGTGGTATCTCACTGTAGTTTTCATTTGTATTTCCCTGATGATGAGTGATGTTGAGCATCTTTTCATGTGTTAGCCATCTGGATATCTTCTTTGGAAAAATGTCTATTCATGTCTTCTGCCCATTTTTTAACTGGATTATTTGTTTTTTAGTTGTTGAGTTTGAGGAGTTCTTTCTAATTTTGGATACTAACCCCTTATGCCATTTGCAAGTATGTCATTTGCAAGTATCTTCTCCCATTCAGCAAAACTCATTCTTTTATCTCCTAATATAACATATAAGAACAAGTGAATTAGAACACCTTTTTAAGGGGAGATAGAAGGGATGGAGGGTGATAGTGATACTGGGGAGTCTTTTCCCCCCACTTGGTGCAAACATGATACAGACTTCTCCTACTTTTCAGGTAAACTGGAAATAGTTGGATGATCAACTTTCTGATTTCAGCTAAGGCTTTCAAACTTTGTACTTTGTTGTATTTGTTTCTCTCCAGTACCCTCTTTTTGTTTTCTGGATCTGGGCAGTTTTATCACAGGTGCATTTAACCTTGAAATTTTAAAATGAGAACATTTGGAGTTACTTTGGAGGAAAGCATATTATGCAGTTGAGAGGTTGATCCAAAATTCAGTGAATAAATGTTTCTATATATTATTTCTGTCTAGTATTTCTATGTATTATGTACTGCATAGTAGAAGAGAATTTAACAAAATGGTCAGATTCCTAGAAAGGCATTTAAAGGTTTAATTATAATATCATATGAACAAAACTATCAATGGCTGGAATTATAAAGATTATACAAGAGATGAGGGCTTTTTTTTAGTCTGATAATAAGTAAAAAGTCCTTTTCCCCATTTGTAATTGTTTTTTGAAATTTCTGTTTGTTAATCCATATGATTTCTTTGTTAAAAATGGATTGTCCTGACCAAAGATGGTTGTGATAATAAACATTGTTACTGGTAACCATGCAGCTGTCACTCATTTTTCCAACAGCTTCAGGCTATTGAACTATACTTCTACATACTGCAGAAAATGACTGTTGAGTGTGGCTTCTTTTTCATGAACCTTTATTGTCTCTCGCTCTGTATCATTAAGATGCTTAAAAGAAATTAAAATTTTCTGTGTCCAGTTTCATTCTGATTCCCCTTCAGCTTAAATTTGCAAGCTGTATGCAAATAATATCCCCACAGACTCAAAACAGTTACAATTTGGCCCTGAGATTATGTGCTGGGAATAGTTTATCTTTATTACAGTACATCATTAGTTTTTGATGTAGTGTTCCATGATTCATTGTTTGCATATAACACCCAGTGCTCCATGCACTACATGCCCTCCTTAATACCCATCACTGGGCTCACCCATTCCCCACCCCCCTCTCCTCTAAAGCCCTCAGTTTGTTTCTCAGAGTCCGCAGTCTCTCTTGGTTCGCCAGTTTATCTTCATGTATCTTCCATCTAGTGCTATGCATGGCTCATGATAGGTACTAAATTTGGTGTGTGTTTATTTATTTATTTTTTTAATTTTATTTTTTCAGTGTTCCAGGATTCATTGTTATGCACCACACCCAGTGCTCCATGTATTTATTTTTAAATGTATTTTCCTACCCCATAACACTTGGGAATTCTGAGACTAGAACCCAAGAATTAAAGATTTGGTGTGTCTATGATTTTAATTACCACATATTGGGCACTTAAACAACATTCACTCATTTAATCCCCCTCCCCTACTTTACCGGTGAGGAGACTGAGACTTGAATATGTTAAGTGAGTTTCCCAAAGTCACACAGTGGCAAGGCTGAGCTCAAACACCCATTTATAGTTCTTCAAAGTCCATGTTGTTGTTGTTGTTTTTTAATTTTGTTCCATTGTCTTATAAGGAAAATAAACATGCTGTGAAATGAAGGGTCAAATATATTAATGAATGGGTGCTGAGGTACCTCTGTGGACATGGAGTTTTCTGAGGGATGTGGCATCTGCTTTCCTGGCTAGTAAATCTGATATAAGAAACAAAGTCAGCATTCCCAGCAGGCATTAGGTACCTATACTCATGTCACTGCAGCACAGAGAACAAAGGACTTTCTGAGTCCCTTTTACTATCTCAGGAATAGAGGGTACTTTTTTTTAATTGGCTTTGCTGCCATGGTGCCTGGGTGGCTCAGTTGGTTAAGCCTCTGCCTTCATCTTGGGTCATGATCCCAGGGTCCTGGGATCGAGCCTCACATCGGGCTCCTCACTTAGCAGGAAGGCTGCTTCTCCTTCTCTCTCTGCCTGCCACTCTCCCTGCTTGTTTTTGCGCGCTCTCTCTCTCTCTCTCTCTCTCTCTCTGTCAAATTAAATAAATAAATAAATAAATAAAATCTTAAAAAAAAAATTAGCTTTTCTGCCAATATTTGAAATCACTCATAGAGCTTGAAGTTCAATGATAACAACAAAAACATAACAACTGCTAACATTTGCCTCTGTACCAGGCATTATTCTCAGCCCTTGAAATGCATAATTTCCTTTAATCCTCACTAAAATTCCATGAGGCATGTGGTTTTATCCCATTTTCACAAAAGAAGACAAGGAGACAGAAATGAAGCAATTTAGGTAACATGGATAGCAAATGGTAGAGCCAAGATCCAAACCCAGGAATTCTAGTCTTCAAATCCACAGTCTTAACTATTGCACTATACTGCATATATGCTATATAAGCCTTTTTGTTCTGGATGAGTGACTGGGACCTCAGGAAGTACAGGGGATTTGTCTAAGGTCATTAAGATAGTCAGTGGAAGATCCTGGACTAGAAGTCAATGTTCTTTCTACTTTGTCATCCTGTTCTTATAAATATTATTCTGTTACTTTGACTTTCTGTGGCACCCAAGATTCCTCAGTGCTTCTTGAATAATCACTTATTCATTCTTTCAAGCTCTCTGTAAGGTTAAGAGGAGACATACACATTGGATTTTTCATTTCCCAGATAGGGAAGCTGAGTTCCAGAATGTGTTTAATGTCATATCTGGTCTGTACTGTATGCTTTTATGTCTGTTGCCCATTTCCTTGTTCTTCCTCTGGCTTTAGGATTCAGGTGGGTAGATGTCTTTACAAAGATTTCTAGACTTTTTAGCCCCATGTGATATATCCAAAAGGTTGGTTATTTGTTAGAGAAAAGTAAACTTGAAAGAATCCAGTGCCCAAAGCCAAGTCCTGGTTTTCAGTTTATTTTGGCTTAAAGATCATTTGGAGGTTTTCTTTTTTAAGATGCACTTGAATGGAGTAAAAGATGGAAAGTCAAATAGGAATCCTATGGTTTCAAAACTGAAAGGGACCTCCCGGCTCATCTGGTCCCACACCCTTATGATAAAGAAACTGAAGCCCATAGAGGCCCAGTTATTATTCCAGGCTCTCTGAACTCTTGTCATGGTTTGCACCATTCCATGACTCAGAGAGGTCTTATCTTAACAGAAGGAATAAGAGGGACGACTTTTTCATAATGATGCAGATATACAGAGAATGCAAGGAGACTTTATATCTGTATAATACGGTCAATCTGAAATTCTGGGCTTGGTCATGAAGGTTTAAAAAGACCATACAGATTATACCGCCTTGGGGTATCTCTGGTTATACATAGCCTACAAGTAAATAGAAAAAAAAAAACAAAAACAAACAAACAACGGGGTTGAGACCATTTCTGATACAGAAAAGGTGTTGTAGCATAGTGGTTAAGAAAGAAGATGGCTTTTGGACCAGAATTCCTAAATTTTAAATCCTGGTTCTATACTTACCTACTGTGTGAACTTAAGGAACAACTCAATGCCTCAGTTTCCCCTTCTGTAAAATAAGGATTCCTACATAGTATCTGCTTTATAGGTTCCTGGGTAGATTACATGAATTAATACCTATAAAGTAATTAGAAACTGGTACCGATCTAGTGAGCATTCAATAACTGTTATTATTAGTCATAGATTGCTTAAGTCAGCCAGAAGGCCTCCTCCCTGTGCTGAGCCAGCGTGCATGTTGTTGAATTCTTTCCAACTGGAAATACTCTTTGGACATCATAGATGGGGGAAGTAGGAAAGCCCTTTTTTGTTCTATTTTGGTTTTGGTGGATGGATGTGTCCATGTTGAATATGCTTACTCCTAGAGCCCAGACGAAACTGCTGGCTTCCCAAAGAGAAAAGTAGAGAAAGCCACAGTTTGTCTCAAGTACAATGGGGCCAATTTAATTGTGTATTGTGGTGAAGTGTCTTGGCATCTACCTTCCTATCTCCTTGCCTGATCCTGGCATGATGCTGCCAAGATACCATCTCCCCTAGGGTTCCCAAAGTTACTGTTCTCTAAATGTTCCATTGGTTTTTTGAGTAAAAGAGATTTTGAAAAATTGGAATTCTGTATGTGCCTGCTCAGTGTGATACCTCCCAGGGCTGAGAGGGACCCTATATCACAACACTCCAATTTCTCAAGTGTGTTTTCTACTTTTAACTTGTCATTTTTCCCCCATTAGGCCAGGAACCATCACTTTGCAGGCCCTTTCAGAAGCTAACAGAAGGCTATGGATGGAAGCCATGGATGGAAAAGAACCTGTAAGTTGCCTCAGGATACTAGAGAAACCTCAGCACCATAGTACAGTGTGTGAGGGCCCTTAGTGGTTCACTGGGTCTAGGACAATTAAATAGTCAGATTGTCAGATTCAAAATTTTAGAGCTAGAAGGAATTGTTGACTTGACATTTCTTGTTTAAAAAGTAAGCTATTTTGAGTTCCAAAGAGGGCGAGGGACTTCTCTGGGATTTCTCAGAAAAGGCATAACAGTGGGGCCTAAAATCCATGTTTCTGAGCTTCTTGCTTCAGTGTTAGATTATGTAGCTGTGCCCACAAGATCTTTTTTTTTTAAAGATTTTATTTATCTATTTGCCAGAGAGAGAGAAAGAACACAAGCAGGGGAGTGGCAGGCAGAGGTAGAGGAAGAAACAAGTTCCCCACTGAGCAAGGAGCCTAATGTGGGACTTGATCCCAGCACGCTGGGACCATGACCTGAGCTGAAGGCAGACGCTTAACCCACTGAGACACTCAGGTGTCCCGCTCACATGATCTTCTTCTTAAGAAAGAAAATTAAGTGGATAACCCAAAAGACTCCACCCCCAAACTACAAGAACTCATATAGCAATTCAGTAACATGGCAGGATACAAAGTCAATGTACAGAAATCAGTGGCTTTTTTATACACTAACAATGAAAATACAGAAAGGGAAATTAGAGAGTCGATTCCATTTACTATAGCACCATGAACCAAAGAGGTAAAGGATCTGTACTCAAAGAACTACAGAACACTCATGAAAAAAAATTGAAGAAGACACAAAAAGATGGAAGACCATTCCATGCTCTTGGATCTGAAGAATAAACATTGTTAAAATGTCTATACTGTCTAGAGCAATCTATACTTTTAATGCCATTCCGATCAAAATTCCACCGGTATTTTTCAAAGAGCTGGAGCAAATAATCCTAAAATTTGTATGGAATCAGAAGAGACCCCAAATTGCTAAGGAAATGTTGAAAAACAAAAATAAAACTGGCGGCATCACGTTACCTGATTTCAAGCTTTACTACAAAGCTGTGATCACCAAGACAGCATAGTACTGGCATAAAAACAGACACATAGACCAGTGGAACAGAGTAGAGAGCCCAGATATGGACCCTCAACTCAATGGTCAAATAATCTTCAACAAAGCAGGAAAAAAATATACAGTGGAAAAAAGACAGTCTCTTCAATAAATGGTGCTGGGAATACTGGGCAGCTATATGTAGAAGAATGAAACTTGACCATTCTCTTACACCATACACAAAAATAAACTCAAAATGGTTAAAAGACCTCAACGTGAGACAGGAATCCATCAGAATCCTAGAGGAGAACATAGGCAGTAACCTCTTCGATATCAGGCACAGCAACATCTTTCAAGATATGTCTCCAAAGGCAAAGGAAACAAAAGCGAAGATGAACTTTTGGGACTTCATCAAGATCAAAATCCTCAGCACAGCAAAGGAAACAGTCAACAAAACAAAGAGGCAACCCACGGAATGGGAAAAGGAATTCGCAAATGATAGTACAGACAAAAGGTTGATATCCAGGATCTGTAAAGAACTTCTCAAACTCAACACACACAAAACAGATAATCATATCAAAAAATGGGCAGAAGATATGAACAAACATTCTCCAGTGAAGACATACAAATGGCTATCAGACACATGAAAAAAATGTTCATCATCACTAGCCATCAGGGAGACTCAAATTAAAACCACATTGAGATACCACCTTACACCACTTAGAATGGCCAAAATTAGCAAGACAGGAAACCGTGTGTTGGAGAGGATGTGGAGAAAGGGGAACCCTCCTACACTGTTGGTGGGAATGCAAGTTGGTGCAGCCACTTTGGAGAACAGTGTGGAGATTCCTTAAGAAATTAAAAATAGAGCTTCCCTGTGACCCTGCAATTGCACTACTGGGTATTTACCCCAAAGATACAGATGTAGTGAAAAGAAGGGCCATCTGTACCCCAATGTTTATAGCAGCAATGGCCACGGTCGTCAAACTGTGGAAAGAACCAAGATGCCCTTCAACGGACGAATGGATAAGGAAGATGTGGTCCATATACACTATAGAGTATTATGCCTCCATCAGAAAGGATGAATACCCAACTTTTGTAGTCAAACAGAGATTCAATTATCAGATGGTTTCACTTATTTGTGAAGCATAACAAATAACATGGAGGACATAGGGAGATGGAGAGGAGAATGGAGTTGAGGGAAATTGGAAGGGGAGGTGAACCATGAGAGACTATGGACTCTGAAAATCAATCTGAGGGTTTTGAAGGGGCAGTGGGTGGGAGGTTGGGGAGCCAGGTGGTGGGTATTAAGGAGGGCATGTTTTTCCTGGAGCACTGGGTGTGGTGTAAAAACAATGAATACTGTTACGCTGAAAAGAAATTTAAAAAAAAGAAAATTAAGCTTTTTCAGTTTATAAAACTAATATGTATTCGTATAGAAAGATGGAAAATAATTGTCATAATTGAATAAGCATTTGTTAAGATTTTATTCAAAATGGTTTTGCTGCCCCCATCTTACATTCCCAAGTCAGCTTATTCTCTTGAAGGGTACAGCTGGTGGGGAAGATGGTACTGTCATCCTGTATTTCAAGATGTACCAGTCTGTTTAGAACATTGTTACACAGGAGGACAAGCAATACCTTAAAAGTTTTAGTGACTATCGTAGAATTACCAATATGAGGAGTCAGAAATGAGTGAAAAACACTTTTTCTCTTCAGTATCTTCCATGTGGGTTTCTTCTAGTGGCATATGAACTAATATTACCTTCCTAGTGTTGGAATTCCAAAAGCCTGAATTTGGATCCTAGTTGTGCTCTTCAGTGGTTGTGTGACTTCAAGCAAGTTATTCTAGCTGAGATTCAGTTTTCTTCTCTTCAGTAAAATGGGTTTAATAATCTCTGTTCCACTTAACTCACAGAATTGCTTTGAAAAATCAAATGAATGGGAAGTCTGTCAACCATAATGTGCTGTATTAGTTTTAGGTGCTTCTAACTGGGCTGAAGAATGAGTGCAAAGCTACTGCGATTCAATAATATTTGAATATAGTCTAATATTCTTGTTTTATTCAAGGCAAAAATGTGTTAAGAGGGAAAACACACCCCAGGGTTTTCTTTCTCTGTCTCCTCAGTGCCCTCGAGACTAAAGAGGAGTGGTCAGATCTCAGACTGCACTTATAGCAATCAAGAAGGTAGCAGGAGGGAAGTGGTACTGTGAGGACTGGCATACAGAAAGTAGTCCATGACCTGTCTCTCCCTCTTTCCCAGAAACCTCGAGCTTAACTATTGCATGCCTCTGATGTTTCTCTAGGAAGATGGTAGGAGGCTCAGCAGGGCATTTTATTCTTGATTCCCTCTTTTAAATTTGTTCTCTCTTTAGGTTTTAGAGGTTGAAGGATGCAGATGGCTTTTTGTGGAGAATGACATTAGAATATGTGTTCACTAAATGTTGATCCTTAACAACTTGACTTTGATAGTGTTTCCGCAAATAGCTTGTTAATAAAAGTGGCAGCTAGGGCTGGTCAGCACAGAAATCTCCCTCATTGAAATGTCCATGGGCATACACACATATGCAGATAATTTTCTTTTAAAAGGACAGATTGAGGGGCGTCTGGGTGGCTCAGTGGGTTAAGCCGCTGCCTTCGGCTCAGGTCATGATCTCAGAGTCCTGGGATCGAGCCCTGCATCGGGATCTCTGCTCAGCAGGGAGCCTGCTTCCTCCTCTCTCTCTGCCTGCCTCTCTGCCTGCTTGTGATCTCTCTGTCAAATAAATAAATAAAATCTTTAAAAAAAAAAAAGGACAGATTGCTGGGGCACCTGGGTAGCTCAGTGGGTTAAGCCTCTGGCTTCGGCTCAGGTCATGATCTCAGGGTCCTGGGATTGAGCCCCACATTGCGTTCTCTGCTCAGCAGGGAGCCTGCTTCCCTTCCTCTCTCTCTCTGACTGCCTCTCTGCCTACTTGTGATCTCTGTCAAGTAAATAAATAAAATCTTTAAAAAATAAATAAAAGGAGAGATTGTTAAAGCAGACTAACAAATACCATATAGAAGGCTTACTTCCTGCAGTTTCACATTATTATTCTTGCTGATTTACTAAACACCCCAATTCACTAATCTTAGATGTGGTATACATGCCTTTGTTTAAAGTGTCAAAGAAGATCAGGACTTGAAGGGACATCTGCTCCAATCCTCATCATTTTAGAGATACGAATCTTGAAGTATAGAGATGAAAAGGACATGCCCGAGATATCCTAATGTGGTAGAGGTGGAGCCAGGACTAGACTTTGTCGAGGATCTCCCCTTTTGTCTCTCATGTAGCTCTCAGTGTGTTCTTCAATATGACTCGGACAAATCTTGATCAGTGCAGGGGTGTCTTTCAGCTGGACACTTGCTTTTCTACAGAGAAACACCCATTACTTAGCCTTTGGGGTAGGAGGTTGGTATTGGAAGTATTTACATTTTACTGCCAATGCCCATTAGCCATGCATCCATTAGAAAACTGTTTCTTCATTTAAATGAAGCAAGATGGGATTGGGAGGGAGATAAGCCATAAGTGACTCTTAATCTCACAAAACAAACTGAGGGTTGCTGGGGGGAGGGGGGTTGGGAGAGGGGGGGTGGGGTTATTATGGACATTGGGGAGGGTATGTGCTATGGTGAGTGCTGTGAAGTGTGTAAACCTGGCGATTCACAGACCTGTACCCCTGGGGAAAAAATATATATGTTTATAAAAAATAAAATTTAAAAAAAAAAAAGAAAACTGTTTCTTTTCTCGCATGCTCTTTTGCTCTATCAGAAAAATTCTCCAAGCTTTACATAAGTAAATTTCTAAGATGTGTAGGCTACAACTTCAGATGCAGTGAGCTACTTGGAATCTGCTTCAAAGATTGTTAATCCAAGTGTTTTCTGGGGACCTAGGCAAAGATTCTGTTTAGCCCAGTTTTTCATCTTATTAAAGCTTCGGAGTCACTAATGGTTTTGATGGACTACCTGGGGAAAGAGATTAGTATTATTTGCCACACTTACCTATAGTGATTGACAATAGCCATGGCTTTTTCTTTTCTTCTTTTGTAGATCTACCACAGCCCCATAACAAAACAGGAAGAAAGTGAGTCAAATTTGTAATCTATTGACATTACAAACTGCTCGCTGTCCTAATCAGTTAATATTCTCTAATACTGACGCAAATGTGTTTGTTGATGACTCTGTGTGGAATAAAATTTATACCTTTTTTTTTAATATGTCTACTTAGTGAAATAAGGAAGTCACTTTATCTTAGCTTATGGTATAGGTAGTAATAGTAATATAGAGAAGAACATTGTATCTTTCTTATTCTAAACACATGATAGAAATTATGTGCATTTCTACCCTAATATTTTATGTTTGATGTTGCTCATGCCTAAAATAAACAATGCAAAGAGATCAGTAACATCGTTTTGTGTTAGAAGAGTAAAAAACTCTTTTAAGGGGAAAAATATTTCTATTTAAGGGTATTAGAGATGAAAAACCATACCCCTTAGTCTCTCACTGCAGTCTCCTAGCATGATCAATAAATGTTTGGTGGGTAAAGCTTGTTATAGCAGGATCTAACTCTGTTTTCCTTTGTTTCAAACAGTGGAGCTGAATGAATTGGGGTTCAAGTTTGTTAGGAAGTGCATCAATGTCATTGAGACCAAAGGTAAGAAATGAACCAGAGTATTGGCGGTGTTTGAATTTGGTCACTCTGAATTTATTCAAGGACAATTTCCTAAAATTAGCAATGGTGTTGTTGGTCAGAACTCATTTTAGCGATAAAGACGATTTATAAACCTGGAACACTAGGCATAAATTTCTAAAATTCCAGCAAATTTCAAGCCAGTGGTATCCAAGCATATTGGGATAATTTGTGGTTTCCTGCATTTAAAGAGAAAGAGTTTAATTAATCAAATGGTACATAGTTCTAAGTTATACAGGATAATTGTGTCCTAGAGATATGGTGTACAGCATAAAGCTGTAGTTAACAATACTGTATTGCAGACTTTAAAATGTGCTAAGATTGTAGATCTTATGTTAAGAGCTCTTATCACAAAAAAATAATGAATAAGGAGGGCTGCAGGAAAGTTTCAGAGGTGATGGGTATGTGATGGGTAGATTGTGGTGATGGTTTCACTTATCTCCAGACTCACCAAGTTGTATGTATTAAATATGTACAGCCTCTTGTATTTCAAAAAAATAAAGAGAAAGAGCTTCCAACGTCTTATAAGATATTCTAAAATAATACTGAACACTCCTCAAGTAGTGTTTTTACCATTCCATCACAAATAAATAAGAGTTCAATTTCTACCATAATACATATCAGTTTAGGGGCACCTGGGTGGCTCAGTGGGTTAAGCCTCTGCCTTCGGCTCAGGTCATGATCTCAGGGTCCTGGGATTGAGCCCCAAATCAGGCTCTCTGCTCAACAGAGAACCTGCTTCTCCCTCTCTCTCAGGCTGCCTCTCTGCCTACTTGTGATCTCTCTCTCTCTTTCAAATAAATAAATAAAATCCTTAAAAAACTCTCTCCAGTCTCTCTCTGAGAATATTTAGAATGTAGGCAGGTAGTATATGAGCCAAGCCTCTCTGTTTCCTATATGCCATAGTCCATCGCTTTCTTCCTTTATATCACTGCTCACGGGGCAACTTGGAGATTGGTATTTCCTCCTTTTTCAATTAAACCCTAGCTCCCTTCCAAGATGGTGGCACTTTTCCCAGCCACCCGCTGCTACCCACCTAAGCATATTTTTCTTTTTACTATAGAGTATATTCTCTTCTGTTCATATTAATGAAATTTTGGTATAATCCAAATGAAAGTATAGAGAGAAGAGTTTGGAGAGAGGTTTCAAAACTGTTCCCCTATTGCAGGGGAAGGCTGGAGAGCTTGGAGAGGGTAGGGAGACACTTTTCTGTTTGAACTGACTAGGATGTAAGTACCTACTTTCTCTACCCTGAGGGAAATGAAAGCTGTAGCTGTGGAAACAACTGACCTCAATTTCTTTCCCTAGGGATCAAGACAGAAGGATTGTACCGTACTGTGGGCAGCAACATTCAGGTTCAGAAGCTGCTGAATGCCTTTTTTGGTAACAATTTTAATTTCATAATTCTTATTGGAAATTGTGTATTAAAAATAAATGTGACGAAAAGAGAAAGGAGACATTGCTAAAAAAGGTTGTAGAATGTTTAAGAAATACTTTCAAAAGAAAAATATACACATATTTGCCTACCCTGGCTCAGAGACAATCTTGCATAGAAACAACTAGCATTTCTCCTTTACCACATCATATTGACACTTGAGAACCTTTGCAGTCGGGCTTCTACCCCACCCTCTCCACTGGAACTACTTTTGCCAGGCTTAGAAGGTATCACAGCAGATATTCACAGCAGATAGTTCTCACAGTCTGTCTTGCTTAAAGTTTTGAAGGTATTCACAGTGGATGGTTTTCACAGTCTATCTGGCTTGATCTCCTTGTTGACTACTCCCTCCTTTTTGAAACTTTCTCCCTATGTGACTTCTGTGATTCAACATCTTGTGATTTTTCTAAAATCTTGTGTTAAAACTTTCAAGTGACTCTTTTCAGGTCCTTTTTCTTCTCATCTTTTAAATCTTGGCTGGGTATTTTCCAGCATTCCCTCTTTGCCACCCTTTGTTTCTTCCTCTACATGTATTCCTAATGAAAAAATATTAACCTGGTTATGCGTGACATCTTTTCGCTTTTTACATGTCTAGTAATTTTTAAAGTTTTATTTAAATTATTTAAAATTCAGTTCATTAACATACAGTGCGATAGTAGTTTCACATGTATAATATAGTGATTCAATACTTCCATGCAACATCAGTTGCTCATCAAATGCAATGCTTAATCCCCATCACCTATTTAACCTACCCCTACCCAACTTTCTTCTGATAGCTATCACTTTGTTCTCTACAGTTAAGAGTCTATTCTTGGTTTACCTCTCTTTTTCCCCCCATGCTCACTTGTTTGGCTTCTTAAATTCCACAAATGAGTGAAGTCATATGGTGTTTGTCTTTCTCCGACTGACTTATTTGGCTTAGTGTAGTACTCTCTAGCTCCAACCATGCCATTACAAATGGGAAGAATTCATTCCTTTTGATGGCTAAGTAATATTCCATTGTGTATATATCACATTTTCTTTATCCATTCATCAGTTGATGGACATTTGGGCTCTTTCCATATTTTGACATATATTCAAGTGCTGCTATAAACACTGGGGTGCATTTATCCTTTGAATTAGTATTTTTATATTCTTTGAGTGAATACCCAGTAGCACAGTTCCTAGATCATAGGGTAGTTCTATTTTGAACTTTCTGAGGAACCTCCGTATGGTTTTCCAGAGTGGTTGCACCACTTTGCCTTCTCACCAACACTGTAAGAGGGTTCCCCATTTCCACATCCTCGTCAACACCTGTTGTTTCTTGTGTTGTAATTTTAGCCATTCCAACTAGTGTGAAGTGGTATCTCATAGTAGTTCTGATTTGTATTTCCCTGATGACTAGTGATATTGAGCATTTTTTCATGTGTCTTTTGGCCATCTATTTGTCTTCCTGGGAAAAAAATGTCTAGCCATGTATTCCCATTTTTTTAAATGTTCAGTTTTATAAGTTCTTTATAAATTTTGGATCCTAACGCTTTATCAATATGTCATTTGCAAATATCTTGTCCCATTCCATAGGCTGTTTTATTGATCGTTTCCTTTGCTGTGCAGAAGCTTTTTATTTTGATGAAGTCCCAGTAGTTTATTTTTGCTTTTAATATTTTGCATGTAGATTACTAGTTTTCCCAATGGCATTTTTTGAAGACAGTCTTTTTCCCATTGTGTCGCGGCCAGTGCGACAAATCGACCAGGAACGTGAGGGTAAGAGGATGGTGAAAAGAACTTAAGAGACAAAGAGATGGGGGCAGGAGGAACACTGAGGAGGATGTCCAACAGTGCTAAGTTTATTCAAAGCACTAAGGCCATATATATAGTGATAATAGAAGCAATACACCTGTGTCTAGTAAAACAACCATAATAAGTTTCACATTTAACTATAAGCAGACCTTGTGACGCCAAATGGCTGATGCTAGTACAATTGTTCTGTATTGATACAGCAACCCTGAAAGTAATTTATGAGCAATATTAGGGCAGCAAGGACCAGCAACGAACTTTTGACCCCAACTGAATTGTTCTCATTTGTTTAGCAAGCGTGTGGGAAGTCACATAGGCGAGCACACTATACATAGCACGGACCCTTTCTCAGTGCTACTCAACTTTTCCCATCCTAAACCCTTTGTTAGGTTATTCAGACTTTAAAGGAGGCACAAGTCAGGGCCTGGTTTGGTCTTTGTCTCAAGCCTTATTGTGGCCTCCCACATCTCTCCCTTCCTTTTTTAAATAAGTCAAGCATATGAATTTGTGCTTGCGCATGTAATCGTTGCTGTCCTAGTACGAATCTGTACAATGCACCATATTAAAACAAAAGCAGGTAATATAATGAGTCCAGTAAACAACGAGAATGAGTGTTACTAGTGCTGCTATTCCTGCTAGACCCAGGAATAGACCCAGAAAACGTTTGAATCGTTTGAGCTGCAACTGCAATTCAAGGGCAAACTGATAACCATAATTAGCATACCAAGGTCCTTCTACTTCCACAGGTAATAACATATATGGAGGTTGCATAGTTACAAACACTATCATGGGACCTGTGCCTGACGAAGGCAGGGACACAGGTACACAATTTGTTAACACACAATGGTCACAATGGATATTATACAATAGATGTTCCCCTTGGAAAGAGGTGAGAACTATTGATCCCGAGCCCACTACCAGTAAAAAAGGTCTAGGAACACAGACCCGCAAAGTCAGATTGAAGTCTTTTGTGGCAGTATAACCACTCCTGGCTATTTACACTCCGATTGGTCCCAGGGCAGCAACCAGTTTCCAGAGTTCTGCATGAAACATCCCTCCGGCTGTAAGGGGGAAGATGTCTTCTTCTCCTCTGCTGATTTCTCCGACTCAGGGTCAGTGTTGCAATTTGTTGCCTCAGGGGTGAGGAGGCGGCACCATCTCTCTGGCATCCAGCATGGGGTGTCCTCATCCTGTGGAAAAACACAAAGAAAACCGCATCCTCTGCAGAGGACAGGATCAGGCATCTGGTCTTTTTCTCCTTTTCTGAAGGTTTCCCTTCATAAACCTTCTACAACTTTCTTTTGCATTTAGGTTTTGTCCCAAGCCATTTTCTTCCAAACAACCATCTTATTTAGGACAAAATTACCTTTTATCTTTAATAAAATATTGTTTATTTTTTATCAGTCTTACAGTTAGAATTTTGTACTCTTAGAAACACCTTAATCTCTAGTGAAGACTAAGTATTAACCAATTGTGAACTGTCGCAACAGATTTCTTTAGGTGCCAATTTATGAATCAGTTAAGCATAAAACATGTTTACCAACAGATTTAATTATTCTTATTTTCTTTGTTGTAAGAAGTCGAAAGTACAAACCTATGTTTAGTAATTAATAACTTAGCATTTTACCCTGTTTGGTTAAGACCTAGATGTCCATAATTTAATTACATTTGTCATCCAACCAAAATTTTAAACTTTTAGGTTACTAAAGACTTTTAACTATAAGTTTAGTAATTTCTTTGCTAACAGATTTTAACAAATAACATGAGCTTATTTGACCTTCAGTAAACTTTGATAGAATAAAAGCTTCACATTTACTGCTGTAACTTCAAAGACATGTCTATCTTAATTAAACCAACAAACTTAGCTTAGTTCCAATACTGATTTACGTTCCACCTGGGCCCACTCCACTTTGAATGTTTACCTGAGACACGAGATCTGGAGTGGGGGGCATTAGGTCTAGTGGGTGCTCTTCTTGCTCATTGACAGTGAAAAGAGAAGGAGCCATGGTGCATGATCTAAAGGCTAGTCATACAGGCTGCATGTATGTTGGTGCAGAAATAGGAGAAGGGGGAGACAGAAGAAACAAAGTGCTGCTAGGAGGCAGAGAAAGGGTTATTAGGAGGAACACAGAGAGAGAAAGTCAGATTCCCCTTCACTAGGGATGGCCCAGCAACCTGGTATACTAGAAGAAGGCTTATTTACATAATTATCTGCAAGGCCCTTTTAGAGACCTTGCACCCTTTTTGCTTCATAATAGCCTGCAATGCAGTAACAAAAAGATCGTGTTCCAAAGAATGAGATTGCCCCATGTTATTTTACTCCTGCTGGCACCTGACAACCTGGCTCCTCTTACCTGAATCTTTATAACTACTTACCTGTATATGCACGCTCCCTTGAAATGTTCTCAGGTCCCTGTTCAGGTGCCACTTGTCGTGGCTGGGGCGACAAATCGACCAGGAACGTGAAGGTAAGAGGATGGTGAAAAGAACTTAAGAGACAAAGAGATGGGGGCAGGAGGAACACTGAGGAGGATGTCCAACAGTGCTGTTTATTCAAACCACTAAGGCCATATATATAGTGATAATAGAAGCAATAAACCTGTGTCTAGTTAAACAACCACGAGTTCCCATAATAAGTTTCACATTTAACTATAAGCAGACCTCGTGACACCAAATGGCTGATGCTAGTACAATTGTTCTGTATTGATACAACAAACCTGAAAGTAATTTATGAGCAGTATTAGGGCAGCAAGGACCAGCAACGAACTTTTTTTTTAAATAGTTTATTTATTTATTTGATAGAGAGATCACGAGTAGGCAGAGAAGCAGGCAGAGAGAGAGGGAAGAAGCAGGCTCCCTGCTGAGCAGAGAGCCGGATTCGGGGCTCGATTCCAGGACCCTGAGATCATGACCTGAGCCGAAGGCAGAGGCTTTAACCCACTGAGACACCCAGGCACCCCCAGCAACGAACTTTTGACCCCAACCGAATTGTTCTCATTTGTTTAGCAAGCGTGTGGGAAGTCACGTAGGCGAGCGCAGAACACATAGCATGGACCCTTTCTCAGTGCTACTCAACTTTTCCCGTCCTAAACCTTTTGTTAGGTTATTCGGACTTTAAAGGAGGCACAAGTCAGGGCCTGGTTTGGTCCTTGTCTCAAGCCTTATTGGCGGCCTCCCACACCATTGATATTCTTTCCGGCTTTATTGAAGATTAACTAACCATACAGTTGTGGGTACATTTCCAAGTTTTCCATTTTGTTCCATTGATCTATGTGTTCTTTTTTGTGCCAGTACCATGCTATCTTGATCACTACAGCTTTGTAATATAATTTGAAGTCCAGAATTGTGATGACTTCAGCTTTGCTTTTCTTTTTCAAGATTGCTTTGGCTATTTGGGGTCGTTTGTGGTCCCATACAAATTTTAAGAATGTTTGTTCTAGCTGTGTGAAAAATGATGTTGGTAATTTGATAGGGGCTGCTTTGGGTACTATAGACATTTTCATAATATTTCCTCTTCCAATCCATGAGCATGGGATCTTTTTCCATTTCTTTGTGTCATCTTCAATTTCTTTCATCAGTGTTTTATGGTTTTCAGAGTACACATCATTTACCTTTTCAGTTAGGCTTATTTCTGGGTATGTTATGCTTTTTGGTAGAATTGTAAATGACCGATTCCTTGATTTCTCTTCCTGCTGCTTCCTTGTTGGTATATAGAAATACAGCAGATTTCTCTACATTGGTTTCGTATCCTGCAATTTTACTGAATTCATTTATTGTTTTTAGCAAGTTTTTGGTGTAGTCTTTCAGGGTTTCTAAATATAGCATCATGTCATTGGTAGGTAGTGAACATTTGACTTCTTTCTTGCCAATTTGGATGCTTTTTTATTTTTTTCTTGTTGTCTGATTGCTGTGGCTAAGATTTCCAGTACCATGTTAAGTGTCAGTGGTGAGAGTGGGCATCCCCTGTTGTTCCTCACTGTAGAAGAAAAGCTCTTGGGTTTTCCTTACTGAGAATTATATTAGCTGTGGGTTTTTCATATATGGCCTTTCATTGCTTAGGTATTTCCTCTAATCCTACCTTTTTTAGGATTGTTATCATGAGTGGATATTGTACTTTGTCAAATGCATTTTCTGCATCTACTGAAAGGATCGTATGGTTCTTATCCTTTCTCTTATTAATCTGGTCTGTCACATTGATTGATCTGCAAATTTTGAAGTACTTGCACCCCAGGAATAAATTCCACTTGATCATGCCAAATGATTCTTTTAATGTACTGTTAAGGATTCAATTTGCTAGTATCTTGTTGAGAATTTTTATATCCATGTTCATCAAGGATATTTACCTGTAGTTCTCTTTTTAAGTGGAATCTTTATCTCCTTTTGATATCAGGAAAATGCTGGCCTCAAGGATGAATTTGGAAGTCTTTCCTCTTCTAGTTTTTGGAATAGTTTGAGAAGAATAGGTATTAACTCTTCTTTAAATGTTTGCTGGAATTTCCTTGTGAAGCTTTCTGGCTCTGGACTTCTGTTTGTTGGGAGATTTTTTATTACTGATTCAATTTTTTAGTGGTTTTCAGTCTGTTCAAGTTTTCTATTTCTTCCTGTTTCAGTTCTGGTAATTTATATGTTTCTGGAAATTTATCTACTTCTTCAAGGTTGTCCAATTTGTTGGCATATATTTTTTTCATAATATTCTCTTATAATTATCTTTCTGTGGTATTGGTTGTTATTTCTTCTTTCTCATATATGTTTTTATTTATTTGGGTCATTTTTCTCTTCTTTTTAATAAACCTGGCTAGGAGTTTATCAATTTCATTAATTTTTTTCAAAGAACCAGCTACTGCTTTCATTGTTCTGTTCTATTGGTTTCTTTTGTTTCTGCATCATTTCTTCTGCACTAATCTTTGTTATTTCCCTTCTTCTATTGGCTTTAGGCTTCACTTATGCCTCTTTTTCTAGCTCCTTTAGGTGTAAGGTTAGTTTGTGTATTTGAGATTTTTCTTGCTTCTTGAAGTAGGTCTACATTGGTATATACTGCCCTTTTAAGAGTATGTCTAGCAATTTTGATAAGATTCTGAAAATCATGGGTATTACATGTCTATTTTGTTGACTTCTATTAAAGAGTATTGAAATTTGTTTTTTAGGTAGTTATTTGTAGATCAGCTATCCATTTGATGCTTCTTTTTAAGCTTGTCAGGACAAATATAAGGTATCTTTTACTGGCTAGGTTAGCCCTACTACTGAAGTCTGTCTTCTTTTGTCTCTTCATTCTTATTGTTTGGAACTTAAACATCTGCCAGCTCTGCATCACTTCTTGGAACTGTTCAGCTTAAAATTCCTTGATATGTCATTGGCTAACCTCATAGACTTTTTTAAAAGATTATTTATTTATTTGAGAGAGAGAGAGAGAGAGAGAGCACAAGCCAGGGGAGCAACAGAGGGAGGGAGAGGGAGTGAATCTCAAGCAGACTCCATACTGAGTGCAAATCCCAGTGCAGGGCTTGATCCCATGACCCTGAGATCATGACCTGAGTCAAAATGAAGAGTTGGATGCTCAACTGACTGAGCCACCTAGGTGCCCCTAGCCTCATAGAGTTTTATCTTGGCCACTCGTAGCTTAGTATTCAATGGACAGACTCAAGGAGACCCACAGAATTTTTTGTTGTTGTTCTTTCTCTGTACAGCTCCCTCTTTTCTGCTATAATGCCCTGCAAATTCTAGCTGCCACAGCCTCTCTGAACTCCAGTCTTTTTCTCGTCCACCTGAGCAAGACTTCCATGCTCAGCTTTGAGTTCTTATTCCGATGCTACTGTTCAGAAAGTGCTTTTAGGTAGCAAGGTGTGACAATGGTAGGACTTATTTTGTTTCCCCTTTTTTCAGAGTCATAGTCCTATGCTGTCCATTGTTCAATGACTACAAATAGCTCTTTCTTACTTACATTTTGTCCAGTGTTCTTATTGTCACAACAGGAGAGCAAGTCTAGTGTCAGTTACTCCATCGTGGCCTGGCATAAAGTCCCTCTGCAGGGTTTTACTAGCACTTCTATGCTAACAGCACCCAAAAATCTCTAGTCTAGATATCATCTCCTGAGTTCTAAACTCAGTGTCTTTTCATTAAGTCTCGTGCTCTATGCCCATCAAAAGTACACTTCCAGTTATGTTTTTTAACTTAAACAACCTTTAGACTACTTTCTTTATAGTGTTTCCTACAACACATGACTGTGGGCTTTTTTCTGTTGTTTACTAAAGACTTCCATTCTTTCCCCACCTGAAAATCTGTCTTTTTGGCAAAAAAAGTCTGTGTTGCATTTGGCAGAAACCAAATGCACCACAGACTGCTAAGTCAGTGGGAAGGGGAAACACATTCACAATAAATAATTATTTTTCATTCAGTCCACCATTGGGTTAGTCACATCGCCCCCCCCAAGATTGTTGCATTATGCTTTATGTTAACATATCCAACAAACTGACGGGAAGCATCTTCACAGAAAATCAGTATTTACTGAGCTAAACAGAGGAGAAATGAATATAGTGAGTAAAGTAACAAACCATTGGTAAGATGTTACTTATTTAGGTTTTAAAATTTCTCCTTTTATCTTTACACTATTAACAGAAAATACATTTAATTTTCAGAAACCAAATGGAGCACCTAATATAATCATATGTAGACAGTTAAATAGAGTAGAGAGTAGACTTAAAAATAATCCCTCATACTTAAGTGTTCAGCATCTGAAGAATTAAGTTTAGTATTAAACTCACATATATCTAGACAAATAGATAATAAATATGTATCAAAAAGAAGCAACTTCTAATTATATTAGCTCTTTGAGTAACAGTGAAATAATACCCCTAGTGAGTAAAACAAAACCATATCACACTCCACTTTAGGAGCTGTAAAACTTGAACTCTATGCATTTATTTGTAAAGCAATTCTGTAGGTTAATCACTTTTATTATACTCAAGTATAGTGGGGAACTTTACTTTTCAATACATATCAAGGCATTTTTATGCCTAAGGTCAGGTGTGTGTACGTGTGCGCATGCGCACACGTGCATGTATTTAAAAACTTATATAGGTTCAGCACATTAATCACAATTATACTTAGTAACCTAGATAGGTACTTTGAGTATTCTCAGATCATGTGTGCTTTGAACCAGTACTACAAGAGGCTGGAATAATTGGTAAATAGTTATTTAATGATATCTTTTTAAAAATTATTTATTTGCCTCCAGTTTTGAAGCTAGAAATAAAGTTTGTGGTCTGAATATTTGTTCTTTATCAATTGTTTTCTTAAAAACTAAAAAACAGATATCAAATTCATCTTTAGTTCCCAACGAACATACTGCCCTTTTCTAGCATTCTTGTCAATGTGTGAAAAGGGGGATAGAAATATTTGTGTCAGAAGTATCTTAACTTACAAAAAAAGTTAAATTGTTGACATGTAAATCTGGTAGCCTCCTTACTGTACCTGCTCCCTGCTGCTGGGTTTCTAATCTGGAGAGTCTATCTGCTATCTCACCATGAATAAGGAACCGGGGAACTTTTTGCACTAATATCCTATTGCTACTGTAACAAATCAGTCTTAGGGAGTTAAAATCAAGGTTATTGGTGGGGTTGCATTCACGCTGGAGGCTCTAAAGGAGAATCTGTTCCTTTGCCTTTTGCAGCTTCTAGGAGATGACAGTTTTCCTTGTTTCCTATATGCCAGGCACTGTATCAGGTGGTAGGTGTATATCAGTAAAAAAAACAGACAAAAATCTTATTCCTCGTGAAGCATATAGTCTAGAAGCTGCCATATAGTTCATGGATATAGTCCTACATTTTCCCCTCAGAATAAACTCTGGAATATCCCAGATCCAGGGTTCTATTGATCTCCACCTGACAGTATAGGCAATTGGAAAAGAGAAATCACAGTGTTCCCTTTTGAAGAACCATTCTGCTTCTTGAGCCAAAGTCTTTTGTACCATTTATCTGAAGCATATAAGAAGAATATATTAACTTTGGGATAATGTAAATATATTCTTTTTTTCTGATAGAGAGTATATATGCTTTATTTCCTCTGTCTGAACTCCACTGATTCTCATTTTGTTCCTAATCTTATTGCTTATCTTCTGCCTCCTCCTGTCTTGGCTTGTGAACCCCTTTCTACTTTCCTTAGACCAGTCTTAGAGTGAATGACATTTCATCCATTGATTCATCCAGTGTTTATTGAATGTCTACTATACTATAGACACTAATGTTTATGGCTGGTCTTTACCTCTCTTTATCTTTGTTTTTTTTTCTCTTGTTCTTCACATATCCCTTGCCTTCTATTTTGATATACTGAGACTATCAATTTACTTTCATAATATGTCTCCCATTAACTCACACTGGAGACCCTTTCAAATACAAATAACCAGTCAAGTCAATCAAAAATGAAAGACTAGTCTCTAGATCAAACCTAGTTGTCATCTGGGAAAATTGCATTTATAGGGCGCCTGGGTGGCTCAGTGGGTTAAGCCGCTGCCTTCGGCTCAGGTCATGATCTCGGGGTCCTGGGATCGAGTCCCGCATCGGGCTCTCTGCTCGGCAGGGAGCCTGCTTCCCTCTCTCTCTCTCTCTGCCTGCCTCTCCTGCCTAACACAACCATTTAAAAAATCTTGTGATCTCTCTCTGTCAAATAAATAAATAAAATCTTTAAAAAAAAAAAAAAAGAAAATTGCATTTATAGAATTCTCAGGTAGGTAGTACATGCTGTAGCATTCCTCAGTCTATATTTTTTTCCACAAGATTTTTTTCTCTTGGATCTCTAGCAGTCTAATATCCAGCACAATGACTGACATAAATATTTGTAGAATGAATGAGTGCTGTAAAGATAATCCCAAAAGTCACAAAACTTATGACACAGTGTTAGCCACAGCAAAATCGAGCTATAGTTCCATATTCATATATTTCTCATGTACTTTTTTTGATGAGCAAACTCTCATATAGTTTTAATAATGGTACAAATAATTAATTTCCAGTTACATTTAGCAATCTTTCACATACTTTTTCAAATAAAAACAAACATTAGAAATTGGCAAAATTGTAGAATAAGAATGCTCAGCAAGTCCCATTATAGTGTGAGTATACATTCTAAATTGATTTTACAGATTCATCAGTCTATACTTGCACTCACAATTTTACATTCCATGGTAGGTACATGTACTGCTAAAACATAAACTGTGGCATATTAAAAATTTTAAGAGCTAATTTGCAGAAAAATCATTTTAAATTGGGCAGCATTCTGCCTAACAGTCAGAAAAGAACTGCAAAGATCTGTAGAAAATGACAAGTTTATTTTCCTTTAAAACTTTTTTCTTGTCATAGAATATATACAACATAAAATTGCCATTTTAGCCATTTTTAAGCATACAGTTTTATGGCATTAATTACATTCACAGTGTTGAGCAAACATCGCCACTATTTATTTACAAAACTTTTTCATTATCACAAACAGAAACTGTATAGCAATTAAACAGTAACTCCTCACAACCCGCCTCCAACTTTTTTTTTTATTATGTTATGTTAGTCACCATACAGTACATCATTAGTTTTTGATGTAGTGTTCCAGGATTCATTATTTGCATATAACACTCAGTGCTCATTACAGCACATGCCCTCCTTAATACCTATCACCAGGCTACCCCATCCTCCCAACCCCCCACTCCTCTGAAACCCTCACACTGTAGTCTCTCATGGTTCATCTCCCCCTCTGATTCCCCCCTTCAGGTCTCCCTTCCTTTCCCTAATATCCTCCATGCTATTCTTTATGTTCCACATATGAGTGAAACCACATCTATAAAAAAGCTTCTCAGACTCAGCACCCCAAAAAACAAATAATCCAGTCAAAAAGTGGGCAGAAGACATGAACAGACACTTCTCCAAAAAGACATACAAATGACTAACAGACACATGAAAAAATGTTCAACATCATAGCCATCAGGGAAATGAGAATTAGAACCACACTGAGATACCACCTTACATCAGTTAGAATGGCAAAAATTAACAAGGCTGGAAACAACAAATGTTGATGAGGGTGTGGAGAAAGGGGAACCCTCTTACACTGTTGGTGGGAATGCAAGCTTGTACAGCCATTTTGGAAAACAATATGGAGGTTCCTCAGAAAGTTAAAAATAGAGCTACCCTATGACCCAGCAATTGCACTACTGGGTATTTACCCCAATGATACAGATACAGTGAAAAGAAGGGGCACATGCACCTCACTGCTCATAGCAGCAATGTCCACAATAGCCAAATTGTGGAAGGAGCTGAAATACCCTTCAACAGAGGAATGGATAAAGAAGATGTGTTTCATAGATACAATGCAATAGTACCCAGCCAACAAAAAGATGAATACCCACCACTTGTATCAACATGGATGGAACTGGAGGGGAATACGCTAAGTGAAATAAGTCAAGCAGAGAAAATGAAAGACTTTTATAGACAGAGGGAGCAATAACAGGAAGTTGTATTAGGGGGAAAGTAGGTTGTTTATTCCAAGGTTACTTTCCTTTAGAGAATGACAGGGGTCTGTCAGACATATAATCTAACTAGAGCTGATCAAGTGATTTCTGATGGACTGGTTTAAAATTCCTTTTCTGGGAAAAACAAAATAATAATTAAGTCTCAGTTTGGGCAGTGTGGGGCTTACCATAAGTGACTTCATTTTGGGCCTTTTGTCTTATTTTTTTAAAGAAGCCCACCTCTTTTTAACAGACCCTCAGCCTAACTGAAAGATGTGATCAAAATTTAAAGCACTAGTGCTACTTCCAGCTCCTGCACTGAAGTGCTCACAGGTTTTTCACTTTATGTTTTTGTTTTTGTTTTTTTTCTTTTTAGAATCTGTGTGGTATTCATATGTCATGACATCAGGTTCACATTCTTTAAGTTGGTCATTCTCTTTACTCTTTTTCTGACATTCTAATCTCAGGGAGGTTATTTTCTTGGTGATTAGCAGCTGTGAGGTTGCATTTAGATTTTGAGAGAATACAATGTATGAGGGAGACTGCTATGGTTATTACAAGGAAGATAATTCCCCATGTCTGGAGTGTACATTGGAGCCATGGTTCTCAATACCCAAACCAATCAGAATCAAAGAAAGTCAAAGAAAGACCCCATTGAAGTTGCCTTCTTAATCCAAGTGAGTTGTTCAGTAATCTTATGTAGCTAAATCTCAACTTCCCTAGGAGCGTCAATCCACTTGCTGCATTTGGTATGAACCATAGCACAAACACCTGCCTACTCAGCTGAAAGATAATCAAAGCCTACCCTATTATCAAGAACAACTTTGTCCAGAGAGTCTAGGACAGTCATTTGTTGGACAGTTATTGCTCAAGTAATAGATTCAGGTATAGTCACCAGAGATAGGGAGCATTATTTTCCTGTGTATTAACAGAAAAAGAAAGTAGTGAAAGGCAAAAGGAATAAAGGCTTCCTATTGGAGATGTAGATCCTGATCTACAACCTTGGGAGAGCTCTTCACTTCAAGATGCCATCTACTTCTGGGGAGGAACCTCCCTAGTCAATAGTAATTTTAGATCTCCAGCCAGTGTGCAGCTCCAAGAGTCTGGAGGAGCTTTTATAAATTGGGAGGTTCAAGTTCCAGAAGTTTGGCTCCTATCTGGGTAGTGATGGGGACATGGCATAGTCCCTTTCAAGGAGGATCAAGAACACTTTTTATTCTTAATGATTCCAAACTAGAAGAATGGGAGAAAAATTGGAAATATTAGTTTGGAAAAATTATAGCTTGAAGCCTGGATAATTGAGGAAAGTAGCAAAATTTTAAATCTACTCCAGTGTAGAGTTATATAACAAAATCTCAATGACAATAAATAGGACTAGAATTAGATATTTCAGAGTTGTGTTATAATTTTCTAGAGAAACACTCATTTTTTCTACAATCACTCTCACTTCTATCAAAGATAATCCCAGTGAGATTAATTTGTTTTCACAATAAGTCTAGTCTCATTACACTGGCCTGATTATTTATATGAGTGTAGCAAAAAAATGATCGACCATATAGGCTCTTTTTAAATCTGCTTTGCTGGAACTTTTCATAAGTAATCTTAGAGCAGACCTTTAAAACCCTCTCAAGGCTAAGAAACCAATCCAAAGACTTACCACCAGACTTCTGGAATACATTTAGATTTGGATGAATTCCTCTCTTCATGAGGTCCCCAATATATTCTGAAGTCCCTAGGCCTGCCAGGAAGTAACTTCCTTTACTCACTGGTTAGGCTGCCAGGAATCCTATAAGCAAGGTACCAGGCTTATTTTTCCAAGGGGCTGTATTGAGTCCATAAAGTCAACCTTAGTTCCTTAAAGCTGTCTCTTCATATTTGATTCTGTACATATTCTCAAATACAACATTCCAGTCAAAGCATTGGTAACATAATCATTGTTTCCAGTTGTGTCTAAGGAGAACAGATTCTTACTGAACTTATTCAAATAACTATATTGCCTTGAAAATAAGAAAACTCAGTAACTTTCCAAATTCTAGAGAAACCAGGTAGAGAGAATCAGTAAATAGTTACATTCTGTTTAAAAAGTTACACGTTATAAAACTCCTATAATTCATAGATAGCTTAAGAGAAAAAGATTTCATTAAATCTGGATAAAAGAAAACATGAAGGAACCAGTGGTGTTTCAAAGAAAAAGCTTTAAAAAATATAATTGTCTTCATTAATTCATTCATCCTCATGTTGTTGTTCTACTTAAATCCAGTTTTTCCATTAGTTCTGGACATTCCTGCTCAGTTCAGGTTTATAATGGTAACGTTATCAGAAACCTGTATTCTAGAGTAATTTTCAGATTTTTTTCATGAATGTTTCCAAAGAGGAAGTGCATTTGCGAAGACATCAGAGTAAATAACTGTCTGTAAATGGCAAAAAACAAATGTTTGTGGTTAAAGAGCAGATGATAGCTCACTATAATAGAATTGTCAACAAAATTTGGCTATTTCTGTGACATATAACATTTTATGGTAATTACTAGAATTATGACTGATGGAATTATACAAAGATGTATCAGATTTTTAGGAATTTCACATGATTTCTAGATCACTTATATTGATAACATGCATCCATACAATATCACCTAAGAAAGTTTGTCATCATTTATCTAACAATATTCCCCCATGTAATTTAACATACCAAATAAGCCTAATTAACATTTCTCTTTTACAAGGTGAGAGACAAATCCTTCGAGATTTTTCAAGGTCCCTGTGAGAAATCTCAAAGTTAGTTTGAGGTAAAAAAGATGCCATTTAGAATTTGATTTTGAGAAAGTGTCAAAATTTTGAGCATTTGATTAAAAGGTATCAAAGATCATTTTGAAATAATATTTTATATATTTAAGCAAAGTGACGTAGAAGATGGTAAAGGCAAACTCAGAAGGTTACATAGTTCTTTTTTAAAAAAAGATTTTATTTATTTATTTGACAGAGAGAGAGACAGCGAGACAGGGAACACAAGCAGGGAGAGTGGGAGAGGGAGAAGCAGGCTTTCCTGCGGAGGAGGTAGCCTGATGACATGGGGCTCCATCCCCAGCGCCAAGGATCATGACCTGAGCCAAAGGCAGATGCTTAAGGACTGAGCCACCCAAGTGTCCCGAAGGTTACATAGTTATGAACAAAATTTAGTTCTGTTAATATTGAGAAGACTGGGTTTTCTTAATCTTAAAGACCTGATCAAGACAATGTGAAGTATAGTAAGTTATTTTGGTCAGACACAAAATCTTTGTGTTCCTTATAGATTATTTTATTAAAAGGCAAAGAAAAACCTTTCATAAATTCTTTTCAAAAGCAGACCAATAATCTAGGAATTTTTTTTCCTTTTAGAATATGAAAGAAAATTTTTAGCTTTAGTTTTACATAAGTATACTATTGATATGATAGCTTGTTTTTAAAACCCTTATTATTTCTAGTAGTTTTAACTACATATATTAATTAGAATTCTTAACCCTTAGAATCCTTGATTTCTAGTAAATACCAAGAAGTAAACAATAGTAGACTGGAACATTTATAAATACGTTTCATAATTTCTAGAAGTATATTCTCCCTCATAGTGAATTTTCCAGAGTGGCACAAAATATATTTAATTATAGACACACATATCTGTTCCTCTATAAAGGGAAGCCAAAGGTAGATAAACCTATGTTTAATAATTGATGTTTCAGTGTTTTTTCTTACTTGGAAATGATCTAGATATTCAGTGAATATCCATCATTTAATTTACCTCAGTATAACTTTTATGTTTCATCTTACCAAAAAGATTTAGGAAACTATCTTTAAATAAACATACCATAAATTATAATTATTGTTAAAATATTTATTTACTTTTAATTTTTTGAGTATAGTTGACACACAATGTTACTTTAGTTTCAGATGTACAACATAGTGATTTCACATTTCTATACATTATCCTATGCTCACCATAAGTATAGCTACCATCTTTCACCATATAACACTCTTACAATATCACTGACTATATTCCCTGTGTTGTGCCTTGTTCATGCCTATGCCTTATTCATTCCATAGCTGGAAGCCTGTTTATAAACATGTACTTACATCTATTTAACTTACTTATTTTTAACAATTATGTTTGAATTATTATGAAAATTTTATGAGATATTACATAGCTAACCATATATTAAGTTTTCTTTCTTGCTGGTTAATTCTATAAGAGAGGTAACATGAGCATATTTGACTTTCAGTAAACCTAGATAGAATAAAAGTATATTTAATGCTGATAACCTTAAGGACATGCCCGTTTTAATTAAACCAACAAACTTAAATGAGCTTGTATTTACTGATGGTTATCCTAGTTCTCATGAACTTGAAAAACATTTAGGTTGGTTTCTATACTTCTGAGGGTATACTTGATTTATATAAATTCTTGTTTGTCTTTAAGCCAAATTAAATTAAGTTTATAACTTAAGTTTGCAATATCATCTGGAGGGTAGAAAAAATAACACACATCTATTACATACATATATAGACATTCATAAATGTACAATCACAAAAAGAGATCTTTCATCTTTCATTTTAGCCTAGGGGTGGAGGCCTAAAAAAACTTTCTATCAGGCTCTGAATATAAACTTCCAATTTAGCCAACTTCTGAACATAGAATTACCTTAAAAAAATCATTTCAGGGGCGCTTGGGTGGCTCAGTGGGTTAAAGCCTCTGCTTTCGGCTCAGGTCATGATCCCAGGGTCCTGGGATTGAGCCCCACATTGGGTTCTCTGCTCAGCAGGGAACCTGCTTCCCCCACCCCCGTGCCTGCTTCTCTGACTACTTGCCATCTCTGCCTATCAAATAAGAAAATAAAATCTTAAAAAAAATAATTTCAAATATCTTGTCAGGATTCAACTGGGACAAATAGTAAATATTCTTGGCAATATTAAACAACCCTTTGGATGTAAGAATTGTCCCAAAAGAGAAGATGCTACCTCCTATGATACAAAACTGAAAGAAAGTAATGGCCGGCGGGAGGTGGGGGATGTAATCAATTCCCCTGAGAGTAGGCAATAGTTGGTAGGACCCTAGATGCAAATCAAATGTGCCCTGCATTTCTGTTCAGCCATAGCTAGCTGTAATTGGGGTAGAGACCACCTTTCTGTCTGGCCAGATTTGGGAGACTCCCCAACCTGACAATTGTCAAGCCAAACTCTCAGGACACAAAACAAGACGAAGAAGAAGGCAATGGCTGTCCACGGTAAAGATCAACAACCCATGACAAAAGTATCTGAAAGCAAAGTCATGAATCACAGTTCAAAATTTAATTCTTTTTTTCCCCCCAAATTTAATTCTTATAAAAGTTTAATTCCAGAAATCTGAATTTGAGAAGGAAGGGATACTGTAAACGTTTACCTTTCTCTCTGGACCAGGCACTATAGAGATCTGTGAGAGCTGACTTTGGTAAGAATTCTCACCATTTGCTGGCTTCTGCCCATTTTTCTGGGATCACATTTGTAGACTCTAGAGCAAGTGGGGTGTCCCAGTTGGTATTATCATAGTCACCAGATACTATAGGAGAGGAAAGATAATTTTCCCTCTACTTTTATGGTGACTATTTGACTGGAGGCCCATTTATCTCTAGAAGACCTATTTAGGATAAAGCGTACTTAGGTTAAAAGTTCTTCATTGTAGTCATTGCAATGCAAGATCATTTTACTAAGGTTAATGTGCTTGTTCATCCTTAAAATAAAATTTCATCCATCTGAGGCCTCACATTGGAGCCAGTCCAGCTTATGTCCATTTCAGTCTGACCCCACCCAGTCTGGCTTCTAAATCAGTCTCTGATGCTGGACCCAGTCTGGTTTCCACATCAGACTCAGTCCAGAAGAATATATGCTCAAATAAGGTCTGAAAACTTATAATGCAAGGGCTGCAAAGCCAAGATCCAAAAAGGACTTACCCACAAACTCCAGAGGCAGCAAGAAAGCAGCAAGCTCAAGGGACTCAACTGGTACCCTTGTGTGGCTGCTTATTGTTCCTGGACAACAAGCAAGCCTTTGGGAGTCAGTTTCTCCTTCAGATCCTATTTGTGACATCAGAACCGTTACAAGATAAAGTGAGGCAAGCTAAAAACTTTAACCGTATTTGAGCAAAAATCAATTCAAATCAGACATCATGCAATCTAGCAGATAGAAAGGAGCTCAGAGGAGCTGTACAAAATGAAATACTTTTATGGGCAGAAAGGAGCAGGAACAAGGACGTTATACTACCAAAAACAGCACGTTGGTTATTGCAAGCTTATTTCCTTTATAAAGGATGACAGCAGTTTATTAGGCAGATTACCTAACTAGTGCTGTATGGGTAATTCCTGATTGTTTAAAAATTCCATTTTTCTTGAGAGCCAAAACCGTAATTAAGTCTCACTTTGGTAACATGGACTTAACATAAGTGATTCCATTCTGGGCCCGTTGTCTTAATTTTTAATAACTCAAAATTCTATAGAATACAGAGAAGAGAACTAATAAATCATGACTAAAAGCATGAAACCCATAAATAATGGACAAATTTAACAATAAGGATTTTTATTGCTCAGAATTAAAGTAATAAATGTTTTACTCTTCTGAACTATTTTCATATCATGAACACATCTTTTTGTTGTACTTATCACCTATCATGTTGTATTGAAATTATTTTTTGATGCATATCTGTCCCAGGAGAATTTGTTTCTCAAAAAATAGAAACCATTCTATACATGATTGTACTTCATACCATTGCATAAAATTCCTACTATATATAGTTTTATAAAATACAGTTTCTGTGAATCTCTACAGATAGCATCAGTACCACCAAGTTATCTAAACTGACATGTAATGAATATTTGAAAAAAACAGGGGCACCTGGATGGTTCAGTCGGTTCGGCATCTGTCTTCAACTCAGGTCATGATCCCAGGCTCTTGGGATCAAGCCCACATCAGGCTCCCTGCTCAGCAGGGAGCATGCTTCTCCTTTTCCGGCTGCCTTGTGCTCTCTCTCTCTCTCTGTCTGTCAAATAAATAAAATCTTTAAAATATATATTTGGAAATAACAGATAGTAATTAACAAGTTAGTAATATTTTCACATGGGAAGCCAGAATTCTCAAAGATGCCTAAATCCCCATCAGAGGCTATCCCTCATTTAAAGTATATAGATTAGAATTGGCAAAAGGAAATAAAAGCTTTTTTTTTGCTCTGTTGGAAGGTATTTTTCATTTTTTCTTCATACTGCCCTCATCTGTCCCTCACTATTGTTCCTTTGCTGACCTGATGATCACATCCAGCCTTTCTATAGGCTGTTCTTACCTGGCTAGTTAGTTCAGTTTTGATTATTCTTCCCACCCAATTCATCTTAATTTTTTTTAAAGAGCATATTGTGGTCTCCCTCTAGTGGGGAAATTGTCATCTCAGAAAAAGAAAAAAAAATTATGTACATTCTAAAGCCAAGCAGTTTGGCCATAGTTCCATATTTGTCTACCTTGTCAATTTTTATTCACCTATTAGAATTCTGTTCTGTACCCATGGAAGCCAAACCACATCTTACTCAAAACAGTTAATCATTTTCTTTTCTCTACTAGTTCTGTACTTTACACAATTTCTATTATTGTGTATTTCCTTCTGTGATGTAATTACTTCCAGACTTATCTGTCCTGTTTCACTGTGTCTTAAGGAGAGGGACTACTGCTTAATCTTGGTTGAGCATAATGTATATATGCATATCAAGAATTTCTAGAATCTTAATTCAATGGGGTATGACTGTGGGCCTTTTAAATCTTTCACTTCCATCTGGAGTTCCTGGGGATATCTGGAATTTGTGACAGACACTCTTACCACAATTTTCCTGAATATTTAGAAATGATATGTAAGCAGAAGGGTCTACAAACTTCTTGGACAGGACCTCTGTTTTCAACATAAACCTCAGTCCTTTCAATGACCCCTTAGACGAGTCTATTATCTGTTGCATGGTCCCAGCTGGATGTTTTATCTCTGGGTACTTTTTGGATATCAACTATTCACAACTCTTAGATTTCACAAAGGCCAGAGATGATTCACTGTTTCTCTTCTCTGTTCCTTATGAGTCCCTCTACTTCTCCCACTCTTTTCTCTTCCTCTCCCCCTCCTCTTTTTTTCTCTTCTCTCCTGACTTCTCTTTATCTATTTTAACCTTTTCCCATAGGAGTCCTTCTGTTTACAAAGCCTCCATTTTCCAAGCAATCAGTTTCCCCAGGGCCCTTCATGTATCTCAGAGTTGTCAAATTAGGACCCGCTCAGTGTATATTGATTGTTTACGCACACGTAGGCAACCCCCCTAGTGAAGAAACTGTCACCCTAGAGAAAGAAGCTACAGAGATTTTTACTACGTCAGTCCTAATATTTTATCAAACTGTAATTACTTCACTCTCGTGCCCATTGTGCAGCCACTCTCCTATATCTGTATGCACTCACCAGCATTCTGGGAGCTCATCCCACTCTTGAGCCCAAATGCTCAGTTAGTTAATTGCCTCCTGCAGAGACTAATAACCTGCCTTACAGCCTCCATCCAGCCTCTGCCCAATGTTCTACATATGGGATCTGTGTACCCCATGGATAAATACTGAGAATGGACCTCTAAAAAATGGAAAAATTAAAAGTGACCCTAAGATAAGGATGGAGTAAGGTTGCCAAATTTGACAAGTAAAACTACAGGATGCCCTGTAGAATTTTACTTTTAGATAAACAGATTTGGGATACACGTATACAAAATAAGACAAACAAAAAAGCCCTAACTATTGTTTATATGAAATTAAAATTAAACTGGGTATCCTATATTTTGTCTGGCAACCTTAATATGGGGTCAGGTGCTACAGGAACTAATAAGTCATGTTAATATTGTATTCCTTAGTGTAAGAAAAATGAGAAATGACAGAATGTTTTAAAATAAGTTTTATTAATTAGGTTTTCATTTTATTGACTGATGATTCCATGAGGCCACTAATCTATTAATCCATGGATCAAGCAAATCCAAGTTTGTTGCACTATTGTAAGGAAGGCCACAACCATGAAAATGCTGTCTTAGTATCTTCTCAGAAGAGCAAAATCAAAGAAGGGAGTGCATATGAGATTTTTGGAATCTGTTTTGAGGCAGGTCTTTCATTATTCATGCCTATGTAATTCAGATTGGGCAAAGTTCAGAACACACAGATGCCATGTGCCCCAAGTTGCCAGAGTTGTGGCTGTGCACTATGCACCTGGCAGCCACTGGATTATGGGGGATCTGGCCTATGACTAGGGGCTCAGTGCTAATACTGCCAGTCTGAGCCCTTCTGCATTCAGTCTCCCTCAGAGCCAGCTTGCCTAGGTATCACTAACATCAGAGAGAGAAAGCAAAGCCCCCAACAGGCAAAGAATCAGTTCAAATGTCTGGGCTGAAAGGAAAAGTGACTTAGACATAATAGCAGGACACAGGCAGAACACATAGGAGAATCCCATGAAGTGCCAGGTTCTGGTGAACAGGGGAACTGCACTGCAGAGCAGAAGACATAGCTGACTTTCCTAACAAAAAGAAACAAACAAAAAAGAGTAGATAAAATGAAGAGACAGAGAATTGTATCCCAATGAAAGAACAGGACAAACTCACAGCAGGAGATCAAAGAAAAGGAGAAATAAGTAATATGCCCAGTAGAGAATTTAAAGACATGACCATAAGATACTCACTGAACTTGAGAAAAGCATGGAGGACAGTACCGAAAAACAGGATGAGGAGCTAAAAAAATAACATCATAAACGAAGAACTCAATAAATGAAAGTAAAATACAATAGATGGAAGAGATAGCAGGCTACAGGAACCAGAAGAGCATATCCATGACCTGGAGGATAGAGTAATGGAAAGCAGTCAATCTCAGCTAATCAGAAGATAGATACATACTGCATAGTGAGAATAGACTTAGAGAAATCAGTGACAAAATCAAGCATAATAACATTTGCATTATAGGGATCCCAGAAAGAAAAGAGAAAGAAGGGAGGCAGAAAATGTATTTGAAGAGATCATAGCTAAAAATTCCTGACTCTAGGGAGGAAAACAGAGACCTAGGTTCAGGAGGCACAGAGATCCCTCAAAATATTCAACCCAAGGAGGTCCACACCAAGATACATAGTAATTATGATGGCAAAAATAGTACAAAGGAAGAATTTTAAAGGTTATAAGAGAAAACAATACGGTTACATAGAAAGAAAACCACATAACACCTTCAGCTTATTTTTCAGCAGAAACTTTGCAAGCCAGAAGAGAGGGGCATGATGTACATAACGTGCTAAAAGGGAAAACTCTGTAGTAAAGAATGAGTTTAAAATTAATATAGACTACAGTATGCAAAAGATGTTACTTATATAATGAATGGTAACCACAAAGGAAAAAATAGGAATGGATATACAAAAAATAGAGTAAGGAAGTCAAGTATATCACTAAGAAAACCAGCAAACTATGAAAGAGAAAGAAGAAAGGATATGAAAAACAAATACATGAAATAAGTAATAAAATGGCAATAAATACATATCTATCAATACTTGCTTTGAATGTAAATAGACCAAATGCTCCAATCAAAAGACATAGGGAGAGAGAGTGCATGAAAAAGCAAGACCCATGCATATGCTGCTTATAATAGGCTCATTTCAGACCCGAAGACACTTGCAGATTGAAAGTGAGGGGATGGGGAAATATACATCATACAAATGAGTGTCAAAAGAAAGCCATGGGGCGCCTGGGTGGCTCAGTGGGTTAAAGCCTCTGCCTTCAGCTCAGGTCATGATCTCAGGGTCCTGGGATCGAGCCCCGCATCGGGCTCTCTGCTCAGCAGTCATTCTGTGGGCAGAGTTTTGTACTAATCTTTTGGGGGTGGTGCCTCATAGTGTTGAAACTGAAGGAAGCGTGACCGAGAAGGGAAGTTTCACTGGAGCAAAGGGGAATGATGTTTGATGTAAGCTACTTAGGCAGCTAGTGTTGGTCTGTACTGCTTCCAACAGGTGGCTCTGTGTTTATGCTGAGTTTAAGGGAAGGGAAATGATGCTGACATTCCCCTGTCTCAGAATAGGCATCTGTGTGAATATTGCCTATCAGAGATGTGCTCAGAATAATCTCCTTCCTGTGTGCCCAGAATTCTTTAGATCACTGTTTCTTTGCTGTCTGCCCCCAGATTGTTTGCCTGCCTTTGCTCCAGGAGAAATACAGTACCCTCTAGGCTTACACCAGCCAAACCCACTGTCCTTTAAAACTCCAGGCTTTAAGCCCCACTGGTTGCAAGAACTCGGAAAATTCATCTCCTCTCACTGTTCAAGCCAGTGACTTTGGGGAAATGTTCTACCTGTGCATTCCCATGGGCTCCCCTCTCACCTGCTCTGCTCTGCTCTGTGACCATGGCTCCCTCCCTTCTACAGTACCTGTCATCCCTTTTCTCCCTAAGCCTTGTTTCTGTGCTTGCTACCTTCTTTGTTGTGCCCTCTTTTCTGCCTTAAGCTGTGAAGTTTGTTCTGTCAGTCTTCAGGTCAAGTCCTGGGTTATTTAGGATGATTTGATAATTGTCTAGTTGTATTAGTGGGTAGATGGGAGCCTAGGGTCCTCCTACTCTGTTGCCATTTTACTCTATCTCCGGGTACATTTTAAATTAATGTGCCTTTGCTGTGTCTCAGGCAGAGTTATTTAGTGTGCTGTCTTCTTAAAGGTGTGGTCTGGTTTTCTGTAGCCCTCTGGCTCTTTGAGTTAAAGGCCACTGATTTCTAACATTCCAGCACAAAACCCCACTATCAAAGCCACACATTTTGGGGACTTATCTTCCCGATATGGGTCCCCAGACCTGGGGATGTCTGGTGTGTTTGACACCCTCCCTTCTCTGTGCTTTTCATGCCCTTCCTGTTTGTGGTTAGTCATACTGGGAATTTGGTTCCCAACCTTTTCTACAGCCCTCCTCCCCTTTTTGGTGTGGCCTTCTCTTTACAACTAGCTGTGGAAGGTCTTTTATGCTGGTCTTCAGGTTATTTTCAGAGTTAGGTGAAATGTAGTGCCTGTCTCAGTGACTGTGTGGGATGAAGTGAACTCAGGATCCTCCTACTCTACCACATAACATGCACTCTTGTTTTCTTCTTCTTTTTTAATCTGTAAGTATTTTCTTTATAGTTACCAGAGGTTTTTGTAAAGCATCTTAAAGTTTTAAAAGTTTATTTCAAGCTAAAAATAAAAGTCAATCCATGAAAAACTTTATGCTTCTGCTTCTGTACCCCACAGTTTGTTATTGATATAACTGATATCTTTTTATATTGTATATCCATAAATATTAATTTAATAATATTTATTATTTTATATAATATAATTTTATATTTTATATAATGATATTATTAATATTTATTAATACAATAAATTAATAATTTAATAAAAATTAAATAATTTTAAATCAAAGTGATTCTTAATTTTTTTGTCTTTTAACTTTTATACTAAAAAGTTAGATACCACCAATAAAGTGTTATGGAATTCTTTTTTTCTTTCTTGAGGCTGAGAAGTATTTTTTTTTTATTTTAATTTAATTTTATTTTATTTTAAAGATTTTATTTATTTACTTGACAGAGATCACAAGTAGGCAGAGAGGCAGGCAGAGAGAGAGGAGGAAGCAGGCTCCCTGCTGAGCAGAAAGCCCGATGTGGGGCTTTATTCCAGGACCCTGGAATCATGACCTGAGCCGAAGGCAGAGGCTTTAACCCTCTGAGCCACCCAGGCACCCCTAATTGTTATTTTAATACTGATTCTGTAGCATGTGGCACAATATTGGTTTCAGTAGTAGAATTCAGTGATTCATCACTTACATACTACACCCAGTGGTCATCATGAGTGCCCTCTTTAATACCCATCACCCATCTAGCCCTTCCCTTACCCATGTCCCTCCATCAACCCTCAGTTTATTCTATATCATTAAGAGTCTCTTATGGTTTGTTTCCCTCTCTTTTTTTTCTTTTCCCACCTTTCCATATATTCATCTGTTTTGTTTCTTAAAGTCCACATATGGCATTAATCTTTCTCTGACTGATGTATTTTGCATAGCATAATATACTCTAGCTCCAGCCACATCATTGCAAATTGCAAGATTTCATTCTTTTTTATGACTAATATTCCAGTGTGTGTGTGTGTGTTTGTGTGTATGTACCACTTCTTCTTTATCCATTTATCAATTGATGGACATTGGGCTCTATACATAGTTTGGCTACTGTTAATAATGCTACTATAAATATTGTGGTGCATGTACCCCTTCAAATTATATTTTTGTGTCCTTGGTTAAATACCTAGTAGTACAATTGATTGATTGTAGGGTAGTTCTACTTACAACTTTTTAAGGAATCTCCATATTGTTCTCCAGAGTAGCTGCACCAGTTTGCATTCCCACCGACAGTGTAAGAATGTTCCCTTTTCTCTGCGTCCTTGTCAACACATGTTATTTCTTGTGTTGTTGATTTTAGCCATTCTGACTGGTGTGAGGGGATACCTCATCATGGTTTTGATTTGCATTTCCCTTATGATGAATGATATTGGGCATCTTTTCATGTCTTATCCATCTAGATGTCTTCTTGGAAAAAGTGTCTCTTTGTGTCTTCTGCCTATTTTTTAACTGGATCATTTGTTTTTTGGGTGTTTAGTTTGATAAGTTACTTAGAGATTTTAGATACTAACCCATTATCAGATATGTCATTTGCAAATATCTTCTCCCATTCCATAGGCTGCTTTATAGTTTTGTTGATTATTTCCTTCACTGTGCAAAAGCTTTTTATCTTGATGATGTCCCAATAGTTCATTTTTTGCTTTTGTTTCCCTTGCCTCTGGCAGTGCATCTAATAAGTTGCTACAACTGAGGTCAAAGAAATTGCTGCCTGTGTCATCCTCTAGGATTCTGATGGATTCCTATCTCACATTTAGGTCTTTCATTCATTTTGAGTTTATTTTTGTGTATAGTGTAAGAAAGTGGTCCAGTTGCATTGTTCTTTGTGTCACTGTCCAGTTTTCCCAACACTGTTTGTTGAACAGTCTGTCTTTTTTTCATTGGATAGTCTTTCCTGCTTTGTCAAAGATTAATTGACCATATAGTTTTGGGTCCATTTCTGGGTTTTCCATTCTGTTCCATTTATCTGTGTGTCTGTTTATTTGCCAGTATTATTCTGTCTTGATGTGTACAACTTCATAATATAGCTTGAAATTCAGAATTGTGATACCTCCAGCTTCTTTTCTTTTTCAAGATCACTTTGGCTAATTGGGGTCTTTTGTAGCTCCATAAAAATTTTAGGATGGTTTACTCTAACTCTGTGAATAATGCTGTTATTTTGATAGGGATTTCATTAGATGTATAGATCTCTTTATGTAATTTAGATTTTTCACAATATTTGCTCTTCTAGTCCATGAGCATGTAACATTTTTCTCTTTCTTCATTTTATATTCAATTTCTTTCATCAGTGTTTTACAGTTTTCAGAGTACAGGTCTTTTACCTCTTAGGTTAAGTTTATTCCTAGGTATCTTATGGGTTTGGGTGCAATTGTAAATGGATTAATTTCTTGGTTTCTTTTTCAGCTGCTTCATTATTGGTGTATGGAAATGCAACAAATTTCTGTACATATTTTTTTTATCCTGCATCCTCAATGAATTCATGTATCAATTCTAGCAATTTTTTTGGTGGAGTCTTTCAAGTCTTTGGTATAGAGTATCATGCCATCTGCAAATAGTAAACTTTTTTTTGCCAATTTTAATGCCTTTTATTTCTTTTTATTGTCTGAATGCTGAGACTGATACTTCCAGTACTCTGTTAAATAGAAATGGTGAGAGTAGACATTCTTGTCTTATTCCTAACTATTGAAGAAATGCTCTCAATTTTACCCATTTAGGATGATATTAGCTGTGGGTTTTTTTTGTAGATGGCCTTCATGATGTTGATGTACGTTCCATCTATCCCTATATTGTTGAGGGTTTTTATCAAGATTGGGTGCTGTATTTTGTCAAATGCTTTTTCTGTCTCTATTGAATGGTTCAAATTGTTCTCATCCATTATTTTATTAATGTGGTATAATATGTTGGATTGATTTGCAAATATTGAACCAGCCTTGCAACTCGAGTATAAATCCCACTTAATTGTGGTGAATAATTATTTTAATATACTGTTGGATTTGATTTGCCAGTGTCTTGTTGAGAATTTTTCACATCCATATTCATTGGGGATATTGGCCTGTTAGTTCTTTTGAGTTGGGTCTTTGTTTTTGAAATCAAGGTAATGATGACTTCATAGAATGAGTCTGGAAATTTTCCTTCCATTTCTATTTTTTGGAGTAGTTTGAGAGAAATAGGTGATAACTCTTCATTAAATGTCTGGTGGAATTTCCCTGGGAAAGCATGTGGCCCTGGACTTTTGTTTGTTGTTAGATTTTTTATTATTGATTAGATTTCTTTGTTGGTTGTGGGTCTGTTAATGGTTTCTATTTCTTCCTGTTTCAATTTTGGTAGGTTGTTTGTTTCTAGGAATTTGTTCATTTCTTCCAGAGTGCCCATTTTGTTGGCATATAATTTTTTCATAATGGTCTCTTATAATTGTTGTATTTGTATGGTGTTTGTTGTGATCTCTCCTCTGTCTTTCGTGATTTTGTTTGGGTCCTTTCTCTTTTGCTTTCGATAAATCTGGCTATAGGTTTATCAAGCTTGTTATTCTTTCAAAGAATGAGCTCTCAGTTTTGTTTATCTATTGTACTGGGAGTTTTTGTTTTTTAGCATGTTTGTTAACAAATTTGTTAACATTTATTTCTGCTCTAATATTTACTACTTCCCCTTTTCTTCTGCTTTTAAGTTTTATTTGCTATTCCTTTTCTAGCTCCTTTAGGTGTAAGATTAGGATGTATATTTGAGACTTCCCTTGCCTGTTGAGGTAGGCCTGTATTACAATATACTTCCCTCTTAGGACTGCCTTTGCTGCATCACAAAGGTTTTGGACTGTCATATTCTTATTTTCATTTGGTTCCATGTACTTTTTTATTTCATCTTTAATTTCATGATTAACCCCTGATTCATTAGTACAAAGTTTTTTAAATTCCAAGTATTTATAGTCTATTCATATTTTTTTTTCTTTTAGTTGACTTCAGGTTTCATAGCACTTTGGCCTAAAAATATGCATGCTATGATCTCAACTTTTTTGTGCTTGTTGTTGGTTGTTTTGTGACTCAGCATGTGATCTATTCTGGAGAATGTTCCATGTGCACTCAAAAACAATATGTGTTTTGCTTTCTGATGAAGTACTCTGAATATATTCCTCAACTCCATCTGGTCCAGCGTATCATTCAAAGCCATTCTTTCCTTATTGATTGTCTGCTTTGATGATCTGTCCATTGTTGTAAGTAGGGTGTCAAAGTCTCCTACTCTTATTGTATTATTATCAAGGAGTTTCTTTGTGTTTGTTATTAATTGATTTATATATTTATATGCTTCCTTGTTGGAGGCATAAGTATTTACAATTGTTAGATCTTCTGGATGGATAGACCCCTTAATTATGAGATAATGCCCTTCTTCATTTGTTGTTAGCCTTTATTTTAAAAAGTGCAGAAATTTGTTTTAAAATCTAGTATGTCTGATATAAATATGGTTATCCTGGTTTTCTTTTGACATCCATTAACATGATAGATGGTTCTCCATCTTCTCACTTTCAATCTGCACTTGTCTTTAGGTCTAAAATCTGTCTACTGTAGGCAGCTTATAGATGGATCTTGTTTACTTTTTTTTTAAAAGATTTTATTTATTTGATAGAGATTACAAGTAGTCAGAGAGAAAGAGAGAGAGAGGAGGAAGCAGGCTCCCCGCTGAGCAGAGAGCCTGATGCGGGGCTCGATCCCAGGACCCTGAGATCACAACCTGAGCTGAAGGCAGAGGCTTTAACCCACTGAGCCACCCAGGCGCCCTTGTTTACTTTTTTTATCCATTTTTGAATCCCTGTTTCTTTTGATTGGAGCATTTAGTCCATTTACATTGAGTGATTATTGTAAGCTAGGAATTTAGTGTCATTGTGTTACCTGTAAAGCTGGTGTTTATGGTGATGTTCTCTGTTCCTTTATAGTCTTTGTTGCTTTTGGGTCCCCCCCCTCACTTAAAGAATACCTCTTGATATTTCTTTCAAGACTGGTTAAGTGGTCACAACAAATTCTTTTAGTTTTTGTTTTGTTTTGTTTTGTTTTTGTCTGAGAAACTCTTTATCTCTCATTCTATTCTGAATGACAACCTTGCTGGATGAAGTCTTCTTGACTAAATGTTTTTCTCAATCAGCACCTTGAATATATCCTGCCATTATCTTCTGGCCTGCCAAGTCTCTGTGGAGAGATCTGCTGCAAACCTGATCTCTCTTTCCCTATAGGATAAAGACCTTTTCCCCCTTGTTGCTTTCAGAATTCCTTCCTTTTCTGTGCATTTTGCAAATTTGACTATTATATAACTTGGCAACGGCTCACCTTTTTTTAATTTAATGGAATTCTCTGTGCTTCTTGGATTCTGATTTTTTTTCCTTCCCCAGGTTAGGGAAGTTTTCAGCTATAATTTGCTTTAAAAAACCTTCTGGCCCTTTATGTCTCTCTTCATCTTCTGGAATTCCAGAATTCACTGGAATGTTATTCCATTTTAATAAGTTGCTAAATTGGGGTGCCTGGGTGGCTCAGTCATTAAGCGGCTGCCTTCGGCTCAGGTCATGATCCCAGAGTCCTGGGATCGAGTCCCGCATCAGGCTCCTTGCTCAGCGGGAATCCTGCTTCTCCATATCCCACTCCCCGTGCTTGTGTTCCTTCTCTTGCTCTATCTCTGTCAAATAAATAAAATCTTAAAAAAAAAAGTTGCTAAGTTCCCTAAGTCTACCTTCATGATCTTTGTTTCCCTCTTCTTTTCAGTTTCATCTTTTTTCATAATTTTATCTTTCATGTCACTGATTCATTCTTCTGCTTTGTCCAGCCTCATTATTCTGACATCCATTCAGCTGCATCTAGCATATAGCCTTTTTAATTTCAGCCTGACTAGATTTAACTCCTTTTTCAAGCCCAGGTAATATCCTTATAATTACTCTTTTAAATTATAGTTCAGACATCTTACTTATATCTGTATTGATTAAAGCTATGACCATCATTCTTCCTGTTCTTTCTTTTGGGGTGAATTCTTCCATCTTGTCATGTTGGAAGTAAAAAAAAAAAGTGAATTAAAATTAAAACTAAAAAAATAAATAAATAGGTGTTCCTGGTTGGCACAGTTAAGTGCTCTTTGTTAGGACAGTCTATCTCTTCTTCATTTTTGCACAGTTTTATGGGGTAAAATATTCTTCTTTGGCAGTATTTTTTTCTTTTAGCACTTTCAATATATCATCCTACTCCTTTTATGGCCCACAAGGTTTCTGCTGAGAAATCTGCCCATAGTCTTATGAAGGCTAATTTGTATGTGAAAATTTGTTTTTTTCCTCCTGCTTCCAAAAGTATCTCTTTAACATTTACCAATTAAATTTTAATGAGTTTCATTTTGTTCTTGTGTTTATCTTTTGGGGGGGATTTTGGACCCCATGAATTTGGATGTCTGTTTTCCTCCTTGTATTTGGGACTTCTTTGGACATTTTTTCTTAAAATGTTTATTTTTTAAAAGATTTTACTTATTTATTTGACAGAGAGAGAGAAAGATCACAAGTAGATAGAGTGACATGCAGAGGGAGAGGGAAAAGCAGGCTTTCCACTGAAGAGAGATCCCAATGTGGGGCTCAATCCCAGGACCCTGGGATAGTGACCTGAGCCTAAGACAGACACTTAACCAAGGCATCCCTAGACATTATTTCTTTAAATAGATTTCCTGTTCCTTTCTTTCTGTCTCCTCCTTTTGGTACATATTGTGTATATTGGTTCACTTGATGGGAGTTCTTTAAGTCCTTTAGGCTTTTTTTTTTTTCCTTTTTGCCCCTCTCACTGGATAATTTCAAATGACTTGTTTTCAGGATCACTGTTTCTTTCCTTTTTCTTGATATGATTTACTTTTGAGGCTCTCTATTGAGGTTTTCATTTCACTCATTGTTTTCTAACCTCCAAAATTTCTGTTTAGTTCTTTTTCTATGGTTTCTCTTTGCTGAGCTTCTCATTTTTTCCCCTGATTTCCTCTAATTGTCTACATTTGCTTTCTTATAACTGAGCTTCTTTAAGGTGATTATTTTGAATTACTATTTTTTTGCATATATCTCCATTTCAGAGATCCATAGATCTCCATGTTTTTTTAGAGTAGCTTACCAGTACTTCCTTTAGTTGCATCATAGTTCTTCATTCTTAATGTTCCTTGTGGTGTTGGTTTAGTTTCTGCACATTTCAAAAAAACAGCTACCTTCCTAGTCTTTTTGGATAGGTTTTGACTGGAAAAGACCACCAATCAGTGTGCTAGAGACTCTAGGAGCTTCTCAAAGTTTTTCTGTGGATGTATGTTCCTCACTCCTTTCCCTCTGTCCTGGGAGAAAAGCCTCAGTACTGTGTACCTTCACCCAGTCTTGCAAATCCATGCCCCTGTATTAAGCAACCCATCTCTTACCTTTGTTCTTAGCTGCCCCCAGGTGTCCCAATTATGGAATTTCCTTCATGGCTATAAGTAAAGTAATGCACCTGCTCCTGTGCAGGATGGGGTAAACCCTCACTCAGAAGACCTGTTACTATTAGGCTTTCCCCATTGTGGTGTTCTAAAAACTGCATAGCGTCATAACAGGTACAAATGTTAATGCCTATGGAGTTTAGGGTCTCTTTTTACAAAGCATCATTTTATTTTCATTACAGTTTGATGGAGAATGGGTTTCAACATGAAACAGCAGACTCATACCTATTAAGAGACAGGACAGACATTATATATCTAGCTGTCCTTTTGGGCACATTAACAAACTATGGTCTACTGCCTGTTCTTATAAATGAAATTTTATTGAAGTAAAGGTTCACCAGTTATTTCACTTATTGTTCATAGCTGCTTTTGCTGTACAATGGCAGCTTTGAATAGTTGCAATAGAAACTATATTGGCTGGCAAAATCTAAAGTAATTACTATCTGGTCCTTTATTGAAAAAGTTTGCTAACCCCTGCCCTCAAACTGGTGCTTGAATCCAGAAGCCACAGCTACACTGTAGGCTACTTGCCATCATTCTTTCACTCAGGTGGTATAGTGGTCTTACATTGCTGTCTTATAATCCATTTTCTTATTTAGATATAATTCATGTGTTTTCAATTCCTCTGTTACATTATATATATGATTTTTACCTTATAAGTTCTACCCGTGTGAAGTCTTAAATTAGACTTATTAGAATAATAGAATAGACGTATTAGATTAATTTTTTGAATTTTAAGTAATTTTAATAAGTCTATTAATAATAAATAGATTTATTAGAGTAATATTAGAATTCCAATTTCTTATCATAAAATTATCTTTTATATTATGATAATTAAATCTTATAAAATTATTTCTTATCATATCAATTAAGTTATTTCTTATCATGAAATTTTATTCACAAGTATATAGCCATTCTTCTATACAGACTTATCTCTTCATTTTCCTCAATTTGCAGTTTCACATTCAAAGGGTGGTTTAGATAAAATAGCCTTAAAAAGCTCTATTTTGAAGCCATTCTTTCATCATTTTAGAATCAATTAACTATGACTTAATTATCATTGTTAATCCATTTAAAAAATCAGTCCCTGGAAAGTCCAAGGGTAGTCATCAATCTATTGACTTTTCATCTCCTTTAGTCTTAAGTAAAAAAATGCCAATGCAAATTCTCAGATAGTCTTTTGTAAGTTCTTTATCCTTTTCTATAAATCTCCCTGCTATACATTAAGCTGTTATTGTCTCCTTCATCACTACTAAGCAAGTCTTTGCTGTTGTACTTTATTACTAAAATAGTGATTGGTTAGATTTGTGCTATAATTTATTGTTATTTTGTTCTATTGTAGCCCACTCTACCCTACATTTTGTACCTTCTCTTCAGGATAAATGTAGAGAATGACTTAAACATTTCAAAGTGATTTAATGCATTCCTTTTAATTATTGACACAAAATTCACCTAGGTAAAATAAACCATTTTATATTAAATGGTTTTGGGGCACCTGGGTGGCTCAGTGGGTTAAGCCTCTGCCTTCATGATCTCAGGGTCCTGGGATCGAGCCCCGCATTGGGCTCTCTGCTCAGTGGGGAGCCTGCTTCCCTCTCTATCTCTGCCTGCCTCTCTGCGTAGCCTACTTGCGATCATGCTATCAAATAAATAAATAAAATCTTTAAAAAATAAAGTAAACGGTTTTGTGGCATTTAGTGAATTTTCAGTGTTGGGTAACCTGCCTTTATCTAGTTCCAAAACATTTTTAATACTCTAAAAGGAAACCCAATTCCCATTAAGCACTAGTTCCACATTCCCCCCTTCCCTCTGTCCTAGTACCTAAAAATCTGATTTTTTTTTCTATGTAGATTTGCTTATTCTAGATATTCCATATTCAGATATTCTATGCAGATGGAATTTTATGATATGTAATCTTTTGTCTGGCTTCTTAGCATAATGTTTTTGAGTTTCATCCATGTTGTACCATATATGAATTTTTTATGTTTTTTTATGGCTCAATGATATTCTATTGATGGATATTTGGGATGTTTTTACCTTTTAGCTATTATAACATTGTTGCTATAAACATGCATGTTCATGTACTTAAGTACCTGTTTCCAATTTTTTGGTTATATAACTAGGAGTAGAATTTCTTGGTTGCTTGGTAATTCTATAACTTTTTGAAGAAAGCTGAGCTGTTTCCTGTAGCAGCCGGACAGTTTTACATTCCCACTAACACTGTGCAAGGGTTCCAATTTTCCACATCCTTGCCAACACTTGTAATTCTCTGCTTTTTTAAATTATCGCCATCACTTTGTTTCTGAAATGACATCTCATTGTCATTTTAATTTGCATTTCTCTAATGATTAATGATTTGTGCATTTTTTCATATGCTTGGTAGCCATTTGCATGTATTTTTTAGTGATGTATTCTTGTATACATTTCCACTTTTCTATAACAATTTTAGGGAACAGATTGCATATAAATACAGTTTTTATTAAAAAACAAACAAACAGGATTGCTGGAGGGGAGAGAGGTGGGAGGGATAGGGTGGCTGGGTGATGGACATTGGGGAGGGTATGTGCTATGGTGAGTGCCATGAATTGTGTAAGACTGATGAATCATAGACCTGTACCCCTGAAACAATATATTATATGTTAATAAAAAAATCATACTGGTTGTAAATTTTGAGCTTTAAGGTCAGTGACATCTTAACTTGTCATGAACAATATACCTGGAAGTTATTTTAATGCATGTTGGCTCAAACTTTGGTATAACTTATTATAAATTGGTTTCTCCCACATTCATTAGAGCCTGACACTCAAAGATGTAATAATTATTTTGATTCTTTCCCAGAAATGGTCAGTATATGTGGTAATTTTTTTATTTGGTTCAGTTAATTATTTCTGTGGTACGGGTCTCAAGGCTGAAGCCACAGAAGCAAGGAATTATTTACTGAAGTGAGTCCAGAAGAGTCTTAAGCATACAAATCTCAGCTGTGGCTTTGTTATTTTTCATAATAATATTCCTGAATTTGGGAATTCTTAAAGGTTATCTGCAGGGCCACATTATGGTTTTCATGGGCCCTAGGCACTTCTGCTCTCATGGGACACTCTTCCATAAAAAATATTAAAAATTCTTTTTATAAAAGATTTTATTTATTGACTTGAGAGAGAAAGCACAAGTTGGGGTGGTGTAGAGGGAGAGGGAGAAGCAGACTCCCCACTGAGCAGGAAGCCAGACTACAGCATGGGGCCCAATGCCAGGACCCTGGGATCATGACCTGAGCCAAAAGCAGATGCCTAACCAACAGAGCCACGTAGGTACCCCTAAAAGTTCTATTTTATGATGTTTTGTTATAAAGGCAAATATAGAGACTGAATTATATTAATATTTTCTTTTTACTTTAAAAATGTTTTTTTTTGAACCTCTGAAAGTATCATGGGTCCTTGGGATTGTGCTTATTACTCTGCACAGTAGATGTCTGTCCTGGATATTTGGACACATTCCCTTATGATATCATATAGCCCTTTGTGATTTTATTGTCATTGGCATATGAGTTCTTAATAGTTACAGTGATTACTTCCTAATAAAAATGAGCTCCTTACAACTACTTTGAAATATCTATCTTAGATAACTCAGATCATGTTAAACTTGTCCTTTTTCTTCATTTTTATCATGGACTCAAAACCACTTTGCAATTTCAGCTTGTTCCATTTTATTTTTATTTTCTCCTCATACCCTGCTTGGTACCATTTGAACTCTCAGGTGTTGGAAAGCCTTTCTCAGATAAGGCCTTTTGCTTGGCATAGCAGTTTTTGGCTCAGTATGTTTCAGAATGAAACATATTCAGAATGAAACATTCATTCAGAATGAAACTGAATGAAACAAACATTCAGTATGTTTGATCTCCACTTGTAGCATTGAGGAGACAACATAGGTAGACTGGAAAAGAAAAATTCACACAAGCGAGGCTTTAAACAGTAAAAAAAATTGAAGTAATAAAAATGTCTATCAGCATGTTATAAATTCACACAATGAAATGCTACACAATTATAATGAATTAACTTTTAGAAGAGTTGGTAAACTCTTTCTATAAAGGGCCAGATAGTTAATAGTTGAGGTGTTGAGAGCCACATTATCTACTTCAACTCTGCTGCTGTTGTGAGAAAGCAGCCATAGGCAATATGTCATCTAATGAGAGTGTTCCAGTGGCTGTGTTCTAATAAAACTTTATAAAAACAGGCAGCAGGTTGATTTTGGACCAAGGATGATAATTTTGTGACCCTTGAACTAAAGTAGAATGTATCAACTTGAATAAATATCAGAAACATAATTTGAATAAACAAAGAATGATTCATCATTTTAATAACATTTGGATAAAGTTTAAAGACCAAAAAATATAATTTTTATGGATATGTATGTGTGTCTGTGTGTGTCAGTGTACATGCATACACATGGGAATGATAAACATTGTATTCACAATAGTGGTTATTTCTGAAGAAGGAGGGATGGGTACACAGAGTGAGTCAATTTAATTACAGTATTTAATTTCCTTATAAAATGATCTGATGGATATATGGCATAGTATTATGATACGATTAATACATGAATTTTTGCTATATTTTTTCTCTTTTTACCTGTATGTTTGAAATATTTTACAATAATAATCACTGTGTAAGCCAATCAAAACATGTTTTAAAGCTAAATTTGACTCAGATGTCATCACTTTGTCCCCTCTGCTGTTGATACATGCAAGAATTCTAAAGAATATTAGCATGGTGGAAAATGAAGAGTCTTTATGTTAGCAGATTGGAATTTACTACATTTATGTCTGGAGGCTTTTAATGCCATAACAGTTTATGATAGATGATTTGAATATTAATTAAGATGTAAGCTATTTTTTGTCAACATATAACATCTCTTACTTTCTCTTTTCAAAATTGTTGTATAATTTCTTGACAACATATACACATTATAATTACTTTTTAATGACCTTATTCTCTAGAATTTTTCATATTAGCTTTCCATTTCCTCTGTGGTTTTGTTCCTGTTATATCTAATTACTTAATAATCTAATCAACCACCGCTCCTCATCATGGAAGCTTTTTATGTGACTTCCCTCTGGCTACTCCATAAGTATCCTAGAAAACCTGTCAAATATTGTGCCCTTTTTTTTCTTGTTTTAAGGATTTTATTATTGATTCTGTTGAAGGAAGGAAAGAATTTAAGGTGACCTTAAAATATGGGTAGGATTTGAATAGGCTCAATATGGGAGGAATGTTTCAAGCAGAAAAGATAATGAGCAAGGTCTTAACAGCAGGAATAACACTCTTTGAAGGCCAGTGACAAGTAAGCACATCACAACATTAAAACTTGATAATTTCTAAAAACAAAAAGCAAAAAACAAAAACAAAAAAACCTTGATAATTCCTTAATATCCATCCAATGTCCCATTTCCTCCCAGAAGCCTTCCTTGTTGATATCCTTCAAGATACTCTGTCCTTCCTATGTTTCTTATTGTCTCCAAAAATAGCTTGATATTGAACTATATTCAATTTGGAGATCAGTATTGTGCCTTTTGAATAATACAATGATCTGTAACCATTGCTTTTCTTGTTCCAAGATCAAGGCTGGCATTCTTTTCTATTGACCTTGAACTCATTTGGTGAAGAGTTATGAAATGAACTGTATATTGAGCTCCATGAGGACAGAAATTTTATCTTATTTAATGCTATGTTCTTAGAACCTTGAAAGTGTTTGGCACAGAAAAATTACTTCAGAAACATGTGTTGAATAAAAAAAAAAGAATGATGTTATTCCTTTCAGAGGGCATAGTTCTACATGGTTTCTAGTGAGATGTGGGGTTATTCTGAAGGCAATTTTAGATAACACAGTGGAAGATGGGAACTCAAAGCTCTGGGTTTGTGACTGATTAACTTAGAGTTTCATACCAGTTCCCTTTTTATTTCTTACTTTAGTATGATTTCACTTTTGAGATCCTGTTTCCTTTTTTATTTTTTCATATACAACAAGCATATATCAGATTCTGTGTAATATGCTATTTATTACCTCACCCAATTTCATGTGTTGAATATGTTTTATAAACCTTAATATTTAAATGTGAATTTTTGGTTACTTAGTTGAAACTTGTTTGTGTGACTCTGTAAACATTTTTTCACATTTGATGCTTATATCTGTGCTGTTATTACCTCATTGTTGTTTTAGTTCATTACGCTCTATAATTGTCACTCATTATGGTACAGTGGCCATAGTCATTGTTAGTTGAATTACAGAAAAACTAAAAAGAAAATTGCATCTACTGAGGCCGAGTAGTCTGGTTATATGCCAGAGATAGGGTATGATTCCAAAAAGTACTTTCTCGTTTACTCTAAGCACCCTGGGGTCTTCAAGAATCCTCTTTGAGAGCCCACATTTCCTTACCAAAATAAGTGGTTTTCAAGTCTAAATCCAGAATAAAGGAACTCACAGAGAAGTCTTATTCTATAAGGGTTAACATAGAAGGTAAGAGACCACAAATCATGTCCATCTATTAATCTGAGCAATTGAAATTAGACATGACAAAAAGGTCCTTGCAGGATAATATATACCAAGAACAGTGCTTGATGCTTATCGAGGTTTTTAAAGCTATGTAATTTCCATTTGACAATGTATTATTTGTGGAATAAATCTGATCATAGATTTTTATAAAAGAAAAAGAAGCATAGCCACAATTCAAGTACTGAACATAATCCATCATAACAAGCAAAAATTTCACACACATAGGACATCCCAGATATCCTAAATATTGTTATAAATAATTCCTAGTCACTTTTGTTAACATCCCAGAAATTAAGTCAAACAAAAGCAGGGAATAGGGATGTGTATAAAGTAAAACTTTATGTTTGATGAATCCTACTGAGAGTGGTTGCCAGGTCCAAATTTTCACAAAATTTTACCACGCCATAATTGTTCTCCAGTTTTATATTTTTTCACTGCAAATTATCAAGCAGAGAATGGGTAATTTATCTCAAGATTTTATATCATAAATTTCAAAAATAATGATTCTGTTTACCAATAAAATATCCATCCTTACTCAAATTAAAACCATGTGGAAAAAATGTTTCATTCCTCTTAACTACTAATCACATACTTATCCCTATCACACTGTATTGTAATACTTTATCTTCATGTATGTTCTTAAAACTTTGAATAATCCTTTAGCATCTACATTTGTATAACACCTATGTCATCACACTCTTATAAGAATTCCCCAGGGTATTATGTCTTGGAATATTGTCGTTTGTGTCCTAAATCTTATGTCATCACCATCTAAAACATGGAATAGGCACTCTTATAATTCAGTCAGCTGAATAGATGTTTCATAAGTTTTGGGAAACCATGTAGGAACATTTGAAGCAGGGGACAATGTCAGGACCAAAGGGCTGTTTGCCAGGGGTCCAATTGTAGGCATCATCTCAAAGACTGTTCAGATTCATAGGCAACTCTCTTCATTTGTAACTCTGACAAGCTGGGCCCTTGACTCTCCAATTCCTTTTCTCTTAGCAACACCATGTTTTCTGCTATTAAATCATAACTATCTTCAATTTCTCTCCCTCTTTTGATTTTGCTTTTCCTGGTCAGAATGAATGCACATCTGGATTCTTTTAGGGCCTCTCTTTCCCATAAGTCTCAGCCATTGACCCTCTTTATGAGTAGCTGTACCCACACTGGGAAAGAGCCAGTCCCAGCAACCATAAATATATTTCATTGATTCCAAGAACCACACATTTTTCACATTTTAGCATTCATTAAGTTGAGATTTATTTCCTAAATGATATGTTATAGTATAATTGACAGTTTTTTTTTCTCTTAATACAAAAGTAATGGTAGAAATTTCATTTAAAGGTATCTTAGATTTGAAGTAGCAGTAATTTAAGAAAGTATACAAAGTCATACTGGTAACCTCCACACACAGAAATTTTGTTTACATGTAGTCCCTTGTTTCTGCCCTGATCTTACCACATTGCTTTATCCTGGCCTATTAAAGCAACATGACAGAGATTCTTCATGCTGCCCTTATGAGTGTTTCCTGTTATATTGGCCTATCTTAAGTCCTCCTGTTAAATGTGTATTGAATAAATTCTATGTGTCAAGCATGGTGATAAATGCTAAGGATAGAAATATGAAAAAAACCAGGCACAGTCTTTGCTTTTTTTCATATTCTGATCATTGGTCAGATCATGCAGTTGTTCCTCTGGTGTCTAGGTTCCTCAGTCTTTTTTCCTCAGTCTTCTTCTTTTCCATAAGGAAGGAAATATTCTGGGCGATTATTTTGTACGTCCAATGAACCTGTAAAGATATGGCAACAGTTTGGGATGACTGTTTCAAGCTGATCCATCTCTTTCATGGCCTCATCAGTTACTGCTGAGGCTTTCTTCTTAGTGTGTGGATCTAATATGTTGTATCTGTCGTTGTCAAACTTCTAAAGGAACTATACCAAGTCCAATGGAATTGCCTCAGAGTTTAGTTTTTCTCTTTACACATAGTCATTATATAGCTCAAGGAAAGTTCCCACTGAGAATGTGTCAGCTGGCACTTGCTAGGTTTAAAGGTAAGCTGTTATTTCTTATCTTGAGTAAAATTATCCTCAGAAGGTTGATGTTTGGATAGAGATTTCTGAGTGCCCTGTTTTCTTAGTGTTCTATGGTTAAATCTGTAATCATTTCCTCTTGGGACAGCAAGTAGCCAACATGCACACTCTTAGTGGGGCCTTGCCCATGGTGAGGTTTTGTACTTTTTTCTTTTTTTTAATTGAAAAACAATTGACATATAACAGTGCATAAGTTTAAGGTATACAATGGTTGGTTTCATACATTTATATATTGTGGTATTATTACTATAGTAGCATTAGCTAACACCTTTATCATGTCATACATTTATCATTTCTTTTCTGTTAACAAGAGTTAAGAATTTATCTCAGCAGCTTTAGAGTTTATAACATAGTATTGTTGACTATACTTACTTGGTGTGCATAAAGGCTCCAAAACTTATTTATCTACTAGTTGCAATATTTTACCCTTAAGCAACACTTCCCCAAATCCCCCAACCCAAGCCCCTGGTAAACCACCATTCTCTTTATGTTTATGAGTTCAGTTTTTTAAGAATCCTGTAAGGATGGCTTTTATCATAAATATGAGATAACAAAAGTTGGTAAAGATGTGGAGAAAAAGGGAAACCTTGTGCACTATTGGAAAGTAAATCAGTGCAACTACTGTGGAAAACAGTATGAAGGTGTCTCAAAAAATTAAAAATGGAAATATCTATGATCCATTACTTCACTTAATGGGTATTTACCCCCCCAAAAATGAAAACACCAGTAGAAAAGATAAATGCATCCCTATATTTATTGCAGCATTATTTACAATAGTCAAGATACGAAATTAGCCCATCATTGATAGGTAAATAGATAAAGGAGTTGTGGCATATACATACAATGGAATATTACTTAGCCATAAAAATGAGACTTTACCATTTGTGACAGCATGGATGGATCGAGAGGATATTATGCTAAGTAAAATAAACCAACAGAGAAACACAAATATGATACAATTCCATTTATATTTGGAATCTAAAAAGCAAACAAAAGAGCAAAGAAATAAAAAAGCAGAAACAAACCTATAAATAGAATAAAAAAGGTGGTTTCTAGAGCGGAAAGGTGTGGGGAGATAGACAAAAAGTGGTGAAGAGGAGTGGGAGATATGGGCCTCCAGTTACAGAATAAATAAGTCATGAGGATAAAAATTAGAGCATAGGGAATGTAGTCAGTGACATTATTTTGTTTTTTTTTTTAAGATTTTATTTACTTATTTGTGGTAGATCATGAGCAAGAGAGTGAGAGAGACAAGGAGAGTCCCTACTGATTCCAGAGTCTAAAGGTAAGGGCTTGGCACGAGGCTTGATCCCAGGACCCCAAAATCATGACTTGAGCTGAAGTCAGATGCTTAACTAACTGAGCCTCCCAGGCATCCCTATAGTCAGTGGTATTATAATAGCATTGTATACTGACAGATGTTAGCTATTCTTGTAGATAGAGCATAATGTATAAACCTGTTGAATCCCTATGTTGTACACCTGAAACTAATGTAACATTATGTGTCAACAGTGCTTCAATTAAACAACAACAAAAGAAAGAATTGGATAGTAGAGAAAATGGTGACTGCTGTTGTTTCCTGGGTTGGAAACTGGACAATTGGGGACCAAGGGTAGAAGGAGACTTTCTTTACTATAGTGTACCCTTTATACTTTCAAAATGCTGTTCCAAATATATACATAACCTGTATGAAATTAAATGAAAAGAAAAACAACTTCAGTTTTTTTTTCTGGATTCCACATGTAAGTGATATCATAAAATATTTGTCCTTCTCTGTCTGATTTACCTCACTTAGAGTAAGGCCTTCAAGGTCCATCCATGTTGTCACAAATTCACAAATGGCAGGATTTCCTTCTTTCTCATAGCTGAATAATATTCTCTATATATTCATCAGTTGAAGAACACTTAAGGCACAAGACTATTTCCAAGTATTGGCTGTTGTAAATAGTGCTGCAGTGAACATGGGGGTTGCAGATATCTCTTCGAGGTACTGATTTCAATTTTTTTGGATATATATCCTGGAGTGAGATTGCTATTCTTATGTTTTTGATACTAGCTATTCTAACAGATGTAAGATGACATCTTATTGTGTGTTTAATTTGAATTTCTGTGATTATTAGTGATATTGAGCATCTTTTCCTGTGTGTTGGTCATTGATATATCTTCTTTGGGAAAATGTCTATTCAGGTCCTCGGCCCATTTTTTATTGTGATTGTTTTGCTTTTTGGCGTTGAGTTGCATACACTCTTTATGTATCTTGAATATTATCATATATAGCATTTGCAAATATTCTCTCCCACTCAGGAAGTTACATTATCATTTTCTTGATGTTTTCCCTCACTATGCAAAAGTTGTGGATTTTTTTTTATTTTATTTTTTTTGCAGTCCCAATAATTTATTTTAGCTTTTATTTACCTTGGCTGAAAAGACCTATCTAGAAAATGTTGCTAAGGCTAATGTCAAAAAGATTACTGCCTGTATATTCTGCTAGTTTTATGCTTGCATTCTTGTGTTTAGGTCTTTAATGCATTTTGAGTTTATTTTTGTGTGTGGTGTAAAATAGTGGTCCAGTTTCATTCTTTTGCATGTAGCTATCTAGTTTTCTCAGCACTTATTTATTAAAGAGCATTTATTAAAGAGATTGTCTTTTCATCATTGTATGTTCTAGCCACTTTTGTCATAGATTACTTGACTGTGTAAGTGTGGGTTTATTTCCGGGTTCTCTGTTATGTTCCATTGATGTATGTCTGCTTTTGTGCCAATAACATTACTGTTTTTATTACTGTAGCTTTGTAGTATATCTTGAAATCTGGGGTTGTAATACCTCCAGAATTGTACTTTTCTCAATATTGCTTTGGCTATTTGGGTTTTTTTATAGTTCTACTCATATTTTAGTATTTTTTTGTTATATTTCTGTGAAAAATGTCACTGGTGTTTTAATAGAGATTGCGTTGAAATTTTTATCTGTCATTTTGTTGATGTGGTATACCACATTGATTTGCACATATTGACTAGTCCTTGCATCCCTAAATTAAACCCCACTACACTGTGGTGAATGCTCTTGTTAAAGTATTGTTGAATTTGGATTGCTTATATTTTCTTAATGATTTTTTCATTTATGTTCATCAGAGATATTGGCCCTTAGTTTTCTTTTTTTATAGTGTCTTTGTCTAGATTTGTTATCAGGGTAATGCTGGTTTCATAGAATGTAGTTGGTAGCTTTCCTTTCTATTAATTTTTTTGGAATAGTTTGAGGAAAATAGATATTAACCCTCTTTTTAAAAAAGATTTAAGCAATTTCTCCACCCAGTGTGGGGCTCAAACCCACATCTCTGAGATCAAGAGTCACGCACTGCACTGAATGAGCCAGCCAGGCACTCTGTAACTCTTCCTTAACCTATTTGGTAGAACTCACATGCCATCTTCTCCTGGACTTTTGTTTTTTGGGAGTTTTTTGTTTACTGATTCAATTTTGTTACTAGTAATTGGTAACAAAATGTCTGTTTCCTCCTAAATCAATTATGTAAGATTATATATTTCTAGAAATATGTTCATTTTTTCTATGCTGTTCAGTTATTTGACATATATTTGAATATAATTTCTTTTTTAAAAGATTTTATTTATTTGACAAAGAGAGAGAGACTGCGAGAGAGGGAACACAAGCACAGGGAGTGGGAGAGGGAGAAGCAGGCTTCCCGCAGAGCAGGGAGCCCAATGCTGGGCAGGATCCCATGACTCTGAGATGATGACCTGAGCCGAAGGCAGATGCTTAACGACTGAGCCACCTAGGCGCCTTGACATATAATTTCTTATAGTACTTTGTTATAATCATTTGTATTTCATAGTATTGGTTGTTTTTTCTTTCATATTTCATTTATTTGAGCTTTCTCTCCTTTCTTCTTGATGAGTCTGTATAAATGTTTATTGATGTGGTTTCCCTTTTCAAGGAATCAGCTTTTGGTTTCATTGATCTTTTCTATTGTTTCATTAGTCTCATTTCATTTATTTCCATTCTGATCTTTATTATTTCCTACCATCTACTAACTTTGGGCTTTGGTTTATTTTTCTTTTTCTAGTTCCTTTAGAGGTAATGTTAGAGTGTTATTTGTGATTTTTCTTGTTCCTTGAGATAGTTCTGTATTGATATAAATTATCCTCTTACGGCTGCTTTTGCTGTATCCCAAAGATGTTGGACCAGTGTGTTTTTATTTTCATTTGTCTCCATATACATGTATTTTTTAATTTCCTCTTTGATTTCTTTATTGAACTATTGGTTGTTTAGTAGAATGTAGTTTAGCCTCCATATGTTTTTGTTTTGTCCAGTTTTTATTCTTAAAATTGCTTTTTAAAAAGTTTTTGTTTTAATCCCAGTTAGTTATCATAGTGTTATTATTAGTTTCAGGTTTACAATATAGTACTTCAACATTTACCTATGTCACCTGTCACTCATCAAGTATGCTTCTTAATCCCCATCACCTATTTAACCCAACCCCCACCCACTCCCCTCTGGTAACCATCAATTTGTTCTCTATATTTAACAGTGTGTTTCTTGGTTTGTCTCTCTCTCTCTCTCCCTCTCTTTCTCTCTCCCTCTCTCTCTCTCCCTTTTTTCCCCTTTACTCATTTGTTTTGCTTATTAAATTTGACATACAAGTGAAAAAATGTGGTATTTCTTTTTTCCCACTGACTTATGTCATTTAACATTATACACTCTAGCTCCACCCATATCATTTCAAAGAGCAAGATTTCATTCTTTTTTATGGCAGGATAATATTCCATTTTGTATATATACCACACCTTCTTTATGCATTTGTCCATCAGTAGATAATTGGGCAGATTCCATAATTTCGCTATTGTAATTAATGCTGCTATAAACATAGGGGTGCATGTATCTTTTTGAAGTAGTGCTTTTTTGGGGGAGATAAATACCTCATAGTGCAATTACTGGATCATACCTAGTCCTATTTTTAATTTTTTGAGGGACTGCCATACTGTTTTCAAGAGTGGCTACACCAGTTTGCATTCCCACCTAAAAGGCAAGAGTTCCTTTTTCACCATATCCTTGCCAATACCTGTTGCTTCTTGGTTTTTCTTCTTCTTCTTCTTCTTCTTAGTCATTCTGACACGTGTGAAGTAATATCTCATTGTACTTTTGATTTAGATTTCCCTGGTGATGAATGATGTTGAACATCTTTCTGTTCATCATCTATGTCTTTGTTGGAGAAATGTCTGTTCATATCTTCTACCCATCTCTAATTGGATTATTTGTTTTTTCCATATTCAAATTTATAAGTTCTGCATATATTTTGGATACTAATTCTTTATCAGATATGTCATTAGCAAATATTTTCTTTGAGTCTGTAAGTTGCTTTTAAGGCGATTGTTTTGTGGCTGTGCAAAAGCTTTTTATTTTATTGTAATCCCAATAATTTATTTTTGATTTTATTTCCCTTGTCTCAGGGAACTATTTAGGAAAAATACTAATACAGAGAGATTACTGCCTGTGCTCTCTTCTAATATTTTTATGGTTTCAGTCTCACATCTTCATCCACTTTAAATTTATTTTTGTATATACTAAAGAAAGTGGTCCAGTTTCATTCTTTTGCACATAGCTGTCCAGCTCTCCCAAGAGAGCTGTTTCTTGTGAAACAGACTGTCTTTTGCCCATTAGATATTATTATATATTATTATATATTACAATTATTACATTATATAATATATTTATATTATATTATATATTATATAATTATAATTATAATATTATATTATTAGATATTATTATAATAGATATATTATTAGATATTATTTCCTCCTTCGCTGAAGATTAAAAGACCATATAATTGTGGGTTTGTTCTTGGGTTATCTCTTCTGTTACATTGATCTGTGTATCTATTTTTGTGCCAATACCATAATGTTTTTATTAGTACAGCTTTATAATATAACTTGAAGTCTGGAATTGTGATGCCTCCAGCTTTGCCATTATTTTTCAAGATTGTTTTCACTAGCAAAAGTCTTTTCTGGTTCCATATAAATTTTAGGATTTTTGTACTGGCTCTGGGAACAATGCTGTTGGCATTTTGATAGGGATTTCTTCGAATGTGTAGATTGTTTTGGGTAGTATAGAAATATATATAAATATATAAAAATATATATTATAGATATTATATTATTATATAATATAGATATATTAGATATTATAGATACAATATATAGAGATATATAAATATAAAATATAGAGTATATTTTAACAATATTTTTTCTTCCAATCTATGAACATGGAATGTCTTTCCATTTCCTTGTGTCATCTTCAGTTTCTTTCACCAGCACTTTATAGTTTTCAGAGGCCAGGTCTTTCACCTCTTTGGTTAGGTTTATTCCTAGGTATCTTATTATTTTTGGTGTAATTGTAAATGAGATTTTTCTCTTAATTTCTCTTTCTGCTGCTTCATCATTAGTGTATAGAAATGCTATACATTTCTTCACAGTGATTTTGTATCTTATGACTTTACTGAATTCATTTACCACTTCTAGTAGTTTTTTGGTGAGTCTTTAAGGTTTTCTATCTCGAGTATCTTGTTATCTGCAATGACATGATGAAAGTTTTACATCTTCCTTACTAATTCGGATGCATTTTGTTTCTTTGTGTTGTGTGATTGCTGTTGCTAGGACTTCCAGTACTATGTTGAATATAAGTGGTGAGAGTGGGCATCCTTGTCTTCTTTCTGACCTTAGAGGGAATAGCTCTTAGTTTTTCTCCATTGAGTGTGGTGTTTGCTGTGAGTTTTTCATATATGCCCTTTTTTTATGTTGAGGCATGTTCCTTCTAAACCTACATTGTTGAAGGTTTTTATCCTGAATGGATGTACTTTGTCAAATGCTTTTTTAAAAAAAATATTTATTTACTTATTTGACAGAGAGAGACACAGTAAGAGAGGGAACACAAGCAGGGAGAGTGGGAGAGGGAGAGGCAGGCTTCCCACAGAGCAGGAAGCCTGATGCGGGGCTCCATCCCAGGACCGTGGGATCATGACCTGAGCTGAAAGCAGATGCTTAATGACTGAGCCACCCAGGCTCCCCTGACAAATGCTTTTTTTTGCATCTATTGAAATGACTATATGGTTTTATGCTTTTTTCTTATTGGTGTGATGCATCATGTTGATTGATTTGCAAATATTGAATCACGCTTGCATCCTGGGAATAAATCCCACTTGATCGTGGTAAATGATTTTTTTTTAAATATATTGCTGGATTCTTTTTGTAGTATCTTGTTGAGGAATTTTCCATCTATGTTCATCAAGGATATTGGCCTATAGTTCTCTGTGGGTTTTTTTTTTTTTTTGTCTTTATTTAGGTTTTTGTATCAGGGTAATGCTGGCCTCATAGAATGAATTTGGAAGTATTTTTTTTTCCTCCTCTATATTTTGGAATAGTTTGAGAAGAATAGGTATATGTGTGGTAGAATTCAATTATAATGTCATCTGGTCTTGGACTTTTGTTTGTCAGGTGTTTGTTTTTTGTTTCTTTGTGTTTTTTTTTTTTATTACTGATTTGATCTCCTTGTTGGTATCCATCTATTCAATTTTCTATTTCTTCTTGCTTCACTTTTGGTGGGTTAAATGTTTCTAGGAATTTGTCCACTTCCTCTGTTTTTCAATTTGTTGGAATAGAGTTTTTCATAATAATTTCTTACAATTGTTTGTATTTCTGTGGTTTTGGTTATTTCTCCTCTTTCATATGTAATTTTATTTATTTTGGTCCTCTCTCTCTCTCTCTCTCTTTCATTTTTTGATGAGTTTAGCCAGAGGCTTATGAATTTTATTTATCTTTTCACAGACTCAGCTCCTGATTCATTGATAAGTTCTTTTTTTATAAGTTTCTATATCATTTATTTCTTCTATAATCTTTATAGTTTCTTTCTTTCTGCTGGATTGGGGTTTAGTTTTTCTTTTCCTAGCTTCTTTAGGTGTAACACGGTTATTTATTTGAGATTTTTCTTGTCTCTTGAGGTAGACCTGTCTTGTTTTTGCTGCATCCTAAAGGTTTTGGACAGTTGTCTTTGCAATTTCATTTTTTCCATGTATTTTCTAATTTCTTCTTTGATTTCCTGGTTGACCCATTCATTTTTTAGTAGCATGTTGTTTAACTTCTATGTATTTGTGGTCTTTCCTACATTTTCTTGTTGACTTCTAGTTTCATAATGTGTGGTCAGAAAAGGTACATGGTATGCTTTCAGTCATTTTGTATTTGTTGAGGCCTGTTTTATGTCATCTATTCTGGAGAATGTTTCATGTGCACTTGAAAAGAACGTGTATTTTGCTGTTTTAGGATGGAATGTTTTGAATATATCTGTTAAGTCTATCTGGTCTAGTGTGTCATTCAAAGCCACTATTTCCTTCCTAAAGTCAAACAGAGTTTGGCTGATCTCCCCATTGGTATAATTGGGTTTTAAATTCCCCTACAATTATTGTATTACTATTTATAAGTTCTTTTAGGTTTTTCATTATCTGTTTAATGTATGTGGGTTATCCTATATTGTGTGCATAAACACTTACAATGGTTATATCTTCTCATTGAATTTTCCCCTTTATTATTATATAATTTCCTTCTTTGTCTGTTTTTATAGATTTTGTTAAGTCTATTTAGTCTGATAGAAGTATTTCTACTCTGTCTTTCATGGTTTCTTGGTTTTCTTGGATTTCTTTCTCTTTGTTTTTTACATATCTATTAATGGTTTTTGATTCATAGTTACCATTAGGTTTGTATATAACATCTTCTGCCTATAGCAGTTTATATTTAGTTGATGGTCACTTACATTTGAAACCTCTCTTTGCTCATCTGCACCCCCCCCCCATTTTAGGTACATTTTGTTATATTTTACATCCTTTTAATTTGTGACTCCCTTTACTTTTTTTTTTTTTACAGGATTACTTATTTTTACTGCTTTTGTGTTTCCTTCTTTTCATACTCTCACTTTTCATCTTTACTTTCCACTCAAAGTGTCCCTTTTAATATTTCTTGTAAGGTTGGTTTAGTAGTCAAAAACTTCTGTAGTTCTTTTTTATCTAAGAAACTCTATCTCTCCTTCTACTTTGAATGATAGCCTTGCTGGATATTCTTGGCTGTAGATTTTTCCCTTTTAACACTTTGACTATATCTTGCCACTCTCTTCTTGCTTGTAAGGTTTCTGTTGAAAAATCTGTTCATGGCTGTATGCATTTACCTTTTTATGTAACTGTCTTCTTTTCTCTTGCTGATTTTAATTTTCTTTTTCTTCATCACTACTTTTTCCATTTTAATTACTATGTGTTTTGGTGGATCTCTGTGCCTTCTGATTTGGGTATCCTTTTCCTTCCCCAGATTAGGCACATTTACAGATATTATTTTTTTGAAATAACTGTCCTGGCCCTTTTTCTCTGTCTTTTCCTTCTAGGATGCCTATAGTGTGAATGTTATCCTTGCTAGAGTGACCAGTTTCCCTATATGTATTCTCATCTTGCATAATTATTTTTTCTCTCATTTGTTCATCTTTATTTACTTTACATTACTGTGTCTTCTAGGTCATTAATTCATTCCTCTGCAGCCTGCTATTTATTCTATCAATTGTATTCCTAATTTCATTTATTGTTTTCTTCATCTGTTTTTTTTCTCTATATTAAGGATATCACTGATGTCCTCCACTCTTTTCTCAAGTCAAGCGAGTATCTTTATGATCATTATTTCGAATTCTCTATCAGGCATGTTACTTAGATCCTTTTTGCTTTGGTCTCTTACAGTGGTTTTGCCCTGTTCCTTCATTTATGATATATCCTTCTGTCTCTTCATTTTGCCTACCTCTCTGTGTCAGTTTCTGTGTTTTAGAAAAGTCAGCTATACCTATTGTTCTAGAAAGTAGTGTTCAGAGTGTGTACTTTGTACTAGGTGGCACTTGTCTTCCACCATAGGAGATACTCAGTCACTGTGGAGCCTGGAACTGCCCAAGGCCACTGCACAAAACTCAAGTGGACTGATGGGTGCACAGTGCCAAAAACTGTTCACACTGGCCCTCCTCCACTGGGGATGCACATCTGCCACAGAGACTGGGGCTGGCTGCTCCATACCTCATGGTGGGCAGCAGGTGCAGTTTTAACAAGTTTTGCACATCCTCTCTGAGAGGTTGACTGATCGAGGGTTGGCAAGGTTTGCATGTGTCTTCTAGGCAAGGGGATCTGTAGCACTGGGACTGAGGGAGGTCTGGCTGGGGACATGTGCTCTGGTGTAAGCATGTTAGGTAGTGACTGCTGGTGCTGCAATATTTCCCACATGTGGCTGTGCATTTGTGAATTTGGACTGGGGAGCTAAACGTCACCTGCCAGCTCCTTTGTTCCTGGAGAAGTCCCTCAAGTGGACTCTGAGATTAGTAATTAATTCTCCCTCCTGTAGGCCCCAGGTACCTTTCAAACTGCTGCTTCCAATCTCTATCCCCATGAGCTGTTTGCTGTGCTGTCTCTAAGGAAAGGGGCTCAGTTTCCTATTGCTTTCTCAGAGTCTGCTGATTTTTGTAGTTCCAGGTTTTAAGTCCTGCTGGCCATAAGCACTTGCAAAATTCTGCCCCTCTGATTTTCAAAGCCAAATTCTCTGGGGATTTCTTTTCCTTTGTAGGCTCCACAGTGTGCTAGTCTGTTTCTTGCTCCCCCATGAGCCTGCAGCTCCCTCCTTCCAGCATTCAGACCCATAGGTTTTATGTTCCCACTAAATCCTTGCCTTTCTTATCCTCTTCAATGTGTCTTCTTCTCTATATATAGTTATGGAGTTATTCTACCAGTCTCTGGGTCTTTTTCTGGGTTGTTTGCTCTGTGCAGTTGTTGCCTAGTTGTATCCTTGGGAGAGGTGAGTTTAGAGTCCTCCTTGTCCTCTGGAAGTCCCTATTGTTGACTCCTTTTATATCCTGTACTTTTGCTTTATAAAGTTGGTTGCCATGTTATTTGATGTGCAGATATCCATCTGTTTTACTTTCATTTTTTTAAATCATTTTTTAAATTTATTTTCAGCATAACAGTATTCATTGTTTTTGCACCACACCCAGTGCTCCATGCAATCTGTGCCCTAATACCCACCACCTGGTTCCCCCAACCTCCCACCCCACCACCTCTTCAAACCCTTAAGATTGTTTTTCAGAGCCCATAGTCTCTCATTGTTCACCTCCCCTTCCAATTTCCCTCAACTCCCTTCTCCTAACACCCCATGTCCTCCATGCTATTTGTTATGCTCCACAAATAAGTGAAACCATATGATAATTGACTCTCCCTGCTTGAATTATTTCACTCAGCATAATCTCTTCCAGTCCCGTCCATGTTGCTACAAAGTTGGGTATTCATCCTTTCTGATGGAGGCATAATACTCCATAGTGTATATGGACCACATCTTCCTTACCCATTCGTCCGTTGAAGGGCATCTTGGTTCTTTCCACAGTTTGGCAACCGTGGCCATTGCTGCTATAAAAATTGGGGTACAGATGGCCCTTCTTTTCACTACATCTGTATCTTTGGGGTAAATACCCAGTAGTGCAATTGCAGAGTCATAGGGAAGTTCTATTTTTAATTACTTGAGGAATCTCCACACTGTTCTCCAAAGTGGCTGCACCAACTTGCATTCCCACCAACAGTGTAAGAGGTTTCCCCTTTTTCCACATCCCCTCCAACACATGTTGTTTCCTGTATTGCTAATTTTGGCCATTCAAAGTGGTGTAAGGTGGTATCTCAATGTGGTTTTAATTTGAATCTCCCTGATGGCTAGTGATGATGAACATTTTTTCATGTGTCTGATAGCCATTTGTATGTCTTCATTGGAGTAGTGTCTGTTCATATCTTCGGCCCATTTTTTTTATATGATTATCTGTTTTGTGTGTGTTGAGTTTGAGGAGTTCTTTATAGATCCTGGATATCAATCTTTTGTCTGTACTGTCATTTGCAAATATCTTCTCCCATTCCGTGGGTTGGCTTTTTGTTTTCTTGACTGTTTCCTTTGCTGTGCAGAAGCTTTTGATTTTGATGAAGTCCCAAAAGTTTATTTTGGCTTTTGTTTTCTTTGCCTTTGGAGACATATCTTGAAAGAAGTTGCTGTGGCTGATATCGAAGAGATTACTGCCTATGTTCTCCTCTAGGATTCTGATGGATTCCTGTCTCACGTTGAGGTCTTTTATCCATTTTGAGTTTATCTTTGTGTACGGTGTAAGAGAATGGTCTAGTTTCATTCTTCTACATATAGCTGCCCAGTATTCCCAGCACCATTTATTGAAGAGACTGTCTTTTTTCCACTGTATATTTTTTCCTGTTTTGTCGAAGATTAACTGACCATAGAGTTGAGGGTACATATCTGGGCTCTCTATTCTGTTCCACTGGTCTATGTGAATGTTTTTATGCCAGTACCATGCTGTCTTGGTGATCACAGCTTTGTAGTAAAGCTTGAAATCAGGTAACGTGATGCCCCCAGTTTTATTATTGTTTTTCAACATTTCCTTAGCGATTCGGGGTCTCTTCTGATTCCATACAAATTTTTGGATTATTTGCTCCAGCTCTTTGAAGAATACTGGTGGAATTTTGATCGGAATGGCATTAAAAGTATAGATTGCCCTAGGCAGTATAGACATTTTAACAATGTTTATTCTTCTAATCCATGAGTATGGAATGGTCTTCCATCTTTTTGTGTCTTCTTCAATTTCTTTCATGAGTGTTCTGTAGTTCCTCGAGTACAGATCCTTTACCTCTTTGGTTAGGTTTATTCCCAGGTATCTTCTGGTTCATGGTGCTATAGTAAATGGAATCGACTCTCTAATTTCCCTTTCTGTATTTTCATTGTTAGTGTATAAGAAAGCCACTGATTTCTGTACATTGACTTTGTATCCTGCCACGTTACTGAATTGCTGTATGAGTTCTAGTAGTTTGGGGGTGGAGTCTTTTGGGTTTTCCATATAAAGAATCATGTCATCTGCGAAGAGAGAGAGTTTGACTTCTTCATTGCCAATTTGGATACCTTTTATTTCTCTTTGTTGTCTGATTGCTATTGCTAGGACTTCTAATACTATGTTGAACAAGAGTGGTGAGAGTGGGCATCCTTGTCGTGTTCCTGATCTCAGCGGGAAGGCTGCAAGCTTTTTCCCATTGAGGATGATATTTGCTGTGGGTCTTTCATAGATAGATTTTATGAAGTTCAGGAATGTTCCCTCTATCCCTATACTTTGAAGTGTTTTAATCAGGAACAGATGCTGGATTTTGTCAAATGCTTTTTCTGCATCAATTGAGAGGACCATGTGGTTCTTCTCTCTTCTCTTATTAATTTGTTCTATCACATTGATTGATTTGCGAATGTTGAACCTTATAGCCCAGGAATGAATCCCACCTGGTCATGGTGGATAATCTTTTTTATGTGCTGTTGGATCCTGTTTGCTAGGATCTTGTTGAGAATCTTAGCATCCATATTCATCAGTGATATTGGTCTGAAATTCTCCTTTCTGATAGGGTCTTTGCCTGGTTTGGGGATCAGGGTAATGCTGTCTTCATAGAAAGAGTCTGGAAGTTTTCCTTCCGCTTCAATTTTTGAAACAGCTTCAGGAGAATAGGTGTTATTTCTTCTTTGAAAGTTTGGTAGAATTCCCCAGGGAATCCATCAGGTCTTGGGCTCTTGTTTTTTTGGGAGGTTGTTGATCACTTCTTCAATCTCGTTACTAGATATCGGTCTATTCAGGTTGTCAATTTCTTCCTGGTTCAATTTTGGGAGTTTATAGTTTTCCAGGAATGCATCCATTTCATCTAGGTTGCTTAGCTTATTGGCATATAACTGTTGATACTAACTTCTGATGATTGTTTCTACTTCCTTGGTGTTAGTTGTGATCTCTCCCTTTTCATTCATAATTTTATGAATTTGGGCTTTCTCTCTTTTCTTTTGATTAGTGTGGCCAATGGTTTATTGATCTTATTGATTCTTTCAAAAAACCAGCTTCTAGTTTCATTGATACGTTTTACTGTATCTCTATTTTCTACCTCATTGATCTCAGCCTAATCTTGATTATTTCCCTTCTTATGTGTGGAGTTGGTTTGATTTGTTGTTGATTCTCCAGTTCTTTAAGGTATAGAGACAGCTGGTGTATTCTGGATTTTTCAATTTTTTTGAGGGAGGCTTGGATGGCTATATATTACCCCTCAGGACCGCCTTTGCTGTATCCCATAGGTTTTGGACCGAAGTGTCTTCATTCTCATTGGTTTCCATGAATTGTTTCAGTTCTTCTTTGATCTCCTGGTTGATCCAAGCATTCTTAAGCACGGTGGTCTTTAGCTTCCAGGTGTTTGAGTTCCTTCTGAACTTTTCCTTGTGATTGAGCTCCAGTTTCAAAGCATTGTGATCTGAGAATATGCAGGGAATAATCTCAGTCTTTTGGTATTGGTTGAGTCCTGATTTGTGACCCAGTATGTGGTCTATTCTTGAGAAGGTTCCATGTGCACTTGAGAAGAATGAGTATTCTGTTGTTTTAGGGTGGAATGTTCTGTATATATCTATGAGGTCCATCTGGTCCAATGTGTCATTCAATGCTCTTGTTTCTTTATTGATTTTCTGCTTCGATGATCTGTCTATTTCTGAGAGAGGCGTTTTAAGATCTCCTACTATTAATGTATTCCTATCAATATGACTCTTTATCTTGATTAACAGTTTTCTTATGTAATTGGCGCTCCCATATTGGGGGCATAGATATTTACAATTGTTAGATCATCTTGGTGGATAGTCCCTTTAAGAATGATATAGTGTCCTTCTGTATCTCTGACTACAGTCTTTAGTTTAAAACCTAATTTATCTGATATGAGAATCGCTACCCCGGCCTTCTTTTGAGGCCCATTGGCATGAAAGATGCTTCTCCATCCCTTCACTTTCAGTCTGGGTGTATCTTTAGGTTCAAAATGGGTCTCTTGTAGACAACATATGGATGGGTCCTGTCATTTTATCCAATCTGCAACCCTGTGTCATTTTATGGGCGCATTTAGGCCATTCACATTGAGAGTGATTATTGATAGATACGTTTTTATTGACATCGTGTTACCTTTAAAGTCTTTCTTTTTGTAGATTGTCTCTATATTTTTGTTCAATGCTATTCTTAGGATTTTTCCTCTTTTATAGAACCCCCCTTAATATTTCCTGCAGTGGTGGCTTGGTGGTTGCATAGTCTTTTAAGCCTTGCCGGTCTTGGAAACTCTTTATCTCTCCATCCATTTTGAATGTCAGTCTTGCTGGATAAAGTATTCTTGGCTGCATGTTCTTCTCATTTAGTGCCCTGAATATATCTTGCCAGCCCTTTCTGGCTTGCCAGGTTTCTGTAGACAGGTCTGACGTTATGCTGATGGGCTTTCCTCTGTAAGTAAGGAGCCTCTTTGTCCTAGCGGCTTTCAAGAGATTATACCTACAATTATTATTCCTCAATTTGACTATCAGGTGTCTTGATGTTTTTCTGGAATCTATAATCTTGGGTGGAGACCGTTCGGCCTCTAGTACATGAACGCTGGTTCCATTCATGAGATTGGGAAAATTTTCATGAAGAACTTGTTCCACTATATCTTCTAGACTTCTTTCTTTCTCCTCCCCTTCAGGGATACCAGTAATTGTGACGTTGGAACGTTTCATGGCGTCATTTATTTCCCTGATTCTGTTTTCCTGGTTTCTAAGCTGTTTGTTCCAGGCTTCCTCTTGATCCTTTCTCTCTATCTGTTTGTCCTCCAGATCACTAATTCTATGTTCTGTCTCAGTTACCCTAGCTTTTAGAGAATTTAGATTAGATTGGAACTCATTGAGAGCATTGTGAACCTCTGCCCTGGTAGCTTTTAGCTCTGCCCTAACATTGTAAATATCCTGTCTGGTCGCTTTCAGCTCGGCCCTAATCAATTCCGTTTGGTCATCCATGGCTTTCTCTAACCTAGCTATTGCCTGGATAATTGTTAGCCTGGATTCTCTTTCTGACGTATTGTCTATGTTGATAGCCGTTAGCTCTGTTGCAGAAGGTCCATCCTCTGTATTTTTCTTCTGTTGGGCATTCCTCCTCCTAGTCATTTTGGTGAGAGATGACTGAACAGATGTAGCTGGATGTATCGGCCGTGGTGCAGTCAAGGTGCTCCCTGGAACACTTCTGAGCAATCAGGATTCCCCACCCAAATGAGAGAAAAAAGAAAAGAAAAAGAGAGAGAGAGAGAGACAGGAAAGATAGGGTAGATGAAAGAGAAGGTTCAGCCCAAATGGGCCCCAAGGTAAGATTGATGAAGTATACAATCAAAAACAGACAAAGAAAAAGACTGATAAAAGTATATGACAAGAGAAAAAATATATATATGTAAATAAAGGAAGAACCTTGTTGAAAAGAACCCCAAGTATAAGATTTATATTCTATCAGGACAAACACAAAAACACAGAAACACTGGTGGAAGAAAAAGATGGGAGAGTGGTTATAAATTCTCAATGTGGGCTAGGAAGGTTGTTTTGATTCTTCCTGGATGTATCTTGATATCTTTGTTAAAGGACTCAACTTTCCTAGGCTAAAGGGGGATTAAAAATTGGTTTACCTATAGGGGTAGTATTGATTGGGGAAAGGGGATTACTTTGAAGTTTAACTCTATATGAATATTAGAAAATAAAAATAAAAAAGGAATAAACTAGACTAAACTAAACTAAAATTAAAAAAAAATTCAAAAAATAGAAATGCTAAAGAAAAACATAGGTGTATGTATCAAAGAGTTCAGGTTAGAAGGTTATTATGGAATTTGATGTACTGGATAGCTCGCTGTGATTGTAAATAAGTTAAAAAATTATCTCTATAAAAAAAATGAGCCAGAAGAGTGGGAACAAATTAAAAATAAAAGTTGTCCTATGAAGTAGTGGTGTTGGTTCTCTTGTAGTCTTTTTTTTTTTTTTTCTCTCCTGGTTGGTTTTCTGTGGGGGGGGGCCTGTCACGTGGGTTTTCAGTCAATGATGTTCCCTGAGTTAAGTCCTCCAGTCCCCCTCAAGGGGGTGGGCTCTGAGGAAACCGGTTTCTTCAGGCTTTTGTTCTCTGGAGGTTTTTATGTTTGTTCACCTTTTTTTTTTTTTTTTTCCTCTAGCCTTGACTGCTTTTGATGGTTTTTGTAGGTTTAGAGGAAAGCAAACTGCACCCTGACCTCCCTCTCAGAGAGAAGCCTAAGTCTGTTCTTCTGTGGGTGTTGCAGAGCCCATATAAATACCCCCTTGGCCGCTGGCAGAGCAGGTTCTGAGTCGTGGTCCCTGGGGACGCAGGATCTTCTGCTTGTACCCAAAACCAAAGCAGGGGCAGCTGTTTGGGCAGCTCCAGACCGCCAGAGAGGTTCCAAGCAGCGATCACACACTGAGATTTTCCTGCTGGCCCGGGCTGGGAGTGCCTGGTCTTTCTGGGTCTAAGAGAGCCCGGCTTGCGCGCACCTCTCTCAGGGGAGGCTGTGGTTCGCGCGCGCGTCTCAGCCTCTGAGATCGGGGCGCAGGTCCGAAAGCACCAGGGTGGGCCTTCTTGCACCTCTCTCAGGGGAGAGTTTGGGGTGCGCGTCTTAGGCTCTGAAACAATGGCGCGTGTCAAAGAGCGCTGGCTGGGCCTTTGTACCTCTCTCAGGGGAGGATGAGGGGCTCGCTCATCTCAGGCTCTGTAGCAGGGCTCGCGTGTTCTGCCATCCGGCGTGGCTCCCATCCCCTCACAGGCGCCAGAACCCAGGCAATCTTGGGCGCGCTGGCAGCTCAGGGACCAAGACCTGGTTTTTCCACCGCACTCTCTCTGGCTCAGTGCCAGGGGAGGCTGTCCTGGGCCCGGGGACTTAAGCCCCTGTCCTTAGCCGCCCCGATTCCCACAATCCCCCCCCCCCACAATCTTTTGCTCTTTTGGAGTGCTTTCAACCAGTCTCCAAGTTAATGCTGGTCCCCAGATGCAGGGCACTCTCGCTTGTATTAGGGGTATTACTTTCCAACTGGTCACCTCTGGTGGCTCCCTAACCCTTCTGTTTATCTTCCAATATCAGTCCGCCTTTCCCACTCCGCTTTACCTGCCCACTGGTGTCTTCTGCCCCTGTAGAGATCCAGATGTGTATAATTCTGATCTCAGGCTGATTTCAAGGGTGATCAGAGTTCTTTGGTAGGTAATCAGCTCACTTTAGGGTACAGGTTGAAAAGGCGCCTCCTCCTACTTCCCTGCCATCTTGTCCCCCGCCCCTGTTTTACTTTCATTTTGACTATGGCTTTTAGCATTAAAAAGTGTTCTTTGTCTCCTTTCGTACTTTTGGGCTTGGAATCTACTATGTCTGATACTGATTGCTTTTTCCTGGTAGATCTTTGTCCATTCCTAAATTTTTATCTTTTGCTTCACTTCCCTTTGGCTGATGTCTTTCCATTATGTTTTGCCCTTTCCTTTCCTAGGAACAATACCTTTCCATGACTTCTTTTTGAAGATCACTTAGAGCACTCTTCCACAAGTGCTCTGATTTGCTCTATTTTTCAGTATTTTTATACTTTGTTTAGACTTTGTCTTTCTGGTGCTGGTTTTAGATTAATTTTAGTCCTCCAGACCTCTTATTTTCTTATGAATGAAATTTTGATGGCATTTTGCTTGCTCTCTGCAAATGTTTGTAGTGAAGGAATATTAGTGATAGCTCCCTGGGATTTAGTGTTTATATTTCTATTTTCAAGTGATTTGGAATTTGGGTATTCTCTATGTTTCTGTTATGTGGAGGACATGGCTTTGTGTAACCCCATTTTTCTCTTCATTCCATGTTTACTGGAGGATGTGTAGGGTGACTTAGACTTAGGTGGCCAACCACATTATCATGACATATGCATTTCACATATGGTTAGAAATACTTTGTAAATATTTTAATGGGTACATAAAATTATGGTAAATAAAAGAACCAATATTTATCAGATAACTTCCTTATTTTTGAGCATTTAACTTTCTTCCTTTTTTGTGATGACGTATTTATAGATGAGTCTATTCTGATGTATACTTTGGGTAAATTTGCTGACATAGAATTATTGCTTCAGGGTTATAAATGTTATTAATAATCTTGATGTAATTTGAATCCAGGGAAAACCAGTAGTTCACAGATGAATTTACTTTAAGCTGCTAAAGTAGTCTCTACCCTTTTATAAAATCACATCCCTCTTTCCTATGTATATAACAGGCTCCAGGTCTGAAATAGCTCCACCAGCATAGCTATTTCTGGTGAAAAGTGAGAATTTGACTTCTTCTTTGCTGATTTGGATGCCATTTATTTCTCTTGATTTTCTGATTGCTGAAGCTAGGACTTCTAGTACTATGTTGAACAACAGTGGGGAGAGTGGACATCCCTGTTGTGCTCCTGACTTCAGAGGAAAACCTCTCAGTTTTTCTCCATTAAGAATGATATTCACTGTGGGTTTTTCCTGTATGGTTTTTATGATATTGAGGTATGTTCCTTCTGTCCCTACGCTGCAGAGTTTTTATCAAGAAAGGATGCTATATTTTGTCAATGCTTTTTTCAGCATCTATTGAGAGAATTGTATGGTTCTTATCCTTTTATTAAAAAGAAGCATGAAGGGGCATCTTCGTGGCTCAGTCATTAGGCATCTGCCTTCACCTCAGGTGATGACCCCAGGGTCCTGGGATGAAGCCCCACATCAGGCTCCTTCTCTCTTTCCTCTCTCCCTCTGCTGCTCCCCCTGCTTGTGCTCTCTTGATACCTGAAAAAAAGACAGAAAGAAAGAAAGAAAGAAAGAGCCCAGAAACGTGAGTGAATTGTTCTTAGATCTTCACTGTGAGAACCTCATAGGGCTCCTGGAGGCAAAATTCACAAAAGTGTGCAGGTACCCCAGGACCGGTCCCCCTTAGAATTTTTAACTCTCAAACTTATCCACTGAGCCTCTAGCAAATCAACTGTAGGTTAGATTTTCCTAACCTTGTACTGTTCCCAAAGAGTTTTCTGCTCCTGGGCTTCTCCTCTAGTAAGTTTCTATTTTCTGGATCTCCCAGTCTCTCTCTTCAATTTAGAGGACAGTAGTTTGTTGTGTGACCTCAGATCTCTGGGGTATCTAAGAGGAGTTGATTTTTGGTTTATTATACTTTTTTTCCTTGTGTGGTTGGAAGACATGACTTCAAACGTCTTACGTGCCTGAATGGAATGCAAGGGAATTTTTAAGACATCAAAGACATGGTTGTTGTACAAAGTTTTCATCTCTTGAAAACTGGGTAGAGTGACTATCTTTTAATATAATGTATTTTAATTTTCTTCTTTAAAGATTTTATTTACTTTAGAGAGAGAAGTTGGGGGAGGAGCAGAGAGAGAGAGAGAGAAAGTCTCAGGCAGACTCTGAGGCACTGAACACAGAGCCCAACCCAGATCTTTATCTCACCACCCTGAGATCATGACCCAAGCAGAAACCAAGAGTCTGATGCTTAACCAACTGTGCCACCTGGACACCCCACTTTATTTTTCTTTTTTTTTTCTTAAAGATTTTGTTTATTTATTTATGAGAGAGAGAGAGCAAGCATGAGAGGGGAGAAGGTCAGTGGGAGAAGCAGACTCCCCGTGTTGCTGGGATCCCGATGCGGGACTTGATCCTGGGATCATGACCTGAGCCAAATGCAGTTGCTTAACCAACTGAGCCACCCAGGCAAGGGGTGAAAAGTAAGAAATTTTGGAATATTAACTTTTTAATTTTTTTTTTCCTCAAATAGATCCTAAATGCCCAGGAGACGTTGATTTTCATAGTAGTGACTGGGACATTAAGACAATCACCAGCTCTTTGAAATTCTACCTCAGGTATGCCTGATACAATTTGGGAATTTGTTTTTCATAGTTGGTGAAATTTGTCTAGGTGAAGATTGGAGATTATGTGGTTGGATAGCTCAAGGAACCCAGGAGGTTGGATAGGTTTGCTATAAAAAAAAAGAGTGAAAATAATTTCCATCAAAAAAGAACGTATATTAGAAAACCTTTAATTTGGGAATTTAGGCAAATTAAGCATCAAAATAATAGAATTATTATTGAAAAATGGCTTTTCCTTAAAGTAATGGAAATTTTGCCATTGTGCGTAGAGTGATGTCACAATGTGCTCATGAATAATATCAGTATTTATGACAATTCAATGTTGTTAACATGCTTGGTTGAACAATAACTATTTTGAAACATTAAATTATATTTGTACAAACATATTTGTGTTTCTGTGTTATGTGTTATGTGTCATGTTTTATGCATTCATCCATATAATAGAAATAAAAAACAAGAAAATACAATTACACAAATGTTAGAACTGAGTGAATTGAGAGCAATAAGAAAACAAAATTTACCTTATCAGCAAAATTTGGTGATGCACAGTGGTGATGTATAGATCATTTAGTTCACTGGCATAAATTTGTATTATGTAAAAATATTTGGGGCATATATTTTTTGGGGGGGACATATACTCATTCATTTCTTTCTATTCTTTATGTCCAATTGTATGTATTATACATTATTTACTAAATGTCTTTTTTTTCAATTATTGTACTCTTTAGGTACTTGGATAGATACTTGAATATCATTAATCCAGAATAAATTGGGTCCCAGATATTGCTGTTAAATGACCTTTTGCTGTAGTATCATCTTAGAACTTTGTATAAACATGAATGCTCTTTCCAGGAGTATTTCTCTGGCATCTGCCAAAGAAGAAATGTACTGTTGTTAGAAGGTGTTCTAGTTGCTTACATTGACAATATCATTTTTTGTTTTTTTACAATAATCCTATAAGGTATGTGGCATCATAACTAATTTTACAGATGAGGAAACTGAAAGGCATCACTTTCCAGTTAAGTATTATCCATGCTCACAGCTCACATTATTTGAACCTAAGTATCCCTGACATATAGGTCACTGGTATTGGAGCATCTTCTTCCCGTTTCCCATCCTCAGGGGCTATAGCTTTCTTGAAGTTGCCTGGAAGACAGAGAGCAATCTACTATGCATACTTTTAGAAGACTGGTGATGATAATAGTGAGAGTAAATGATTCTATGTCTCTAGCCTTTTTCAAAGGAGTCAATTTTTTTCAAAGATTTATATAGGTTAAGTAACTCCCCACATTAAATCTTTCCCAACTCATCCCATAATAAGCAGTGTGACCCCTTTTAAAGATGGGAAGATCAAGCCTGAAAGCCTGAATGAGCAATACGTCCAATGAGAGATTTGTCCTTAACACTTAATGTATGGGCCTTTAATATGCACTAACCAGTTAACACCCTTTAGGTTTCTCAAATAATTCAGTATTTTCACAAAGGGGACTCTTCATCTGTGTTATACGTACATAACTTATCCCTTATATCCAACATTTCCAGGAAAGTACCCTAAAAGCTAAAACTATCCTTTCCTTTTTTTAAATTTAATTTTATTTTTCCAGTGTTCTAAGATTCATTAAAACTATCCTTTCTCTCGCTAATATCTTTACTCTCTCTTATTCAACTGGCTCTTTCCTCTCAGCATATAAATATACTCCTGTAAAGCACATCTCTTTGACCTTGTGTGTTTTTTCATAAATGAATAAATTCATTCTGCCATTTACTAAATCATTCAATAAACATTTCTTGAGTGTCTAGTCTATGCCTAGCATGATACTAGGCAGTAGGCATATAATTGTGAATAGATGTGGTCCCTAAATTTAAAAAAGTTATAGTCCAGTTAGGAAAGCAGTAAAAAACAAATAATCATACAAATATAACAAACCATAATAAGTGCTCTGAAGAAAAGGTGCATGGTGTTATGAAGGCATGTAATAGGAATACCTGATTTATTCTGGTGGTTTTTTGAACTGATGTTTGAATTGCAACTTACAGTCAGCTGAGAAGAGGTAGTTCCAGACAGAGATATACACAAAGGCCTTGAAGCACAAGAGAGAATGATCCCTTCAAGAAACTGTGTACCAGTATAGGTGGAGTACTGTAGTATAGAGAGGGAGGGAGAGATATTAGGAGCCAGATCATGCAAGGTCATATGGGACATAAGAATTGGGGTCTGGATTTATTTTAAAAGGAATGGGAATAAATTGAGAGATTTTAAGCAGTAGGTTATATGATGAGATTTGCATTTTGAAAAAAACATATAAAGATCAGATTAGAGGGAATCAAAATAGGTAGAGATAGAAACCAATTAGTAGGCTATTGCTGTGGTCTATGAAAGAGATGATGCTTCTGCTTGAACTAGCAGTGTAGATTGGTAGAAATAAGCATATTCAAGAAATTTAGGGAGTAAATTTAGATATGAGAATAGGAGAGATGGAGATAAAAGAATGACTTCCAAGTTTATGGCCCATATAACCAAATGGTAGCCATATATTTGCTGATTTGAGAAACACAAAAAAAAAGACTAGATTCAGGGGAGATGACAAGATGGACTTTAGATATGTCAAATGTGGGTGTCTGATGACATCAGGGCAAGATATTAAGTGAGCAATTGAATATATGGGAATGAACTCAGAAGAATTCTGAGCTTGAGTTAAAACTTTGTGAATCATCGACGATGTATATGATAATTGGGAGGCAGGAGCTTGGATGAGATTGCCTAATAAGAGGGATAATTCATGCCTTCCTATCCAAGCATCAGTATATGAAGTAATCTACACACAGTGTCTCTACTTCTTTTTTTTTAAGGCTTTAAAAATTTATTTATTTGTTAGATAGCATATAAATGGGGAGTACAGGCAGAAGGAGAAGCAGGCTCCTCGCTGTGCAAAGAGCCCAATGCTAGACTTGATCCCAGGACACTGGGATCATGACCTGAGCCAAAGGCAGACACTAAACCACCTGAGCCATCCAGGTGTCCCAGTGTCTCTACTTCTTAACCCCCCAGTTTTCTCCTTAACCCACTGCAGTCACCGTCCCAACACTTCTGCTGCACTGCAAATGCTCTTGCCAAGGTCACTAGTGATTCCCTCAGTGCTAAACACAATGTACAATTGTTACTCCTTACTTGATTTCTTTGCAACATTTGAAGCTGTTAATGAGGCCTCCTTGATACTTTCTCCTCTTTTGGATTCTACTGTATCACTTGTTTTTGGCTTTCCTCATACCTTTTTTGACCATTTTTAGCACTTCCCTTTATGGACTTTCTACCTGATATTTTCCAGGATTCTCCTCTCTTTTTACTATAATTGAGGGTTGGAAATTTCAAATATCCACAAAAATGAATGAAGCAGACTACTTTCCTATTAAAACATTACATATTGAACCTGTATTTGCATAGTGATCCCTTTGTTTATATATAATCAGCAATAGTATTTATTTCCACAAATAACCATATGGGCTCAATATAGCCAGGTCTTTCCATTTTTCAATAGAGGTAGAAAATGCAGATTTTATGTGAGGTATCTCAGTTTTTTTATATTTTGACAACTAATACAATTTGTCTTTTTAATACACTATTCTGAACAAATAATAATTGGAAGGCCTCATGTAGTTCTTGGCTATGAGTTGGTCATCTCTCCTTGAGCAGTGGTATCTGTTCTTGTGGTTTTAACTGCTCACCTATGTTCATGGTTTTAAACACTCACCTAGGTTTATGATTTTAATATTTACTTCTCAGATCTAGTAGGGTATTCCATCCATCTGCCTAATAGACATGTCCCTTTGGCTACCCCAAAAGTCCCTCTGGCTTAACATCTCTACTTCCTTCTGAATCCATTTCTATTCTATCCAGTCTCACAAACCAGATGACTCTCTCCCTTACCAGTATACCCAATCATTGAAGAAGTTCTGTCTTTAATGTCTTTTAAATAATTCTCCTTATCATTTCTTTTTTTCTTTGATGCCACTATTTTTGTTTAGGTCTTTATTACCTCTCAACTGGAGTACTAAGATAATAATAGTGTCAGACCGTATAACATAGTGATTAAGAGCATAGATTCAAGAAAGACTGCCTAGTTCTGCCACTTACGGCTTTACGTGGTCTTGGATGACTTATTTAACTTTTCTGAACTTCAGTTTCCCCATTTATAAAGTGGATTATATAAATGGATATAATAACAATATCTACCTTACAGTGTTGTCATGAGGATTAAATTGGTAAATATATGCAAATCATTTAGAACAGTAAAGCATTTACTAATATTATTATCATCACACTGGTCCTTTTACATTGTTAATTCTGTATATGGCACTCTTCTCAACTAGACTATTAGCTCTTGGAGGTTTGGGGGTCTGTCTTACTCATCTTTGGATCCCAATATCTGGCACAATGTCAGGTATCTGTAGGTGCTCAGCCTATATATATATATATATTTTTTTTTTAACTAAATAAAGAAATCTGTTGGACTTCAGTTTTCTCCTCCATTAAGCTGGGATTTGAATAACTGCTCCATGTCACAGGATCATTGGAAGGATCAGATGGGAAGACAGATATGATAGTACTTTGAAAACTAAGGAACTATCAAACTGCAAGGACTTTATAGCAGCATTCAGATTGGGTCCACTTTGGAATTTTTCAGGGCTGGTTTGTGACTCCTTTCACCTTTGGAAACTAATTAGAGACCCTGCAGGACTAATTGGCTTATACTTTTGCAGGTCTTCTATTGATTTACCAGTAAGTGGCATTCCTCTGGCAAAGTTTCAGATGAAGAGAGAAATATATGTAATCTCACTAAGCTATAGGGATTAGAAACTTTAAGCCTTGCTGCCCACAGAACTGAAAATCCAAGGCTTTCCCAAAGGAACTTACAGTCTTCATTAATTTCAGGAATCTTTCTGAACCTGTCATGACCTATAGACTTCACAAAGAGCTGGTCTCTGCTGCCAGTAAGTATTTATGTTGCTAGTTAATTGTGTTGTCTTGGCTTCTTAATAATGTTCATTAGCAATAAACCTAGAAAACTGCTTGAGAAAAAGTGAGGGGAAAAAATATCCATAGATTTTTGTCTGCTACCAAATGAGAGTATTCTTGCTTGCTGTCTAACTCAAGTGTTCTATTATTTTCCATAAATAAGTGTAAGTTGAGTAGGTTGGATAAAACTGGCTAACATGAAGGATGTTACAGGTGTGAGGGCTTTACTGACTGAATATGCCTCTTCTGCCAGAACAAGAGCATTAATTCACATAACTAGGGGGAAGCAGAATGGTTTCATTATAGTTGCTGTTTTAGATTTTTTTCATAGCTTTGCCTTTTTGAATGCTTTTCATTTGTGCTATGAATTATTACTCCTAATCTGTTAATGCTAGAATCATATTTTCTAGATGATAAAACTGAGGGTGCAGTAGAACATTGCATGGGAAATAAGGCATATAGAATCACCCCAAAAGTCGGCAGCTGAAGAAATATTAAAAGTTTTGGCTGAGGCCACTGTATGAGTATCCCTCCCTATCTTTACATCACCCTTCTATTCTGTGCTCTCTGTGGTGTACAGGAAAAAGACTGATAAGACTTGACCTCATAATGAATTTTTGTTGAGGCAAGGGACCTTTGATCTGACCTGAGACCTCTGAACTGTCTCAGGGATTTTCACATAAACCCAAAGGTAGCAGTACCCCTCCCAGCACCACAAAAAGATGGGTGGGCAAGGGTTTCCAGCGGAAGTTTACATGTGAAACTGTAGGAAAAACCTGCTGTACCTAGAACTTTGACTTCCTCAGAGATAGTCTTGTGTTCTCATCTTTCTATTCTCTCTCTCTCTCTCTTTAAACTCCTAGACCTATTTCTTTGTTATTATCTCTCTTTTTGTCTTTTATCTCTCTTTTGGTCTCTTTGTCTTTCTCCCTCTCTCTCTCTCTCTGTCTCAATGTCTTTTTTTCCTTGGTGTCTCTTTGCCATTGTTTCATTGTGCCAGTTTATCTCTCGGTCTCTTTTCATCTCTCTGTTTCTGATTGTCTCTGTGTGTGTGTATGCATGCATATATGAGAGTTTGCTTGATCCAGTTGCCTAAAAGGCAAAACTGTCTCTCTCTGTTCTCTCTCAGAGTCTGACAACCTGGATTACCGGCTGGGAGCTATTCATTCCCTGGTATATAAGCTGCCTGAAAAGAATCGAGAGATGCTGGAACTTCTTATAAGACACTTGGTCAAGTAAGTAACTTCTGGGTTTTCAGGAAGAGTTTCTATTTGAGGATTGGCCCACAGGGTACATTGCAGAGAAACTGTCAGCTCTTTAAATCCCAGCCACCAACTGTTTAATTCTGGACAGGCTGAGTGCTCTATAAAGAAGGTGATTTTGCCTTGGCCCTTGTGTATATATCCTCCCAGAGTCATCATGCATCTCAGTTGAAGGGTAATACCAGATAAAGTGGGCTGAACACAGGCTTTGTAGTCAGATAAATTTGATTTTAAATTCCAGCTGTATCACTTATTTACCTGTATAATCTTAGATAACCTCTTAGATATCATCTAACCTCTTAGATATAATCTTAGATAACCTCTCTTAGCCTGTTTAGTCATCTGTAAAATGAAAATAGTATTGCCCAACATGCAGGACTGTTCTGTGTATTTGAATGAACACAGATAAAGTGCATAGCACATAAGAGATTCTCAAGAAATGGGAGTTATTAAGATTGTGGCCAACTTTTTGCTTGGGTATGGCAGACAGGAAAGACATATTGTAGAAAGTAGGCCTGGTGATGAGCTCCGAGATGGTGTGTTTATGTGGCATGGGTCATGCTTTTTGGCCAGAGGATTCAATGTTGTGGATAAAGATGAATTTACTTGACTCATAAGAGCCAGTTGCTCTTATGAAGAAGTATGGTGCAGCAGAAAGCACTCTGACTATGGACAGGTCAGTAAATCTGGGTTCTGGTGTCAGTTCATTTACTAGCTTTCTTGATAATCATGGGCAGGTCACCCTCAAGGCTTCTCCTGGTATATTAAAAAGTACAGAAATGAGACAATAAGCTTAGAAAAATTGCAATGGATTTTATGTGTGTCTATTTTTCAAAATAAAGCTATCATCACACTCACAGAAATGCAGTAATCATACATTTTTAACCTCATTTGGAGAAGATCTCAAATACCTAAACTTGAAACCCTTAGTGAAGGTGAGGCTCCAGGCTAAATGGCCCTCTTGGTCTCCCCCTGTGATAAATTCTGCATTTCTGGATCTCAGGTTTCCCTGTAATATAATGAGATATCACCAAGATTCAGTGCAACTCTGACATTCTGTTTTTTTTTATATTTCTATAACAAATTAGCATTATAGACACTAATGTAGATAAAAAGGCAGAATTAGCAAGAGGATGCCTTTTATATTTATTGCCAATATTTGTAATTTGGGCTAATTGAAAGGCAATTTCTTCCCAAAATGTTGTTTGTGATAATCTCAGTGAAAGTACAAAAATCAACACATAAATTATTTGCATATTAATTTGAAGTTGCCCTGGGGGAAAGAGAAATTGGGTTCAAGTTCCACATTATCACTAATTTTCTGTGTGAACTAAAGAGAGTCCCTCCCACTCTCTGGGCTTCCTTTTATTCATCTATAATATGAGAGGACTGAACTAGTTAATCTGAAATAGTTATTCCTGCTCTGATTTTCTAAGATTCTTAGTATGTGACAGGAGCTAAGGACTTAGCTAAGGATTATCCTGCTAGCAGTTAGTGAGGAGCACCTGCTTCCATCCACCCAATGTCTGGCTACTACCTTACTTCAAGAATCTTGGTCCTCAAAAAGCCTAGAACAAAAGAGACAAGAGACACAAACATACAAGACACAGAAATAGAAAAACAAATACCCTTAAGTATATGAAAAACTGCTCATTTTCTCAAAGGAGAAAAATGCAAATTAAATCTGCACTGAGATACCACTTATTGGTGAAACCTAATGCATGATCTATTGATGAGACTTTGGAGCGAATATGTATTCTACTACATTGCTGACATTAATGCAATATATAACTAGAGGAAGCAAATTTGACAAGATCTAACAAATCTGCATATTCACTTACCCTATGCCTAGGAATTCTACTTTTAGACATATACTCTGAAGACACACCTGCACAAGTACCAAACAACATATACACAAGGTTCAACACTGTGGCATAATTTTTTAATAGCAAAAGGTTGGAAATAGCAGAAGCACCCAACAATAGGGGACTAGTTGAATAAATAATGGTATATTCAAACAATGTAGTCATTGTATGTAGTCATAAAATAAAGTCAAAAAGGAATTAAGAAAATATCTACAAACTTTTTTTTGTAGTGATTTAGAATGCATTGCAAATGTCAGGATGTATAACAGAGAACAACAGCAAAAACAAAAACAAACCCAAAGTTTAAAACAAGATATATGAGTATGCTACCCTTTCTATAAGAAAAAAAGAGGGAAATAAGAATATATAAGAATATGAAACACATGTTTTCTTACTTTTTTCAAATTAAGCAGTAAGATAAAAAAACTAATGACTCAAAAAGTTAAACCACAAGACCCAGTAATTCTACTTTTAGGTATATAATAAGGAGAAATGAGAACATATGTTCATGCAAAAACATATACACAAAATTCCACAGTAAAATTATTCATAGTTACCCAAAAGTGGAAATAACCCAAATGACCACCAAACGATAAATTTTTTAAAATGTGGTATAAATATAAAATGAGATATTATTCAGTGATAAAAAGAAATGAAGCACTAGGGCACGTGGGTGGCTCAGTCGTTTAAGCATCTGCCTTTGGTTCAGGTCATGATCCCAGTATCCTGGAATCCAGCCGCTCCTCTGGCTCACTGCTCTGTGGGGAGTCTGAGTCTCCCTCCCCCTCTGCCCTTCCCACCCCCACTCATGCTCGCTCCCTCTGCCCTTACTCTTTTTTTTTTTGGCATTTATTTTTTTTTAAATTGGGTTATGTTAGTCGCCATACAATTTGTCACTAGGTTTTGATGTAGTGTTCCATGATTCATTGTTTGCATATAACACCCAGTACTCCATGCAATCCATGTCCTCCTTAATATCCATCACCAGACTCACCCATTTCCCCCACCACCATCCCTTCTGAAACCCTCTGTTTGTTTCCCAGAGTCCATAGTCTCTCACTCCAATTTCTCTCCCTTCTTTTTTCCCTTCCTTCTAATGTCTTCCATGCTATTCCTTATGTTCCACAGATAAGTGAAACCATATAATTGACTTTCTCTGTTTCACCTATTTCACTCATCATCTCTTCCAGTCCTATCCATGTTGATGCAAAAGTTGGGTATTTTATCCTTCCTGATGGCTGAGTAATATTCCATTGTGTATATGGACCACATCATCTTTATCTATTTGTCTCTTGAAGGTCATCTTGGATCTTTCCATATTTTTCTGCCCTTCCTGTTATGCTCTCTCACTGGTATTCTCTCTCTCAAATAAATAGATAAAATCTTAAAAAAAAAAAAAGAAATGAAGCACTGATTCATGCTACAATAAGGGTGAACTTTGAAAATTATGCTAAGTAAAAGAATCTAGACACAAAATACCACATATTATATGGGTCCATTTATATAAAATGTTCAGAACAGACAAATCTATAAAGACCAAAAGTAGATTAGTGGTTGCCTAGGACTGGGATATGGGGACGTGGGAGTGAATGGGGAGTGATTACTATGGGGTTTCTTTCTGGAATAGTGAAAATACTCTGAAATTAGATAGTTATGATGGTTACACAACTCTGTGAATATACTAAAAACAATTGGGAAAAAAACATTAAAAGGGTCAATTGTATGGTATATGTAATATATTTCAATAAAGCTCTTATAAAAACAAACTAATAAGTGCAGCAAAAGAAACCAACAAAACAAAAAGGGAAACTATCAAATGGAAGAAGATGAAGTTAATATCCAAAACACATAAATCATACAACTCAACAACAAAAATTCCCAAACCATCTGATTTAAAACTGTGTAAAAGATATGAATAGATCTTTTTCCAAAGAAGACATACAGATGGCCAACAGACACATGAAAACATGCTCAATATCACTTAGTTTCAGGGAAAGACCAATCAAAACCATAATCAGGTATCACTTGGCAGACTGTCTCATATCAAAAAGACAAGAAATAACAAGTGTTATTGAGGATATGGTGAGAAAGAAACCCTCATGCACTGTTGGTAGGAATGTAAATTGGTACAACCACTGTGGAAAACAGTATGGAGTTTCCTCAAAAAGTTAAAAAAATGGAATTACCATATTATCCAGTAATTCCATTACTGGATTTATCCAAGGAATACGAAAACATTTTGACTCAAAAAGATATATACACCCCTGTGTTTACTGAAGCATTATTTACAATAGCCAAGGTAATGAAGCAATCCAAATGCCCCCTCCATAGATGAATAAAGAAGACGTGAGATATTTTATATAAATACTACATATATTATATATATAATGGATGTTATGTGTGTGTATACAGACACACACACACACACACAATGGCCTATTACTCGGCCATAAAAAGAACACAGTCTTGCCATTTGCAACAACATAGATGGAGATAGTATTATGCTGGTTGAAATAAATCAGACAGAGAAAGAAAAATACTGTGGAATCTAAAAACAAAACAGACTTTTAAATACGGAGCACAAACTGGTATTTGTAAGAGAGGAGGTGGGTGGGGGATGGATGAAGGAGATTAAGAGGTACAAATATCCAAAAGGAAAAAAAAACCTAATGAAAATGAATACTAAAGGGAGAAGGTGGTGAATAGGGTAGAAGGGATAAAGGTGAGAGCCAAATTCCTTTAAACCCACCTCCTTGTGTGGTTTTGACTTTTGAACGATACTAATATTTTATATGTCCAAAAAGTAAAATTCAACCAAGGATTATAAGCCCTGAGATTGAAGATTAAAAAGTTAATGAGGTTATTATCAACAGTTATATGCCAATAAGCTAAGCAACCTAGATGAAATGGATGCATTCCTGGAAAACTATAAACTCCCAAAATTGAACCAGGAAGAAATTGACAACCTGAATAGACCGATATCTAGTAACTAGATTGAAGCAGTGATCAAAAACCTTCCAAAAAACAAGAGCCCAGGACCTGATGGATTCCCTGGGGAATTCTACCAAACTTTCAAAGAAGAAATAACACCTATTCTCCTGAAGCTGTTTCAAAAAATTGAAGCAGAAGGAAAACTTCCAGACTCTTTCTATGAAGCCAGCATTACCTTTATCCCCAAACCTGGCAAAGACCCTACCAAAACAGAGAATTTCAGACCAATATCACTGATGAATATGGATGCTAAGATTCTCAACAAGATTCTAGCAAACAGGATGCAACAGCACATTAAAAAGATTATCCACCATGACCAGGTGGGATTCATTCCTGGGCTACAAGGATGGTTTAACATTCGCAAATCAATCAATGTGATAGAACAAATTAATAAGAGAAGAGAGAAGAACCACATGGTCCTCTCAATTGATGCAGAAAAAGCATTTGACAAAATTCAGCATCCGTTCCTGATTAAAACGCTTCAAAGTATTATAGGGATAGAGGGAACATTCCTGAACTTCATAAAATCTATCTATGAAAGACCCACAGCAAATATCATCCTCAATGGGAAAAAGCTTGCAGCCTTCCCACTGAAATCAGGAACACGACAAGGATGCCCACTCTCACCACTCTTGTTCAACATAGTATTAGAAGTCCTAGCAACAGCAATCAGACAACAAAGAGAAATAAAAGGTATCCAAATTGGCAATGAAGAAGTCAAGCTCTCTCTCTTCGCAGATGACATGATTCTTTATATGGAAAACCCAAAAGACTCCACCCCCAAACTACTAGAACTCATACAGCAATTCAGTAACGTGGCAGGATACAAAGTCAATGTACAGAAATCAGTGGCTTTCTTATACACTAACAATGAAAATACAGAAAGGGAAATTAGAGAGTCCATTCCATTTACTATAGCACCAAGAACCATAAGATACCTGGGAATAAACCTAACCAAAGAGGTAAAGGATCTGTACTCAAAGAACTACAGAACACTCATGAAAGAAATTGAAGAAGACACAAAAAGATGGAAGACCATTCCATGCTCTTGGATCGGAAGAATAAACATTGTTAAAATGTCTATACTGCCTAGAGCAATCTATACTTTTAATGCCATTCCGATCAAAATTCCACCGGTATTTTTCAAAGAGCTGGAGCAAATAATCCTAAAATTTGTATGGAATCAGAAGAGACCCCGAATTGCTAAGGAAATGGTGAAAAACAAAAATAAAATTGGGGGTATCACGTTACCTGATTTCAAGCTTTACTACAAAGCTGTGATCACCAAGAGAGCATGGTACTGGCATAAAAACAGACACATAGACCTGTGGAACAGAGTAGAGAGCCCAGATATGGACCCTCAACTGTATGGTCAAATAATCTTCGACAAAACAGGGCAGCTATATGTAGAAGAATGAAACTCGACCATTCTCTTACACCATACACAAAAATAAACTCAAAATGGATAAAAGACCTCAACGTGAGACAGGAATCCATCAGAATCCTAGAGGAGAACATAGGCAGTAACCTCTTCGATATCAGCCACAGCAACTTCTTTCAAGATATGTCTCCAGGGGCACCTGGGTGGCTCAGTGGGTTAAAGCCTCTGCCTTCGGCTCAGGTCATAATCCCAGGTTTCTGGGATCAATGCCTGCATCGGGCTCTCTGCTCAGCAGGGAGCCTGCTTCTCCCTCTCTCTCTGCCTGCCTCTCTGCCTACTTGTGATCTCTGTCTGTCAAATAAATAAATAAAATCTTTAAAAAAAAAACGATACGTCTCCAAAGGCAAAGGAAACAAAAGCGAAGATGAACTTTTGGGACTTCATCAAAATCAAAAGCTTCTGCACAGCAAAGGAAACAGTCAACAAAGCAAAGAGGCAACCCAAGGAATGGGAGAAGGAATTTGCAAATGACAGTACAGACAAAAGGTTGATATCCAGGATCTATAAAGAACTCCTCAAACTCAACACACACAAAACAGACAATCATATAAAAAAATGGGCAGAAGATACGAACAGACACTACTCCAATGAAGACATACAAATGGCTATCAGACACATGAAAAAATGCTCATCATCACTAGCCATCAGGGAGATTCAAATTAAAACCACATTGAGATACCACCTTACACCAGTTAGAATAGCCAAAATTAGCAAGACAGGAAACAACATGTGTTGGAGGGTATGTGGAGAACGAGGAACCCTCTTACACTGTTGGTGGGAATGCAAGTTGGTGCAGCCACTTTGAAGAACAGTGTGGAGATTCCTCAAGAAATTAAAAACAGCGCTTCCCTATGACCCTGCAATTGCACTACTGGGTATTTACCCCAAAGATACAGATGTAGTGAAAAGAAGGGCCATCTGTACCCTAATGTTTATAGCAGCAATGGCCATGGTCATCAAACTGTGGAAAGAACCAAGATGCCCTTCAACAGACGAATGGATAAGGAAGATGTGGTCCATATACACTATGGAGTATTATGCCTCCATCAGAAAGGATGAATACCCAACTTTTGTAGCAACATGGACGGGACTGGAAGAGATTATGCTGAGTGAAATAAGTCAAGCAGAGAGAGTCAATTATCATACAGTTTCACTTATTTGTGGAGCATAACAAATAGCATGGAGGACAAGGGGAGTTAGAGAGGAGAAGGGAGTTGAGGGAAATTGGAATGGGAGGTGAACCATGAGAGACTATGGACTCTGAAAAACAATCTGAGGGTTTTGAAGGGGCAGGGGTTGGGAGGTTGGGGGAACCAGGTGGTGGGTATTGGAGAGGGCACGGATTGCATGGAGCACTGGCTGTGGTACAAAAACAATGAATATTGTCACACTGAAAATAAATTTAAAAAATTTAAAAAAAAAAGTAAATGAGGGACACCTGGGTAGTTTAGTCATTTAAGCCTTTGCCTTTGGTTGAAGTCATTGATCTCTAGGTCCTGGGATAAGGCCCCGCAGTGGGATCCCTCCCTGCTCAGGGGGAGTCAGCTTCTCCCTCTCCTCTGCCCATGCCCCTGCTCATATGCACACATGCTCTCTCTCTCAAATAAATAAATAACAAATAAATATTTTAAAAAGAAAATGAGTCTAAATGTTTATCAAATTGATAACATAATCACATAAAGAAAATAGTTATTTCAACTAATTTTTAAACACAGCCCTCTGACTCCTCCTTAATGAGATAATATTTAAAAACAGGAAAAGCTACAAAAAAGTAGTAAGCATCACCCAGTAGGTTTAGTAATAGTAATAATATTGTAATTAAATTTGAAACTATTTTATATTTATGTATCACAAGGGTAAAGAAAAAAGTTAAAAAGTGAGTATATTAATATTATCACAAGAGAAAATTTATGCTGTAAGAAAAAGAGATAAGGATATAAAATGTAAGATATTAAAAATCTGTAATGATAGGGGTGCCTGGGTGGCTCAGTGGTTAAAGCCTCTGCCTTCGGCTCATGTCATGATCTCAGGGTCCTGGGATCAAGCCCCACATTGAGCACCACATCAAGCTCTCTGCTCTGCGGGGAGCCTGCTTCCCCCTCTCTCTCTGCCTGCCTCTCTGCCTACTTGGGATCTCTGTCTGCCAAATAAATAAATAAATAAATCTATAATGATAAAGTCAAATTAAGAAAGCCAGTATGAACTAGTGATTTATTTTTATTTTTTTCCCTTTTGTTAATATTTTATTTATTTTATTTGACAGAGACAGCGAGAGATTGAACACAAGCAGGGGAAGTGGGAGAAGCAGGCTCTGCACTGACCAGGGAGCCTGATGTGGTGCTCATTGTGGGGCTTGATCCCAGGACCCTGGGATCACGACCTGATTCGAAGGCAGATGCTTAACAACTGAACCACCCAGGTGCCCCTGAACTCATGATTTAAAAAAGAAAACGATGGATCTAGAGTGTATTATGCTAATATAATTAAGTCAATCAGGGAAAGACAAATACTGTATGATTTCACTCATATGTGAAATTTAAGAAACAAAACTGATGAACATAGGGGAAGGGAATGAAAAATAAATAAGGTAAAAATAAAGAGGTAGGCAAACCATAAGAGACTCTTAACTATAGAAGACAAACTGAGGGATGCTGGAGGGAAGGTGGTTGGGAGGATGGAGTAATTGGGTGGTGGGCATTAAGGAGGGCATTTGATGTAATGAACACTGGGTGTTATATGTATAAATGTTATATGTTATAAATCACTAAATTCTACCCTGAAACTAATATATGTTAACTAACTGGAATTTAAATAGAATAAAACAAAAAACAACCCCAGCAAAACAACAAAACTTCTATTAATTGAACCAGTCTTGAAGTGATTCTACCCCTCCAAAAAAGCAATGAACATACATAATGCCCAGATCTTTGTTTCTAAACAACATTCACTTCCTAGAGAAATGGCGGACTACTGGTCTAAGGCAAGGAAAATACAAGGTGAGTCTAGGATAAAGTATACCTTTATAATCAAATGAGAGCTTAAGTACTAATACCGTCGTGTCATAAGGACACAGCAACCTGTTTGAAAATGCTGACATTGATTACATCTGGAGTCAACATAAACATCAAAAACAAAAGTGCTGTATTTGAGTATAACTCTGAATAAATATTTATTAGAGATAAGTACAATAAGGAAAGCTCTTCCTTACAGAATAATGCCAGCTAATACATGTGGGAGGAATAATAGAATTAGACAAACCAGTAGTTTATAATCTCAGTACCCTGTTTCAGGCATACATCAAAACCATTGGGTAAAAGATTGCTCAGGAACAACATATTCACATAATTCACTTGTATCTCCCACAGATTACTTACTAATTACAAATGAAAAAATGTATCTTTATAATCAAGCTATCTTGCAAACACCATCTTAGTTAATTGAGCAAAGTTAGCATTACTAATAATAGTACAAATTGACCTTATGTACCTCTTGATAGGATACAGGAAGAAGTACACAATATAACTTAAATAATTTTGCCAAAAAGGTTTAACCTGAATCAAATTAAACCATTCCAGTTTATAAAAAGTAGAGGGTATAGGAAAAATACAGACTCCTTGATATTCTATTAAGAAACTAGCTTGGACTTTTCCCTGTCCTGGGAAACAGAGGTAGGTGTACTGTTCTATATCAAGAGATTAAAGAAACATAAACAAAGGTAGTGCATGAACTCTGGATCTAGGTTTGAAAAAACCCAAGTATAAAATAATTTTTTGGATGACATTTGAGAAAATCTGAAGGTGGACCACTAATTGGATAATGTGACACTGTAAATTTTCTTGGGTATTAAAATATTTTGTGATTTTGTAGAACAGTGTGTTCTTTCTTTTTTCTTTTTAAGTTTTTATCTAACTTCCAGATAGTTCATAGTGTAATCTTAGTTTCAGTGCTAGAACATAATGATTCATCTCTTTCATACAATGACCAGTGCTCATCACAAGTGGCCTCCTTAATACTCATCCCCCACTTCCCCTACAGTAACCCTCAGCTTGTTCTCTTCAGTTAAGAGTCTGTTTCCTGAGTTAACTCTTCAGTTAAGAGTCTGTTTGCTTCTCTTTTTTTCCCCTATGTTCATTTGTTTTGTTTCTTAAATTCCACATATGAAAGGGATCATACGGTATTTGTCTTACTCTATTTCCTTTAGCATAATACAGTCTGGCTCTATCCATGTCATGACAAATGGCAAAATTTCATTCTTTTTCATGGCTGAGTAATATGCCATAGTATTTGTGGACCACATCTTCATCCAATTATCAGTTGACGGACATTTGGGCTCTATCCATAATTTGGCTATTATTCATAATGCTGCTATGAACATTGGGGTCCACGTATCCCTTCGGATCAATATTTTTCTATTCTTTGAGTAAATACCTACTAATGCAATTGATGGGTTGTAGGGTAGTTCTATTGTTAAAGTTTTGAGGAATGTCCACACTGTATTCCAGAGTGACTGCACCAGTTTGCATTCCCACCAACAGTGTAACAAGGTTATCCTTTCTCTGCATCCTCACCAACACTTGCTTTTCCCTGTGTTGTTAATTTTAGCCATTCTGACATGCGTGAAGTGATAACACATTCTAGTTTAGATTTGTATTGCCCTCATGCTGAGTGATATTGAACATCTTTTCATGTGTCTGTTGGCCATCCGGATGTCCTTGAAAAAATGACAATTCATGTCTTCTACCCATTTTTTAACTGGGTTATTTGGTTTTTAGGTGTGGAGTTTGATGAGTTCTTTATATATTTTAGATACTAACCATATGTCATTTGCTAATATCTTTTCCCATTCTGAAGGTTGCCTTTCAGTTGTGTTGGTTGTTTCCTTCACTGTGCAGAAGCTTTTTTTCTTGAAGTCCAGTGTTCATTTTTTCTTTTGTTTCCCTTGCCTCCAGAGTCCTACCTAATAACAAGTTGCTATGGCTGTTATAAAAGAGATTACTGCCTGTGTTCTCTTCTAGGATTTTGATGGTTTCCTGTCTCACATTTAGGTCTTTCATCCATTTAGAATTTGCCTTTGTCTATGGTAAAAGAAAGTAGTCCAGTTTCATTCTATTGCATCTTTCTGTCCACGGTTGTGCTATCCATTTCTTGAAGAGACTCTTCTTTCTCTAAGATATTCTTTCCTGCTTTGTTGAAGATTAGTTGACAATATACTTTAGGGGTCCATTTCTCGGTTCTCTTGTGTACCACTGATCTATATGTCTGTTTTTGTGCTAAAACCATACTGTCTTGATCACTACATATTTGTAATATAACTTGAAGTCCAGAATTGTGATGCCTCCAGCTTTGCTCTTTTTTTTCAAGCTTGCTTTGCTATTTGGGGCTTTTTATGGTTCCATACAAATTTTAGGATTATTTCTTCTAGCTCTGTGAAAAGTGCTGGTAGTATTTGATAGGGATTGCATTAAATGTGTAGATTGCTTTGGGTAGCATAGACATTTTAACAGTGTTTTGCTTTTCCAATCCATGAGCATGGAATGTTTTTCCATTTCTTTGTGCCATCTTCAGTTTCTTTCATAAATGTTCTATAATTTTCAGAGTATGGATTTTGTACCTCTTTGGTGAGGTTTAATCCTAAGTACTTTATGGTTTTGGGTATAATTTTAAATGGGATCAATTCTTTGATTTCTCTTTCTGCAGCTTCATTATTGGTGTATAAAATTCCAGAGATTTCTGTTCATTATTTTGTATACTGTGACCAGTTCCAGCAATTTTTTGGTGGAGACTTTCAGGTTTTCTACATAAAGTATCATCTCATCAGTGAATATTGAGAGTTTCATTTCGTCACTGCTGATTTAGGTGTAGGTTACTAAGCTTACTAGAGTCTTATTTTTGTAATAATACTTCTGTTACTTTTGAAGCAATAATGTGCACTGTAGAGATTAGAAAATACAGAAACATTTAAAAAGTAAAAGTTTTCTATTCCCAGTATCCAAAATCACTACTATTAATAATTAGCACATTTTCTTTCAGATCATTCTGTGAGTGTGTATTTCTACACACACACACACACACACACACACACACGCATTCACATTTTTTACCAAAATGAGATTATGGTGTTTTGCAGCTTATTTTTTTCAGTTCCACCTTTTCATACAATGTTAACATTTCCCTAGTTTACCGAAAAATGCCCATTATAGGTGGTGTGCCCAAACTAGTATTCAATGTAGGGTCACACACACACTATTTTTTATATTCTTTTCATTTTTCAAAAATCTAGTGCAGGACTTTTTTTTTTTTTTATGACTGGCTTGTTGATAGGACTAGATCCACCAGTTGTCCTACAGAGTCTTACTAGATTTGTCTACTTTCTTCAGTGTTATATTTTTCAGCTTGTTCCCCCATTTTCTTTATTTCTTATAAAGTGGAGATTATACTTAAAGAAAGATGAATTCAGTTTAACTATTTTTTTGGCCAGAATACATCATAAGCAATGTTGTGTCCCTTATGCTATATCGCATCTGAAGGTGCGTATTTGTTGGTCTACCTTAGTGATGTTATGATTAACCATTGCACTATTCTTCTAAACTGTCTGTGAAAGTTTGAGAGTATATATACAATATTTGTAGCCAATCCATATATCTTGACACATCTAAGCAATGGGAAGTCACTTTACCGTCAGTGATGCTAATTAACAAAGCTACTGGTGTTGATTGAAGATCCAGTTATTTGAAGCTTATAGTAACTCCTCTGCCTTCTGATTAGAGTTTTTAAAATACTGGTTAATGACTCCTAGTATATGTAAGTATGTATTTATAATTAGAATAGTATATTTATAACTATCCTAGAGTATACATGAAAGCTAACAAACATATATCAAATTTTATCAATTCTTTTTTTAAAAGATTTTATTTATTTATTTATTTATTTGACAGAGAGATCACAAGTAGGCAGAGAAGCAGGCAGAGGAGGGGGAAAGCAGGCTCCGCACTGAGCAGAAAGCCCAATGCGGGGCTTGATCCCAAGACCCTGAGATCATGACCTGAGCCAAAGGCAGAGGCTTAACCCACTGAGCCACCCAGGTGCCCCCAAATTTTATCAATTCTAAGGGAAACTTTTTTTTCAAGATGTAACCTGAATTTTGAATGCATCTTAGTATCAATGGTTTCTGAAAATTACTGTTGTCAGGCAGCAGAGCAGTTTTGGTTTAATTATCATAACCTTTATATTCATGAACTTGGTCCTAGCCATTCATATTGTAGTCATTTTGGTTAAATTTTGTTCATTGTTGGGTTTATTTTCTATTTAAAATATTTTAAAAATACTAAATAATTTGACAATAGAGTGATTTTTTTTTTATTAGTGGTCCATAAAGTGTTGGTGTGGTTACAAATGATGACATTGATGAAATTCAGGACATTTACACCGACTGCGTTGAAGCTTTTAAATGTAAATTATATTCCATTGGAGATATAAACCACATTTTCTTTATTCAGATATACAGTGGAATATTACTCAGCCATCAGAAAGGATGAATACCCACCATTTCATTAACATGGATGGAACTGGAAGGGACTACATTAAGAGAAATAAGCAGAGAAGGACAATTATCATATGGTTTCACTCATATGTGGAACATAAGGAATAGCACAGAGTAACACAGGGAAAGAGAGGGAAAACTGAAGGGGGAGAAATCAGAGAGGGAGACAAACTATGAAAGACTCTGGGCTCCAGGAACCAAACTGAGGGTTACAGAAGGGACGGGGGCAGTGGACGGATGGGGTAACTGGGTGATGGGTATTAAGGAGGGCACGTGATGTGATGAGCACTGAGTGTTATACACAACTAATGAATTATTGAACACTACATCAAAAACTAATGAACATAATAATAAAAAAGAAAAAAGTAAATTATAGATAATAAAATAAAATAAAAAAGTAAATTGGAGTTACTATAACACCAGTGGAGGAAACCAAACTTGTCTGCCCTAAGGGCACTATCCTCAAGAATGGAGACTGCTCACTTTGTGACAGACACTGACTCACTCTCCCTCTCTTAGTATCTTATCCCTTTAAAAACTTCTTATTATGCAAGATTTCAAGTATATGCAGAAATAGAAGGAACAATGTATGTACCTCTCATGTGCCTATCACCCAACCTCAATAGTTATCAACATGTGGCCAATCTTGTTTCATCAATATTTCCATTTACCCTCCCCCATATTATTTTGAAGTAAATCCAAGACATCATATTATTTTATCCATAAATATTTTAATATGTATATTGAAAAAAAGAAAATTATTTGTACACATAAACATAATTATGATGTCTAAACGTAAGTTAGTAATAATTACTTATTATCAAATATTCTGTTTAAATTTCTAAGTCTCAAACATGTCATGTGTTTTTTTTCCTTGAATCAGGATGCAAATAATATCCACACATAACATCTGTTAAAATGTTTTTTAAACCTCTTTTAATCTTTAGCAGAGGTCAGCAAATGTTTTCCATAAATGATTAGGTTGTGCATATTTTAGGCTTTGTGAGCTATGTAGACTCTGTCCCAACTATTTACTTCTACATTTGTAGTACAAAAACAGCCATTGATAATATGTGAACAAATGGGCAGAGCTATGCTCCAATAAAATTTTATTTACTAAAACAGATGGCAAGTTACATTTGGCCCAAGAGCCATAATTCAGTGAACCCTGATCTATAGCAGTAGTTTTCAAACTTTTGTGTGTATCATAAACACTTAGAGGGCTAATGAACACAGAGGCCAGGTCTTTATACGATATAGGATAGGGCCTCTATGGGATTTTTAAAAAGATTTATTTATTTATTTGAGAGAGAAAGCATGCATGCACATGAGTGAGGCAAGAGTCAGAGGGAGAGAATCTTCAAATAGACAACCCACTGAGCATGGGTCCTGTTACAGGGCTTTATCCCAGGATCCATGAGATCATGACCTGAGCTGAAACCAAGAGTCAGATCACATTCTTTTTTTTTTTAATTTGACAAACAGAGATCACAAGTAGGCAGAGAGGCAGGCAGAGACAGAGAGAGGGGGGGGAAGCAGACTCCCCGCTGAGCAGAGAGCCTGATGCAAGGCTCCATCCCAGGATCCTGGGTTGGAGGCAGAAGCTTTAACCTACTGAGCCACCCTGGCGCCCCCAAGAGAAGATTCTTTTTTTTTTTTTTTTTTTTTTAGATTTCATTTATTTATTTGACAGAGATCACAAGTAGGCAGAGAGGAGTCAGGCAGAGAGAGAGGAAGGGAAACAGACTCTCTGCTGAGCAGAGAGCCCGCTGCGGGGCTTGACCCCAGGACCCTGGGATCATGACCTGAGCTGAAGGCAGAGGATTAACCCACTGAGCCACCCAGGCGCCCCAAGAGTCAGATTTTTAACTGGCTGACCCATTCCAGGCACTACAGGGCTTCTATCTTTTTACTGTGTTCCCAATCTATAGATTTCTACATCTTTTTTTCCTTGTAGTTTATTTTTTAATGAAAACAGATCATTTGTTTTTTAATGTCTGCTATTATTGGATCAAGAGGCTTGCCCTTATCCCAGTTCTTTTTTCTTTTTTTCTTCCTTGATACAAGTTTTTTGTTTTTTTGTTTTTTGTTTTTTTTTTTTTTTTGAGCTATTTGATTTTAGGGTTTTTTTGTTTGTTTGTTTGTTATTTTGAGATATTTGCTTTTTGGTTTGTTTTGTGTTGTTTTGGCATTTTTATAGTGCTGTTGTTGGTGGTGTTTATTGTGGGAAAGACAAGCACACTTTATGTTCTTCCAACAATAGACACATAATGTATGACTCCCCCCCCATTACTTTCAAGAGAAGGACTTTCTAAGATTCATTAGATGGCAGAGCTGGAAGCGCCTTCAGATGACCTAGTAACTGTCTCATTTTACAGATGAGAGAATACATACATGGGATAAAAAAAATAAGCCAAAAATCACATAAGTGATGGAGCCAGCTTTAATGAATTGCTTCAGTTTTTATGTTTTCTGTATTTATTGAGGTATAATTGACAAATAAAAATTATATATATTTAAGATATACAACTTAATGTTTGGTTTATGTATACATTGTGAAATAATTGCCATAAGAAAGCTATTAATATATCTAATTTCATAATTTAATTTTCTTCTTTTTGTGGTGATTACACATAACATTTACCCACTTAGCAAATTATAAGTATAATACAGTATTATTAATTCTATATGCGCTGCTATATATTAGATCTCCGGAACTTAATCATCTTATTATAACTGGAACTTTGTACTTCTTGATCAACATCTTCCCATTTTCCCCTCCCTCCAGCTCCTGGCAACCACCATTCTACTCTCTGCTTCTAAGTCTGACTATTTTGGATTCCACATATAAACAAAATTGTTTAGTATTTGTTTTTTTATGTCCAGTTTATTTCATTCAACGTGTTTCTGGGTTCATCCAGATTGTAGCAAATGGCAGAATTTCCTTTTTTAAGACTGATTAACATTCTATTATATGTATATATTTATCTATTTGTCCATTGTTGAACACTTAGTTTGCTTCCATATATTGGCTAAAGTGAATAATACTGCGATGGGACTACACATATCTTTTTTGAGATAGTGCTTTCATTTTCTTTGGATTGTCTATGCAAAATGGACAAACCTTTCAGAATCCCTAATAAAAGTAGAAAGAGAGTTTCATTTGAGCCCAAGTTAGGACAGCTGACCAGGAAACATGGTCTTTACAAGGAAGGAAGTGCTCCAGAAAATGAACATTTTTTATGGGTCTCTATACTTTTTTTACGTCTTATAAAGGCTCAAAATATTATAGATTAGCACATAGGCAGGGATCACAAGTTTTTTCATATAGGAATGCAGGTGATGTTGGATTTCTGAGAGAAAAATGTCAAGAAAGAATCCTTGACACATTTTCAGTGCAGAAAGGTTTTATTAAAGCATGGAACAGGACCCATGGGTAAAATTGCTGCACTGCGATTGTGTGGAGCAATTGACTATATACATTCAAGTTGGGGGACAGAATAAGGGAGGTCAATAAAGGGATTTCCACATGTTAAAGAGAACTTAAAGGATCCTGGAGGTCTGGCTATTGTCAAGCTAAAGACCCTTTTAATCTCTAGCAAAACATCAGCACTAAAGCTGCCATGAGTTCCTTGAGGAATGTCACACTCTGCATATCTCAGGTTATTTCTCAATGGGCTGCAAGTTGTAAGTAAATTTAATTTTATCTACACTTCTTTTGCCTTTCTTCTCGTCATCATAGGGAGTAGGAACATTGACTGACATCTCAAGGACATGATGGTTTTCCTTTAGGCTGCTCATTCCCAAAGTAGGTGTACAATGAATACATGTTGAGCCATAAATCAGACTTTTGATTTAAACAATGTTTGTGTACAGTCATGCTAGCTAAAAAAGAAATCCAAAATGGCTTCCCTTGTATATCAGTCCTTGAGAGAGTTTTTCTCTCATCAAGGTATATATCCAGAAGTAGGATTGCTGGATCATAAGGTAGTTCTATTTTGTACACATTTTAGTTTATAACCTCTGATCTAAGCCCTCTAATCAAAATTATTTTTCTAAACTGGAGGCTTTTTACAGCCTCCTCTGATAGCCATTTTTTTGTTTTAAATTTTGATGTTCCAGAAGTTGTATCCATTGTTGCTAGTCCATGTGGACTAGAGAATTTAAGATCTGTTTGCTGCCAAGTCGTATCACAAACTCCTACCTAATTCACTACTAACAATGCTCTTATTTTTATTTTATTTCTCTCATTATCTCACACTTTTGAGTGTGAATTATACCTCTTAATGATAATGTATAATAAAAAGAGAGATGTCAAATCAAAAAAATCTCCCTCCAAAATAGGTTACCTTCCAAATCTTGTAAGAAGGACAAGAAGAAAAATAATGTCCTGAGTGGGATACCAAGAACCTCACTTAGAAAAATAGAATGTGGCATTAGCTTAAAGGGAACCCTGTAAGTATTTTGTTTTCTTAACAGGAATTAGATAAGCAAGCACTGAGATGCAATAGGATGACTATAAGACTTGTGACCCAACAAATATGAATTTGAATCCTTGTACCGCCATGTAGTCACAAACTGTGTGACCTTGATTAAGTGCTTTACCTTCTGTGAATGTAGCCTTCAGAGATAAAACACTCTGCCTTTTTGGAGTTGGGAGTATTAAGTGAGCTCTGTCACGTTTATCAGAAGTCCATTCCTTTCAGAATTCTCAAAAGGAGATAAGCATTCACACATGTTGGAGGCTGTTACACAAGTGTCCTTGCCTTGCTACTAGTGGTTTAGCCACTTGGTGGTGATATGGGGTAGCTTTTCCATTTTAACATCTCAAAAATATTGTCGTTAAATAATAAGGGTTAATTGTCGAAATATTTAAATTGTTAAAGGGACCCATCACCAGCCCCAAAGTAAAAATGCCTGTGAATGGTTGCTGTTCATTATCATGTGAATGGCACCCAGCCTTTGTAATTGGCTTAACAGATTTCATCAGGGTTTGTCTAAGGATTCTGTCTCAGTCAATGACCCACTTAGTAAAAAAAGCATGCCTATTGATGGGGTCAGTCTCTCAGGGGCATTTACCTGGGGAGGAGGGTTTGAAAATTAGTGTTTGAGCTGGGTTGTCTCACTGCCTCACTTCTCTGCCCCCAAACAGCTTCCTATACTTTATTTGCTGCCTCTAGTACTATTTGAATGAGCAGTAGAGGCACTCAGTTCCATTAAAAATAATTAACTGATACCTGCTTTGTATGAGTCACATGCACTTGCACTTGAAAGTTTACCACCTGGTAAGGGAGGCAGGTAAGAAACAGAAAATTGTAATGTATTTGCTTGCTAATGGTGTCAGTCAAGAAGAGGACAATAGGCTGTGATAGCCCTGAAGGAGATGTCACCTAAAGGATAAATAGACATTATTTAGATCCAGAAGGAAGAGGACATTCTAAGAAGGAGTGGCATGAAACAACATGGTATAGCCAGAAAACCTAATCTAAGCTGTATAGTGTATCGAGAGTGTCAGAGGTCAGCAGTCCTCAGATGGAGACTCCTAGAGAGGTAATAATAATAGTAGATATTTCTAATGCAATATTTCCAGGATACCATTCTAAAGCAATTTACTCTATGTAACAGCCCTCTGAGGTGGATACTATTTTTGCATGCGGAAAAACTGAAGTCCAGAGAAGTTAGGTCACTAATACTGTTGCAAAATTGAGTGGTACTGTTAGGATTCAAACCTAGGTCAGATTCAGAGTCCAACCTGTACACTGGGGTTAGAAAATAGGCTATAAATTGCAACTTTGAAGAGAGTCGGCCCTATCCTATAAGTGCTACAAAGCCCCTACAGAGAATTTTAGTAAGGAGAGTGATTAGGGATCAGAATATTGGTGATTGCAGCCTCTACTCTGATGAGACTGACTGACTGTGATTTCAAGGAAATCCCTTTTCTTCTTTGGACCTCTGGGTTTTTTGTTTGTTTGTTTTGTTTTTGTTTTGAGGGGTGTGTGTGTGTGTGTGTGTGTGTGTGTGTGATTTCATCTGTAAATTGAGGATGGTGATGATAAAGGGCTAATTTTAAAGATCCCTTCCAGCTCTTTGAGTTTTTTTACTTTCAAACAAGGGGTGGGGGAGGGTCTAGATTCCTGACTGGAGTCAGACTGGTTAAGCTGGTAGGTACTTCTCTAAATGTTTTGTTCTTTTTTATGCATCCTTTATACATGCTATATTTGTTGCCTAGAATGTTGTCTTGCTTCTTTCCTGTCTTTCTAAATAACTTTCTAACTATAGCTGCCTACCCTCCTTCTCTTAACTCCTACAATGCTGCTAAGTTAGCTATGTCTCACTTAGGTACCTAATAATATACTATCTTTTATTCTATGCTACTTGTTTTCTTTGTAGTATTTTCTTCTCGTATATATTTTGGACTCACCTTTTTTCCTACTTTTTAGTTTCTCTTTCCTCCTATATCATCTAACAGAGTCTTGGTTACAAGGAGTTCTTGGAGAAAATTTTGTTAATCATTTTTTTTTCTCTTTTGGCAGTGTATGTGAGCACAGCAAAGAGAATCTTATGACCCCCTCCAACATGGGTGTTATCTTTGGGCCCACTCTGATGAGAGCTCAGGAGGACACTGTTGCTGCCATGATGAACATCAAATTCCAGAACATTGTGGTGGAAATTCTAATCGAGCACTTCATCAAGGTATGTATTCCCTGTTCTCACCATCACTTCTCCAAGCATGTGAAACTTTCCCCTAACCACCTTTTAGAGTTGTGTCTCCCTCCCTTGCTCAAGTTGGTAATGGAAGGAAATTCCAATATGGCACAACGGCATTTAATAGCATTTCTGACACTGTGAAATTCATTTAGCAAATATTGCTCAATTCTGTAACTATTTTATTATCAGACACCAGGCTAAATGGTATAGAAGAAGAAAAAAAAATCATTGTTCCTGCCTTTACAGAGTTAACAGGTTAATATGAAGATAGCCATATATACAAATGAAGATGATAGATATAAAAGTGTTGCATGTACAATGAAACCATAAAGATAGAAATACCTATTCTTTTTAAACTTCATCTCATTTCATAAACAAAAATAACATGGTATATTTTATATGGTATATAAAATACAAGGTACTATACATTATAATTAGGTCAAATGAAAAAGAAAAATTAAGTATAGAGACAGAAAATGAATCCAATAATGAGTCTAGACAAGAAATAATCATTGACAAGTCCTGTGCACTTGCTACAGATGGCCCTTCATCTGGCTCTAAGCTTTCTAGCAGCCAGTACTATCCTAGGAAGGTATAATTCAATAAAAACTTTTCTGCAGGGGGAGGAGTCTAATGACACAGTCTAAACCCAAGCTCTGCCACTTACCACCTATATTTGGTGGGATACAGGTTAGGTTTCTAAGACTCTACATACAAACACAGTGGCTCCAACAAAAGAAACATTTATTACTTGATTAGGGAATAGTCCAGTAAGGTATTCCAGTGCTGGTATGGTGACTTGACAGGGGGCAAGAACCCAGTTTACTTCTTTCTTGTTGTTCTGCCATCTCTAAGGTACTGCTTCATCTGCATGACCAAATAAATACCTTCTATATTATATCAGTTGAGAAGGATGAAAGAAAGTCAAATGAAGGATATAACACTTTCCTTTAAGGCCAGGACCTAGAAATCACGTATATCACTTTTATGTAAATAAATGGTATGTAAATACCATTCCAGAATAATCCAGTGGTCACATCTGGTGGTTGAGTTAAGGAGGTATAGTTTTCATTTGGGGCCCTCGAGTGACCAGATAAGTCTTTAGTTCTTTTTCTAAAAGAAAATAAGATAATATATATTGGATTACAACTGGCATTCTCTGCTATATTATCTGTGTAACATCAAACAGCTTCTCTGATAGTCATTTTTTTAGCTGAAATGTGAAGATGATAATAAACCTGTACTATATGAAAGTCACATGTCCAAGGCTACTTAGCTAGTAAGAGAGACAGGGTTTAAATCCAAGTAGCCTGGCTCAGAGTTGAAGTACTTAATCACTATGAAGTGCTGCCTGATCAATCATTTTTGAATGGTGATATTATTGGGCATAGAGGACAATTTGGGATTATCAAGGATGGGTACTTGCAGAGAAGTACGACTTATGTAAGTACTAAATGTGGAAATAAAGGAAAATAGGGAAAGGAAGTTTCAAGGAGATGACCCAGCATGAACAAAGGCCAAAGACCTTAAACTTCAAGAAATTTGGTATTGTTGGAACATGAAATAAAAATAGCAGTGGCCAGAGATGTGATTGGAGGCAAACAGGGCCAGGTCCTAAAAGGACCTTGTCTTGTCTAGTTGAAGAGTTTGGAATGTTTGTCATTTTTCCTACAGGCTTGGGAAAGCATTGCTTAAAGGTAGAATAGTATGATGGATAGACTTACATTCAGGAGACGTTTTCTTGTCTGTAGTGTGAAGGATAGATTACAGAGAGAGAGGGTAGTGCCATTGTCAGATCAATAAATAACTGTAGTCTGAGTCAGGGTGGTGGGAAGAGGAACAGGTATGGAAAAGCATAGGACTTAGTGATTAGAAGTGGAAAATGCGGGAGTGGAAGATGTCTGAACTCTGGATTTCTGACTTGGCTGACTAGATGGATGGGGCTGTCTTTCATAAATATAAGAAATACAGAATGGGAAAGTTTGGGGGAAGATGGAAAAAAAACCTCGATTTGCTGCAAGTTGGAAGTCAGATTCCTGAAGGATATTGAGAAAGCAGTATCTAGGAAGTAGCTGGAATAAAGTAAGGAATAGCAAAGTTTACTCAAAGAAAATATTTATGGTAAGTATTTTAGGCTGTGCAGGTCACAGAAATCTTTCACAACTATTCAATTCCACCTTTATACTGGAAAAGCAGCCATAGACAACATATAAACAAATGAATATTCCAATAGAACTCTGTTTATAAAATAGGGAGCAGGCTTATGGGCTGTAATTTCTTGACTCTTGGTCTAAAGCCCAAATTTCATTTATTGATTAATTACTTGAGTAATATTCATTCAACCAATATGTATTGAGTACCCACTATTTGCCAGGTACTATTTTAGGCCCTGGAGATACAGCCCTTTACATTCATCTTTAGAATTTACATTCTAAAGGAAGTAGAAAAACAATATGCAAAATAAGTAAAATACATAGTATGTTAGATGGTAATGAACATTAAGAAGAAAAATAAAGCAGAGAAGAGGAATAGGAAATGTTGGAAAGTGGTTTTGCAATTTTAAAATACAATAAGGCCTCACTAAAAGGACAAATTTTGAGCAGAGATCCATAGGAAATAAAGGAGTGATTTTTTTTTTTCAGGTAATCTGAGGGAAAAGCATTCTAGGCTGAGATAATGGTAAGCACAATATCCCTGAAGCAGAAGTGTGCCTATCATGTTCAAAGTGCAAAAATCTTTTTTAGCTAAAAAAGCTAAAAATGATTCAACAAACAAACAAAAAAGAAATATAAGAAGATGGATTCAGAAAGAAAATAGAGAAAGCTGAGTAAATTCTATAGGTCCTTAGAATCCATTGGAAGGACTTTGATTTTACTGTATCTGAGTAAGATAAAAGGGAGGTTTTTAAGAGAAATAACACAATTTGATTTATGTTTAACAGGACTATTCTGGATGCTGTGTGGAAATAAGGGTAGAAGGAAGGAAACTAATTAGGAAGCTGTTTTAACAGTGCAATCAGAAAATGGTTGTACTTTAGATGAGGATAGTAATAGTGGAGATGGTAAGAAGTGGTCAAATTCTAAATGTATTTTGAAGTCAGAGCCAACAGGATTTGCTGACAAATCACATGTGGAATATAGAAGAGAGGAGTCATGGGTAACTTCCAGGTTTTTAATCTGAGCAATTGGAAGGATGAAGTTGCCATTTACTGATATATATAAGAATGAAGGAGGACAGATTTGAAAGGGAAAAAAAAAAGCATGAGTTCAGCCTGTGCAACATCTAAGGTCAGAGAAGAAAACAGGAATAGAGAAATATAGTTGGCCTTTAACAGCATAGAGATGGTGTTTAAGACATATGAATGAATATTTTTGCCTAACGAATACTTGTGTGAGAGAATAAATGTTAAACCAAGAATTGAAAACTAAGAAGTGCCAATGTTTGAAGGGCCAGTGGAAGAGATTACAAAACAGATTGAGAAGGATTGGTCAATGACGGAACTAGGAGATAGGGGAGCCACAGACCCTGGAAATGAGAGAGTCTTAGGAAGGAAAGAGAGGACAGAAGTTTCTATTTCTCAAGACATATCATGTCAGACAAGCACTGAAAAGTACCTACCGCTCTAAATGTTGGTGATTTTTTAAAAATATAAGCAATATATGTACATGGCAAAAATCACAAACCATAAAGAATAGAACACATTTCTATCCTTTACCTATGCTCAACTCCTAATTCCAATCTTCATTTCAATAATTTCTTGTCACTTTGGTGAAGGAAAAAAGTACATATATACACATATACATGCACTAAAATATTTGACGTATTTTATATGCATATATTATTCTTCTACTTAGTACAGCTAAAATCTCTGGGCATTATATATAAAAATAACACAAGAAGACTCAAAAATATGGAAGAAAGAAGGTGAACCAGACGGGCTAGGGACCTTAGGACCTGAGGAGTGACATGACCACAACTTACCTGGATTTTGTCTTTGCCTCATCTCCCAGATTGGGTAGTGTAGAAGCTGACTACCTGAGAACACCAATAGGTGCAGTCAAAAAAGGTATCAACAAAAGCCTACTCTCTTTAGACAAAGGACCTGGAAAGGAACAGCCCTAAAACACAGAAAAAATTTAGATAATAACCTCTCTACTCCAACAAGATAGCACAGAAGAAAAATGCAGCCCTACCTCCACCCCTTCCAGCAAATGCTGAGTGGAGAATCTAGATTTCTACCTTTTCTAGGCTGTAACAATCACCTGAGCCTTTCTCCCCTGATTCCATGCAGGCCAAGTGGGGACCCAGACTTTCCTCCTTACCTGGTGGTAATGAGACACCATCCTCCACTTTCAATGGTATTGGTGGAGACTACATGAAGCACCTGGACACCCATGCCTATTTGGCATCGGAGTAACATCAGAGGAGGCTTGGTAGAAATACAGGACTTTAACCACCACTCAGTGGTAATAAGGTTAGCACACTATGCTTTCAGTGGAGAAGAGACCATATGGGGAGCAGTAATGAGATACCCCTCCTCCTCCAGCCAGAGTGGTATCAGCAGAGGTGTAGTGAGAAGTCTGAACACCTACACCTGCCTAGCAATAACAAGAAGTTCTTACCTTCCACTGAGATGTCAATGGAAGACAAGTGGAAAACCTGGACTTTCACTCCATCCTGGCAGAAATGAGGCAGTGCTCCTCCTACCTTATAGTGGTAGTGTCAGAGGAGGCCTGCTATAACAGAAGATATAAGAACAAGACTCATATAGTACCCAAATTGTACAGGCCTCAGTCGAAAATCATTTGTCAAAATCTTACCAAGATGATTCATCACAACATGAATGAGAAAAGACCGTCAATAGAAATCAACACCAAGATGACACAGATGTTAATGATCTGACAAGAATTTTAAAGTAGCCACTATAAAAATGCTTTAATGAGCCATTAGGAATACATTTGAAAAAAAAAATAGAGAATCTCAGCAAAGTAATAGAAAGTTTATGCAAAGAAGTATAGATTCAGGGGTGCCTGGGTGGCTCAGGGGTTAAAGCCTCTGCCTTCAGCTCAGGTCATGATCCCAGGGTCCTGGGATCAAGCCCCACATTGGGCTCTCTGCTCAGCATGGAGCCTGCTTCTTCCTCTCTCTTTCTCTGCCTGCATCTCTGCCTACTTGTGATCTCTGTCAAATAAATAAATAAAATCTTAAAAAAAAGAAATACAAATATAGCAAATAAATAGAAGATATAAAGAAGAGCTAAGTAAAAATTATAGAACTGCAAAATGCAATAAATGAAAGTTAAAAATCTAATGGATGGGCTCAACAATAGAATGGAGAGGACAGGGGAGAGAAACTGAACTTTTAGAATAACAGAAGTTATTCAATCCAAACAACAGAAGACTAAGAGAAATTGTTGCTAGCAGACCTCTCCTAGAAGAATGGCTAATGTAAGTTCTCTAAACAAAAAAGACACAACGAAAGAAGGAATCTTAAAATATCGGGAAAGATAAATGAACAATAGAAAAAGCAAATATATGGGTAAATTTTATACTTTTCTTTTCCTCTTGAGTTTCCCAATTGTGTTTGATGGTTAAAGCAAATTGTGTTTTAGCTTTATTGGGATAAAACAAAATTTACAGTATGATCTGATGTGATCCTCAATGTATACGACAGAAAAGTTTAAGACAATTGTATTATAAAAGGGGGAGCATAAAGAACATTAGAAGGAGGTAAGGTTTGTACATTTCAGCAAACAGGTAAAATGTTGAAACCAGTAGCCTGTGATGAGTTATATATGTAAAATGTAATACCTAAAACTACCACTAAAAATCTATACAATGAGATACACTCAGAAACACTATAGATAAATCAAACTGGAATTATAAAAAGTGCTCAAGAAAACACAGAAATCCTAAACCTTTATGTTTTATGTAATAAACAACAAAACTTCCATAGACATGAAACAAAAATCTGTGGAGCTGAAAGGAAAAATAGAAAAATTTACAATTATACTCAAAGACTTTAGCACCCCTCTCTCAGAACCGTTTTACACTGTTGGTAGGAATGCAAACTGGTGCAGCAAATCTGAAAAACAATATGGAGATTCCTCAAAAAAGTTAAAAAGAGGGGCATATTGGTGGCTCAGTGGGTTAAGCTTCTGCCTTCAGCTCAGGTCATGATCTTGAGGTCCTGGGATAGAGCCCTGTATCAGGCTCCTTGCTCCCTGCTCATTGTCTCTTTCTCTCTTTCTCCCTCTCTCTCTTCTCTTTCTTTCTCATGCTCTATCTCTCTCTCTCAAATGAATAAATAAACCTTTTTAAAATGTTAAAAATAGAACTACCCTAGGACCCAGCAATTGCACTACTAGGTATATACCCAAAGGATAAAGAAATACAGATTCAAAGGGGCACATGCCCCCCAATGTTTATAGCAGCATTATCAAAATAGCCAAATTGTTGAGCCCAAAGAGTCCAGATGTCCATCGACTGATGAGTGGGTAAAGAAATGGTGTATTTATGCAAGGGAATATTACTCAGCCATCATAAAGAATGAAATCTTGCCATTTGTAACAATGTAGACGGAGCTAGAATGTACTATGCCAGGTGAAAATAAGTCACTCAGGGAAAGACAAATATCACATGATTTCACTGATATGTGGAATTTAAGAAACAAAACAAATGAACATAGGGGAAAGGAAAAAAGAGAAGGAAGCAAACCATAAGAGACACTTAATGATCATTATCAAACTGAAGGTTGATGGAGGGAGGCAGGCAGGGATTGGGCTAAATGGCTGATGGGTATTAAGGAGGGCACTTATGATGAGCACTGGGTATTGTATATACGTGATGAATCACTAAATTCTACTCCTGAAACTAATGTTATACTATATGTTAACTAAAATTTAAATAAAAACTCAAAATATTTTAAAAAATAACACCTCTCTCTCAACAACTGAAAGAGCATCTAAATAGAAAATCAGAAATTATTTAGAAAAATTCAAGAACACTATCAACCAACAGAACTTATAGAATGCTCCACCCAACAACAGCAAAATATAAATTTATTTTCAGTGGTGACAGAACACATACCAAGATAGACCATATCCTGGGCCATAAAATAAACTTTAAAAAGACCTTAAAAATGGAATTATGCATAATGTCTTCTCTGACCACAATGGAATCAAACTAAAAATCAGTAACAAAAGGCAACATAAGGCTTAGAGGGAAAAATGGCAACATTGAAGAACCCAGGTTCTCCATCCTCCCCACAAAGATCAATGATTGGATAGATGTCTGTGAACACAAATAGCTCTGGCAGACCTCTAGAGTTAATTTACGAAGTTTTAGCAACACAGTGGAACCAAGAGAAAAAAAAAAACAAACCTGAGAATAATTGTGCTAGAAGAGAAAAAAGACTGACTTCATTTGCCTATATCATCCCATTCTCCAAGGTGTCATTGTTCAGTGCCAGGAAGGAACTTCCCAGCTAGAAAATCTTCCTCTCACAATGAAAGGAAGAATAATGTGAACAACCAGTTTCTCCAGCCTCTCAGGGCACGGTGTGAAGGTCCATCTTCAGTTTTACCCCACTCAGATTAGCAAAGCTGAGATGTACATAGCTGGGTAGGAATAAGGAAGAAAAGCATAGGCTGTTACAGACATGCACTGGGAGTGATCACAGTTCACAGATACCTGCTCTGCAGGCAAACTCAGCAGATTTCATCACTGCTAAAGCCAACAGTCAGCACAGTCAGTGTGAACCCACTGTTGATTTCACCAGCTTTCTCCCCATAGGTAGTAATATTCCCTAATGCCAGCCACCTGAGTTACTCTCTACTCCCTCACCCTTGATGGAGCCCAGGAACCACACTGGCAGTCATCCAAGATCTCTGCAGATGCCCAAGTTTAAAATGGTACCTGCCTGGGACTTGTGCCACCCCCACTGGAGCCTAAGAGACATGCTTACAGCCTGCTTGGGCCTCTGCAGCTTAATGAGTGGAAAATGCCAGCCTAGGTCCCCTAGGCTGACCACTACCACCGTGCGGTCATTGTGGGCTAGTCTAATCCAGCTGTGCAGCTGCATACCACTGGTCTGACACCCGTCTTTGGCTTCTACTACAGCACACATGTTCTGAGGTAAGAATGTGCAAACATGGGGCATCGGGCTGGCTCATTTGTTGGGCATCTGCCTTTGGCTCAGGTCATGGTCTCAGGGTCCTGGGATCGAGCCCCACATCAGGCTCCCTGCTTGGTGGGAATCCTGCTTCTCTCTCTCCCACTCCCCCTGCTTTTGTTCTCTCTCACTATATCTTTCTCTGTCAAATAAATACATAAAATCTTCAAAAAAAAGAATGTGCAAACTTGGTTGAGCATGCCAAAAGCCTGGTCTCTCCAGCACCATTATGCTCACTGGTAGCTAGCCCTCCATGCACATGCTTGCACTTAGCCCAACCCTTATCACCAGTAACACTGTAGTGTGCATGCCCTTGGGCAGAGTGTGAGCATACCAACAACCAGGGTCTCTACAGCTGTTTGTGGACCCAGATCAGGCAGTGCCTTCTGTCACTAGCTGACACTACTATGCCTACCTTTAGCTAGCCCCTCCAGCTGTGCATCTCCACACCCCAGCCTGAACCCCATCACCAAGCTCCACTGACGTATATATGCCTGAGGGTAGAATGTGCACCCATGTGAGATCACACTGATGTCCAGGAACTCTGCAGTAGCCAGTGAGCCCATAGATGGCCCCAGCCCTTGCTGCCTGCTCTGGTCCCAACACTATGTGTATGTCTGCAAATGACCCCTGCCTATACATAGGCACCTTTAACTGGATCTTACAGCTGAGTGTGTGTATACCACCAGGTCAAGCCACCACTGCTATCTGTCATTATCTCTAGCTGCTGGACCCAGAGGTGACACTTGGGTACCCAGCAACACTTGCATCCACTGTGGACCCCCTGAAGTGCTCACTAAGGGTCATACAGTTGATAATCCTGTGGAGCCCAGCAGCCTGAACCAAAGAGACAACATACTCCCTCTAGACCTGGTGCTACCATGTTCTCCCACACTTAGAACCCTGTACCGCTAGACGAAGGATCATAGCACACCTAAGCATGTCCACACTTATAGGTGGAAGGTTTCTTTTCCAAAAGTAACTCTATGAAGTCTAAAAGAGGTGACTGGTTCTTCCAGTGAGCAGATATCTACACAAGGCTATAAGGATTGAAAGAATTTGGAAACATTTCTCCACCAAAGGAATACAGTAAACCTCCAATAACTGGCTTCAAAAAAATGGAGATCCAGGAATTGCCTGACAAAGAATTTAAAATAATTGTTATACAGATGCCCAGAAACTGTAAGAGAACACAAATAAATCACGTAACAATATCAGGAAAACAATCCAAGAACAAAACAAGAAGTTGAGAGACACCTGGGTGGTGCAATTGGTTGAGTGTCCAACCCTTGGTTTCAGCTCAGGTCATGATCTCAGGGTCGTGACATTGAACCCCATGTCAGGCTCCAGACTCAGCATGGATTCTGCTTGAGATTCTCTCTCCCTCTCCCTCTGCCCCTCCTGTTCATGCTTTCTCTCTCTAAAATAAATAAATAAATCTTTTTTAAAATGAGAAGTTCAACAAAGAGAAAACAAAAAAGAAACAAATTTGGATCTGAAAAATACAATGACTGAACAAAAGAATTCAATAAAGAACTTCAAAAACAGACTTGAGCAAACAGAAGCATCAGTGAGTTAGAAGACAGCTCAATTGAAATTATCCAGTAAAAGGAGAAAAAAAAAGAATGGAAAGGAGTGAAAAAAGTCTACTGGACTTATGGGACAACATCAAGCAAAATAATGTACTTCCAGCAAAATAATGTACTCCCAGAAGGAAGAGAGAGGGAGAAAGGGATTGAAAGCTTAAAGGAATAATGACAGAGAACTTCCCAAACCTGGGGAAAGATTTAGACATCCACATTCATGAAGCTAATAGGTTATCACAAAATTTTATTCCAAAACAACTTGTCAAAGACACAATAATAAAACACTCTAAAACTAAAGATCAGAGAATTTTTAAAGCAGCAAGAAAAAAGTATTCTCTCATAAAAAGGAACCCCCATAAGACCATTACTGAATTTCTCAGCAAAGACCTTATAGTTCAGGAGAAATAGGATGATATATTCACAGTGCTAAAAGAAAGAAACTGCCTACCAAGAATATTTTACCTAACAAAATTGTCCTTCAGAGTTGAAGGTGAAACCTAATAAAAGCTGAGGGAATTCATCACCACTAAACCTGCCTTACAAGAAATTCTGAAGAGTTCTTTAAGCTGCAACAAAAATACACTAATTAGTAATGTGAAAATATGTAGCACATTGGTAAAGGTGAGCATATAGGCAAATTCAGAATACCCTAATACTATAATATGGTGATGTGTTAGCTACTTATTTCTAAAAGCTAAAGGACTAAAGTTTTAAAACTAGTTAGCTTCAATAATACATTAATAGATATGCAATATTTAAAAAGGCATAAATGGGGGTACCTGGGTGGCTCAGTCAGTTGAGTGTCTGCCTGTGGACTGGGTCGTGATCCTGGTTTCCTGGGATTAAACCCGGCATCCTGCTTCCTGTTCAGTGGGGGGCCTGCTTGTCCTTCTCCCTCTGCCCCTGCCCTGCTTGTGCTCTCTCTCTCTCTCTCTCTCACTCTCTCTCAAATACATAGAATCTAAAAGGATAGAGTATTGGAATGAGATCCAAGTTAAATTATTAGCATAAGATAGGCCATTTTATATAAAATGTTTTATGTAAGTTTCACACCAATCACAAAATACTTACAGTAGAATCACAAAAGATAAAGAGAGGAGAATCAAAGCACACCACTTAGAAAATAATCAATTTATCCATAAAAAGGGCAACAAGAAATGAAAAAAATAGAGCTAGAAATAGCCAAAGAACAATTAATAAGATATTAGTAAGACTTTATCAATAATTACTCTAAATATTAATGGATTGAATTCTCCAATCAAGAGGCATAGAGTGGCTAGATGGATTAAAAAAAAACCAGGACCCTATGATATGCTAAAAGAGACTTATTTTAGATTTAAGGACATACAGGCCTGAAGTGAAAAGAGGCCAAAAAATAGTCCAGACATGTGGAAACCAAAAGAGAACAGGGGTAGCTATACTTCCATAAGACAAAATAGAATAAACTAAAAATAATAACAAAAGATAAAGATGGACTTTCTATAATGATAAGGGGGTCAATTCATCAACAATATGTAGCTATCATAAATATATGTGTGTGCAATATGACAGCACCTATATATATTTAGCAAACACTATCAGCAAAAACTGTAAGAGAGAAATAGAGAAAAGTACAATAGTAGAGGACTTAAATACCCCCACTTCAACAATAGATAGATCATCCAGACAGAAAATCAACAAGAAAACAATGGACATTGTTATGCCCCAATAATGGGTCCGTGATTAAAGGGGACCGATATAACGCGAAGGTCAAGCAAAGCTTTATTTCATGCCAAGCATCAAGAATCTAACTGAACGTTCGGGGACGCACCTCTTACAAGAGAGGGCGACCCTTCTGTTTCACAGACCAGCTTTTAAGGGCAAAGGCCATGTGGTCGGGCCTGGCCACACACAGGTGACCAATGAGATTGTAACACACACAGTAAACTTCATAGTGATGCCAAGTGACCAATTGAGTTACAATTTACCCTAGTAGACATTTGATTTAGCCTATCATACCTTGGTTAGGATTTGTGCCCAAAAGGCTCCCAAAGGGCGGGGCCCATACTCCTTGGTAAACAAGGAGACAGTATGCATCCCCCCACTGATTAGATGTCTCCACCTGGCCTGACCCACCCTTGTATCTGGGCTTTGTTACCTGGAGCTGGTTTCTGGGACTTGTTTTTAAGTGAATCCCCTGAGGGAAGGGGAGCAGGGACAGTTTAACTTTAATGAAAGCCTCTTGCTAAGTAGGTCCTTACAGACATAAACCATATTTTAGACCAAATGGAACTGACAGATATATATAGCACATTTATTCCAACTGCAGCAGAATGCACATTCTTCTCAAGTGTACCTAGAATAGTCCACAGGATAGATCACATGATAGGTCATAAAACAAATCTTAGCAAATTTTAGAAAACTGAAATTATACCAAGCATTTTTTCCAACCCCAATGGCATGAAACTAAAAATCAATAACTAGAAGAAAGCTGGAAAATTCACAAATATGTGAAGATTAAACAACATGATCCTGAATAATGAATAGGTCAAAGAAAAAATCAAAAGAGAAATCTAATAATATCTTGAAATAAATGAAAACAGAAGCACAGTAGTACAGTAAGAGAATCATTCTACATGATCAAGTGGGATTTATCCTGGGATCTGAGGGTGGTTTAACCAAGTCATTAAATGTGATACACCACATTAATAGAATGAAAATTAAAAAAAAAAATCATCCCCATAGGAGTAGGAAGAACATTTGAGAAAACACATCATTTCATGATAAAAATGCTTAACAAATTGGGTAAAGAAGGAACATACCCCAGAACAATAAAGGATATATATGTCAAACTCACAGCCAACACCGTACTCAATGGTAAAAATCTGAAAACCTTTTCTCTAAAATCAGGAACAAGGTGCCCACTCTTACCACTCTTATTTAGCATAGAATGTAAGTTATAGCCAGAGCAGTTAGGCAAGGAAAATAAAGGCATCCAAATAGGAAGAAAAAGAACTAAAATTGTTTTCATTTGCATGTGATATGATCTTATATTTAGAAAATCCTAAAGGCTCCACCAAAAACCTGGTAGAACTAATCAGCAAATTTAGTAAAGTTGCAGGGGCGCCTGGGTGGCTCAGTGGGTTAAAGTCTCTGCTTTCGGCTCAGGTCATGATCCCAGGGTCATGGGATCGAGTCCCACATCAGGCTCTCTGCTCAGCAGGGAGCCTGCTTCCCTCCCTCTCTCTCTGCCTGCCTCTCTGCCTACTTGTGATCTATCTCTGTCAAATAAATAAGTAAAATCTTTAAAAAAATTAGTAAAGTTGCAGGATACAAAATCAACATACAGAATACAATTGTGTCTCTACACATTAGCAAAAAGAAATGTGAAAAGGAAAGGAAACATCCTATTCACACGCAATAACATAAATAACAATAAAATGCTTAGGAATAAATTTAAATGAGGAGGTGAAGTATTCATATCCTGTAAACTCTAAGACTTTAATGAAAGAAATTGGAAAAGACACAAACAAATAGAAACATGTCTTGCATTCATGGTTTGGAAAAATTATTGGTTAAGGAGTACGAACTTCCAGTTATGAAATTAGCAAGTTCTGGAGACCTAATGTATAGCATGGTGATTAGAGCTAATAGTCTATATTGTATACTGGAAAGTTCCTCAGTGAATTTTATATGCTCTAAACACAAAAGAAAAGTAATTATGTGTTGGGATAGAGGTGGTAGCTAGTGTTGTGGTGATATCATTCTGCAATATAAAATCTATTAAATAAACATGTTGTGTACGTTAAGCTTACACAATGTTATAGGTCAGTTAAAATTCAATGAAGCTGAATAAAAGAAAGGCAAAATGAGAAACTCGAAAAGCATGAATATTAAACACACTTCCAAATAATTCATGTGTAGATAAGGAGGTCTCAAGAGAAATAAGAAATTACACTGAACTGAATGACAATATAAATACATGTCAAAATTTTACAGAAAACAGCTAAAGTAGTGAGAATAGGGAAATCATAGGATTGAATATTTTATTTTATTTTAAATACTTATTTTAGAAAAGAAAAACAAGTGTGAAGTCAGTAATCTCAATTGCCCACTTTAAGAACTTAGAAAAGAAAGAGTAACATAAATCCAAAGCAAGTAGAAACTAGGAAATAATAAATATAAATAATAAAGATAAGATAGAAATCCCTGGAATTGAAACCAGAATAATAGAGAAAACCAATGAAAGAGCTGGGTACAAAGAACAAGTATCCAGAGATCAATAAAATTGACAATCCTCTTAGAGCATTGTGAAAGAAAACCAGACAGTAAACATAAGCTGCAAATAAGAGGGAAAAGTAGAAGGTATCATATTAACCCTGTGGATCCGAAAAGGATAATAAGAGAATAATATAAACAATTCTGCGTACATAAATTTAACAACAAAGATGAAACAGACCAGTTCTTTAAAAAGCACTGACTACCAAAACCCACCCAACACGAAATAGATTATTTGAATAGCCCTAAAACTATTAAGAATATCCAATTCATAATTAAAGTAGCATCTGAAGAAATCTTTGGCCCAGATGGTTTTACTAGAGAATTCTACCAACTGTTTAAAGAAAATGTAAGACTAATTCTAATCATTCCTTTTAGAAAATAGAATGGGAGGAAACCCCTTCCAAATCATTGTATGAAGTCAGTATTCTCCCGATACCAAAACCAGAAAAAAATTACAAAAAAATGAAACCCATAGACCAATATCCCTCATAATTTAGGGGTAAGAATCATACAAAATGTTACCAGATAGGTACATATGTATATATATTATAGGTTTACATTTAAAGGTATAATCATTTTGAGCTAATTTTTATATAATATGTGAAGTTTAAGTTTTATATTTTTATATAATATGTGAAGTTTAGGTTTTATATAAATAGATATTTATATAAACATTGTATTATATTATGTATATACATATACATACATACATACATATACATATATATATTATGCTCAAGTGGAATTTATTCCAGGAATGTAAGGTGGCCAAACATGATTTGAAAATCAGTCAATATAAACTACTATATTAACAGGCTAAAGAAGCAAAATCACATGATCATACCTATTTCTACAGAATAAGTACTTGAAGAAATCAACATATATTCATAAAGAAACAAAAACCTAGCAAATTAGGATCCCAGGACCCTGGGATCATGACCTGAGCCAAAGGCAGACACTTAACAACTGAGCCACTCAGGCACCCATCAATTGAATTTTTATATACTAGCAATGAACATGTGGAAAATGAATTAAAAATACAATTTACAAACTCTCAAAAACAAGTAAAACAAGTAGCTTTACATCAAATAAAACACTTACAGGATTTATATGCTGAAAATTACAAAATGCTGATGAAAGAAGTAAAGGACAATACAGGTAAATTTAGAGACATCTTGTGCTCATGAAGTGGAAGACTCAATGTAATGAATATGTTCTTTCTAAACTGATATATAAATTTAAGGTAATTCATATCAAAATCTCAACAAAATATTTTGTAGATAGAAGGACACCTGGGTGACTGAGTTGGTTAAGCATCTGCCTTTGACTTAGGTCATGATCCCAGGGTCCTGGGATCAAGTCACACATCAGGCTCCTTGCTTAGTGGGGAGTCTGCTTCTCCCTCTGCCTGCTACTTACTCCCTCTGCTTGTGTTCTCTCTCTCTCTCTGACAAATAAATAAATAAGATCTTTAAAAATATTTCGTAGATAGAGACAAGATTATACTAAAATACGTATAGAAAAACAAGGGAACTAGAAGAGCTAATGCAGTTTTTGAAAATAAAGAATAAATTAGGAGGTATTACTAATATTAATTCTTACTATAATGCTGCAGTAAGCAAGACACTGTAAGATTGGCAGATGGATAAACACGTAGATCAATGGAAAAGAATGGAGAATCCACAAATAGCCTCACAAAGTACAGCCAAATTGTTCTTGGAAAAGGTACCAAGTTATATCAAAGGACGAAGGATAGCCTTTCCAACAAATGGTTGCAATTGCATATCTATAGGCAACAAAAGTAAACTTCAACCTAAACCTTACATATTATATAAAAATTAGCTCAAAATGATTATGCATTTAAATGTAAAACTATAAAACCTTTAGAAGATACATGAGAGAATATGTTTGGAATCTATTGAAGAGTCTTATTGAAGAGCTTTTAGACATGACAACAGAAGCACAAACCATTAAAGAAATCAATAAATTGGACTTCATCAAAATTAAAAACTTCTCTATGAATGACCTTTTTAAAAAGATGAAAAAACAAGCTACCAATGTAGAGAAAATATTTGCAAACCATATATTTGACAAAGGACTCATATCTAGAATATATAAAGAACTCTGAAAAGTCAATAGTAAAAATCAAACAATCCAATTAGAAAATGAGCAAGATGTGAAAAAGATGTGTGATTGACAAATAAGCACATGAAAAGGTGTTTAAGATCATGAGGCATTGGGGAAATGCTAATTTATATCACAAGGAGATCACTGCATAACTATTAAAACAATCAAAAATAGCAATAACACCAAATGCTGGTGTTATTATACACAGAAATTGGATCTTTCATATTCTTCTGGTGGGAATATAAAGTGGTATAGCTACTCTAAAAACGTTTTGCAAGTTCTTAAAAAGAAAACCTAACATGTACTTACTATATAAATCATCATTTATACTCCTGAGCATTTATCCCAGAGAAATAATAACATGTCCACACAAAATCTCTACAGGCATTTTAATAGCAGCTTTATTTGTAAACAATAGCCAAAAAGTAGATACAATTTAGATGTCCTTCAATGGGTGAATGGTTAAACAAATTGCAGTAATTAATAGATTGCTACTCAGCAATAAAAAGTAATGAATTATTGATATACACAACAACTGGGATGGGTCTCAAGGGCATTATGCTGAGTGAAAAAGCCTATCTCAGGTTACATACTGTATAATTCCATTTGTATAATATTCTCAAAATGCCAAAATTATAGAGATGAAAACATATTAGTGATTGCCATTTTTTAGTGATGTGGGGGCAAAGAGTGGTGGGTGTGAGTACACAGGGTATACAGGGAAATCTTTGAGATGATGAAATAGTATCTTGATTGTGATTGTAGTTACATGTGATAAGATGGCATAACACTATATACACATTGTGCTAATATTCTTTAGTTTTGATATTATACTGTAGTTATGTAAAATGTCATCTTATGGGGGAAACTGGGTGAGAGGTATGTGCAGCATCTCTGTACTGTCTTTGCAGCATCCTGTGAACCTGTGATTATATCAAAATAAAAAGTTAGAAAATGTAAATTCAAATTTTTTTATTGGTTACATGTGGGAATAATATTTTGGACATAACTGGTTTAATAAAATATACACATTTTTTAAATGAAGAAATTCTCAACATGCTCATATGGATGAATTCCATTATATACATTTAAACTAAAACAGACTAGTGCTAAAGTATATCTATAATATACTATGCTTTAAATAAAAAAGAAGGAGATGGAAAAAAATAGAAATATGTCTTCACGTTGTGTAAAATTTTATAGGACAGGTAAACCAGAACCTAATGAATTAGTTACCTGTAGTCATCTGGTGAGTAAAGATTGGTAAGAATGGGATAGTGACAATGGTAGGGAGGAGAGAGGAGCAATTCTTTGAGCATACTTTTTTTTTTTTTTTGCATTGGTCTGACTTATAGAATCATAGTAACATTTCATGTACTCAAAAATAACTAAATAAATAAGATCAACCAGGTAGGGGGAAGAACCTAAAGTGAAGTATGCACAGTAACAAATTAACCTTATATTACAAATCAGTAATAGCCATATTGAAGAGGATGGGAAAAAAAGAACTAACAACAGTAATTTGGAAAACAGTATTTTTACTCTGTATTATAAGACTAAAGACAAAAAAAAAGATTAAAAAAAAAGAACTGTACATAAACAACATACTCTAGTTGGTAAATTTATTGCTCACAGGAGGTATGGGCTAGGAATTCTGAAACTAATATACTTATATTCTAAAGTTACATAAGTAAGTATGTTATGAATAGGGACACCTGGGTGGCTCAGTCAGTTAAGTGTCTACCTTCAGCTCAGGTCATGATTCCAGAGTCCTGGGATCAAGTCCCGTTTCAGCTCCCTGCTCAGCGGGGAGTCTGCTTCTCTGTCTGCCTCTGCCTGAATTTTTCCCTGCTTGTGCACTCTCTCTCTCTCTCCCTCTGACAAATAAATATTTTTTTCAAAAAAGTATGTTATGAATATTAAAAATTAGAATTGTTACTATTGGAGATGGACATTAAAAATAAAGGGGGGAAGTTACAGTGATTACCATGTATTTGATTAGAATGGAAAGAATCAATGTAAACTCATTTTCTAAAAAGTACACAGATAGATATAGAAGTAAATACAGATAAGTATGTATCCATGTCTGTCTACTGAGAGAGCCTAGAAGCAGTGAAACTCCAGTAGCAATGAGCACATTAACAACCAGATCTTGGTTTCTAAATACCATTCTCCAATAGAATAACCAGGACTTCTTAGAGAAATAGGTGATTCCAGATCTGGAGCATGGAAAATACAAGATGAGATTAGAATGTCTTGTGATGTCAGAAAGTAAGGACAAGCTAAAAAGTAATTACAAGGATGATGAAAGGACACAGAAGCCACCATGAAATTGATCCCAATGGTCAAAGTGAGAATATTTGAACAACAAAATAGTGTTATTATTGAATTATAAGCCATAGATTAAGGTAACTATATATGATTTCATACTGATATAAACAAACACACAGGAGGGAGAATTAACAGCTTTTTCTTACCATAGAATTTTATATCACAAATTAGAATGAATAAGAAAAATAGAAAATCACTATAGTAAATAGCACAGTATTTGCAGGAAAGAACCATTAACAGATACTAAAATTAGTGGACCAAAGTATGGCCAGAATCAGGATATCTGCGTGGTTTCAAAATATCCCTCTGCAAGATACTTATTAATGAGAAGCAGGGAAGTGGTATTTTTATGGTGGAAAGTCTGGTATCGCCTGTAATTAGATATATTAATATCTTGTATCATTAATATGATGCACTGGGAGGGGTACAGCATCACATCTCCTCTAAAAATGCATAACCTAAATCTAATGAGGAGACAATATCATAAAACCCCACATTGCCTGAATCCTACAAAATAACTGCCCAGTTGTATGCACTTTTACCATGTAAGGTGACCTACTTACAGGTTCTGGGGATTAGGATGTGGACATTTTGGGGGGGTCATTATTCTGCCTGCTACAATTCACCCTCTGGACCAAAAAGTTTTACATCCATCCCACATACAAAATATATCCAGATTATTCCAAGTTCCCCCAAAGTCTCAACTGATTAATAGCATCAACTGAAGTCCAAAACCTCATCTAATTATTATCTGCTCAAAAGTCACAAATTTCATCATCTAAATTATCTAAACTATATATGGGTGAGTCTCTTATTATAATTCATCCTAGGGTGAAATTTCTTACCATCTGTCCACCTGTGAATCTAGAAAACAAGTAATTTTCTCCCAAAATATAGTGGTAGGACAAATACAAAAAAGCAGTTATAGATATTCCCAATAAAAGGGGGAGAAAATGGAAAGAATGATGAGCCACCAATACCAAGCAGTTTTGAAATCCAGCTGGGCAATTTTTTTTTTTTTAGGTTTCAAGGCCTGGAATAATCCTCTGTGAATGTGGCTCAATCCTTCGGGCTTGCAGCTCCACCCTCTGAGTCATCCTTCCTTTTTCATGAAAAGTAGCATATGTTTGAAGCTGAGTAGTTTCATCAGCCTGTTTCCTGCTTGTAGAATTTTGAGGGTCTGAGCCTTCTTTCATTTCATCTACTCTCTTGAGGCCAAGCTGGTAGTGTTTATGTTGGTATAAGTATCCTCAAAATCTTGTGGGTCCCCCAACTATGTCATTTAGATTCATTCTATGAGACAAGAAGTTTCTCCACAAGTCTTTCCTAAATAATCCCCTTAGCCATACCATCTCTAATTTTGGCTTTTACTGAGATAATTAAGGGGATTCGTGAGTCATATGCATAATCTCTTTAAAGAGCCCCCTGTGTAACTACCGTGCTCTTTTGATCCTTCTGAGTCACTAGCAAAAGGCTATCTAGCCACATCTTTGTCTTTCTCTCAAGAACATGCTTTCCTGACAGTGAATCCCCTAATTCTTTTACAGTCTACACAGGCTGAGAATTTCCTAAATTATCTAGTCCTACAAGACCTACTCCCCTTTTGCTTAACAGTTCTTTCCTTAATTTATGTCTTTGCTCTTGTGTTTTAGTATAAACAGCAAGAAGAAACCAGGCTACATCTTTGATACTTTGCTTGCAAATCTCTTCAGCTAAATAACTAAGTTCACTGTTAAGTTTTGCTTTCCACCTTGCTGTAGGACACAACTCAGCTAAGTTTTCTGCCACTGTATAGCAAGAATCCCTTTTCCTCCAGTTTCTACTAACATGTTCATTTCCTTCTGAACTCTCAGCAACAGCATCTTTAATATCCATAATTCTACTAATAGTCTGCTTATAACAATTTCAGTGTTCTCTAAGACAATATACAGTTTTTTTCTATTGTGCCCTTCACTTCCTTCTGAGCCTTCACTAGCAGAATTGTTAATATGCACATTTCTAACAGTCTAAGCCTTTTCTATCATGTTGATTTTCTATCATGCTGATCACTGCCCAATTTTCTATCATGCTTCTATCATGCTGATTACTGCCCAATTACAAAGCCACTTCCACAATTTTATTAAAACTTCGACTTACACAATTTTTATGTATTTTGTGTACAGCACACCACTTCTAGGTACCAAAATTTATATTAATTTCCTACAATTGGAGTAAAATATTACGGCAAACTTTGTGGCTTAAAACAAACCAAATGTATTATCTTAACAAGTATGAAAGTCAGAAGTATAAAATTAGTTGGCAATGCTGCATCTCTCTTTCTTAGCCCTTTCCAGCTTCTAAAGGCCTCCTGCATTCCTTGCCTTGTGTCCCTTCCTTCATCTTCAAAGTATAGCATCTTCAACTTAATCTCTGTCTTTTTGTCTCTCTTTCTCACTCCCTTACTCACTAACTCACCTTTTCTTTTGTTATCACATCAGCTTATCTCTCTGACCCTCCTGCTTCCCACTTATAAGGACACTTGTGATCATAGTGGGTTTACCCAGATAATCCAAGATAATCTTCTCATCTCAAAATCCTTACCTTAATCATATCTGCAAAGTCTCTTTTGCCATGTAAGATAGCATAATAACAGTATCTGGGGAGTAACACATGAACATCTTGAGTGTCATTGTTCTATCATACCAGTATTGAAAAGTGTTATGGTCATGAAAGACAAAGAAAGATTAAGGAATTATCACAGACTGGAGGAGATTAAAGTGACATGACAACCTAATGCTACATGGGATCCTGGGCTGCATCTTAAACCAGAAAAAAAAAAGACATTAATGTGAAAACTGACAAAATTCAAACAAAATTTGTGATTAGTTAATATTGGTCAATATTAGTTTCCTTATTTTGATAAATGTATTATGATTATATAAGATGTTAATGTTAGAGGAATCTGGGTGGAAGTTATACAGAGACTCTGTTCTATTTTTGCAATTTTCCTGTAAGTCTAAAAATTACTCGAAAATAAAAAGTTAAAAACACTTTTATTTATATATATTGACACCATCATTATTTAGTCTTCTTCACATTGTCAATAAACTAGGATATTACCAAATGTTTTAATGCTATCCAGATTGTAAATGAATAATTATATTTCATTGATTTCAATAAATTTTTAAAATTATGAATGAGATTAGTTATCTTTTCATATGTTTATTGGTTATATTAATTTACTAGGGCTGTAATGACAAAATAGCACATACTGAGTCGCTTAAACAACAGAAATTCCATCTTGAGGATGGAAATCCAAAATCAGGGTGCTGACAGGGTGTTTTCTTCTGAGACCTTTCTCCTTAGCTTGCAAATGGTAACCTTCTCACTGTGTCCTCATGTAGCATTTTATCTGTGTGTGTGTGTTTCCTTGGAGTCTCTTCCTCATCTTATAAGGATACCAGTAATATTGGATTAGGGCTCCACCTTTATGACCTTGTTTAACCCTAATTATATTTTAAAGGACCTGTCTCCAAATACAGTCACATTGGGGGTAAAGTCTTCAAAATATGAATGGGAGGGCACATTTCAGTCCATAACAGTTATCTATTTTAGTTGAGAGATGGGGGTGGCAGATTGTTTTTACTGGGTTGAAATTTGGTTGTGTGCCTATTATTCTTGTACACCCATTTAATCTTTAATCACTAAAAACTTCTCTTCAGGATAGTGGTTACTTCTGTGAGAAGAAAGGGAGTGCAGTTGGTGAGGATTATTAATCTTAAAATGAGTGGTAGTTACACAGGTTTTTTGTTTTATTTTTAGTCTCTTATCTGAAATATTTCATAGTAAATTATTTTAAAATATTTAGTGGGAGGTGAGGAAATGAACATTAAGTAACTTAGTTGTAAAAGGAAAGAAAAATTGAAGACAATGGCTAAAGAGGCATTGATTCAAGAGATAATATTTTTAAAACTGATAAACCTGTACATGTTTATAAACCAGGGTGAATAGAATTATTATGATAGAAGCGATTAAAGATCTAAGTGAGAGAGAAGATAATTGATGGAGGGAGGTCCCTAAGGAGCTTTGAGCAGAGGGCCTCCAGATTATTGCAAGAAGGATTGTTTTGGATGACCTTTTAGGAAGGAGGGAAAATGAGATTAAATGCATGTGGGTTTATAAACTGGGGGCATGAGAAGGCAGTGTCTGTGAAAACTGAAGAAGATAATGATTGCTGTACTCCATTTTCTCAAATAAAATGTAAGTTTATCTTATCTGCTGAGAGGAAGGGAAAATGGGTGTAGGGCTGGAAGCTTGAAGTGAGTAAGAGAAGGTTTAGAACAGTCTATGAAGGGAATGGAAAAGCTGACTCAGGACATGTTATGGGGTCGTTATTAAGGGAAACTGCACACCATAAATCTAGAGTGGTGCCATCCTTGGTGGGGCTTTACTTTTCCACCCAGCACTGCTCAGAAGCCAGTGTGAACATTTAGAAAAGACTGATTATGTGCTGCCTTCAGGTGTTTTTAAGGAAGTGCAGAAAATGAACAAAGACCAAAAATGCTGACATAGTTATTTATTATTCCACCATTTAGACCAATCTGAGAAGGAGGGGAAGGAATTGAGGGAATTGGTAGGCTGAAAGCAGAATAATCAAGGAAGTAGAGGTTTTATTATTAAAGACCAGGAATAGAGAGAGTGAAAGCATGAGCTTTCTAGAAGGATAAGAAGTTGTCATGTAAGACTGATGAATCACAGACCTGTACCCTGAAACAAATAATACATTATATGTTAATTAAAAAAAGTTACCTTCTCCTTTTCAATCAACTTCTGAACTTTTGAAGAAAAAAAAAAAGAAGTTATCAAAGTTGGATACTAGTGTTAATTTTTCATTTCAAGTTTTTATTTAAATTCTAGTTAGCTTAACATATAGAGTAATATTGGTTTCAGGAGTAGAATTCAATGATTCATCACTTACATATAACATCCAGTGCTCATCACAACAAGTGCCCTCCTTAATACCCATCACTTATGTAGCCCATCACCCACCCACGTCCCTCCATCAAACCTCAGTTTGTTCTCTATAGTTAAGTGTCTCTTATGGTTTGCTTGCCTATCTTCTTTTTTAATCTATTCTCCAATGTTCATCTGTTTTGTTTCTTAAATTCCACACGAGTGAAATCATATAGTATTTGTCTTTCTCTGACTTACCTCGTTTAGTATAATGCACTCTAGCCCCATCTATGTCATTGCAAATGGAAAGATTTCATTCTTCTTTATGACTGAGTGATATTGTTGTGTTTGTGTGTGTGTGTGTGTACACCACATCTTCTTTATCCATTCATCAGTCAATGGACATTTGTGCACTTTCCATAATTTGGCTATTGTTGATAATTCTACTATAAACATCAGGGTGCATGTGCGTGCCCCTTTGAATCAGTATTTTTATATCCTTTGGATAAATACCTAGTAGTTCAATTGCTACATCGTGGGATAGTTCTATTTTTAACATTTTGAGAAACCTCCAAACTGTTTTCCCGAGTGGCTGTACCAATTTGCATTCCCACCAACAGTGTAAGAGGGTTCCTCTTTCTGTGCATCCTCACTGACACCTGCTGTTTCCCGTGTTGTCCGTTTTAGCCATTAAGCCAAACCTCATCATGGTTTGGATTTGTATTTCTCTGATGATAAGTGATATTGAGCATCTTTTCATGTATTTCTTAGCCATCTATTTGTCTTTGGAAAAAAATATCTATTTATGTCCTCTGCCTATTTCTTAACAGGATTATTTGGATTTGGGGGGATGTTAAGTTTGATCAGTTCCTTATAGATTTTGGATATTAACCCTTTATCAGATATGACACTTGCAAATATCTTCTCCCATTCTGTAAGTTGTCTTTTAGTTTTGTTGATTATTTCCTTTGCTGTGTAGAAATTTTATCTTGATGAGGTCCAAATAGTTCATTTTTGTTTTTGTTTCCTTTGCCTCCACAAATGGCTAGTATTTTAAATATCAAAGATGAAGTAAATTTTCAGGCAATGACAAAAAATACTAGCTGATACCTACAAGGTCCTTACTATATGCCAAATATTGTTTGAAGCACTTTACACATGTTAGGAAATCTACACCAAATTTCACATAAGGAAAATACAAGGCACAGAGCAGTTGTGGCTTGTCGAGGGTCACAGAGTAAGTATGGGAGCTCAAATTTGGAACCAAAGAGTTCAGATCTTTACTACTTCAAGATCTTTGTTACTTTCACAAAAATAGGTACCTGAAATGGAGGTGAAGGTCATTGGTGATGAAAAGACTAAGGAACTTTGAGTTAAGAGTTGCTGAGAAGTCATCTACATAGACCATGACAAGTTGCATTAGGAGATTTTCTTCTAATTTTAGCATTTAGTGGTCAGATCATGCATCTTGTATGCTTGGCTAAGTGGTCAGGTCTTATATTTTGAAGGTAGTAGGGAGACATGGAAGCTCATTGCATGATTCATTGCATTTTAAATGTTATAATTAATTAACAAGTGGTTACAAGATTGGCACAGTGTGCTCAGTCTCTCTTCATTAATCTAACAAAATAGGGGCTTTTGTATTGTTATTCTGTATAATTTTTAGGGAAAATGCCAATTTCAGTTTACCAGAAGGTCCTTTTTTAGTGAATAACCTCAATCCCCACTGAGTTTGTTAGTGTGATTTTGCTATGCTTTTGGCCAAGACACCAAAAGTGTATTCTGTGGAGCGATTAAAGTGTTGATAATCTGTTATCCCCAGGATCTAATAGGAGGTCATTCCTACTAACCAATGGTCAGCTTTTAAGTGAAGCTGTTATACTCTTGTAACCTGTAAATATTTGTTAAATGATTGAAGTTCTGACCTTTGTGTGATACCAGAGATGTACTCTGACCATGTTTTCTAAACAAAGACATGGTAACCAAGGATCTTCCCTGACTTATAAATGTATTTCATATGAAATACTATGAAATGAAGTCGCAGTTTATTATACATTTATATTGAATTGCCTTTTTAAAAAAGAACAAAATGATGTGTGGGTGAGATTGTTTCAGAAATTCTGGACCTTATGTAGGTGTAACATCATAGAATAGTTGCAAGGATTAAAAGAGATAATATATATGAGAACTAATATTTGCTTCTCTACAAGTATTAGGGATTATATGTTCCTGCCAAGTTGTTCTGTTAATGGAATATGATTTTTCAGTTGACATGTTATAATTTCAGTAATGTGTTTTTTTCCATTTATACTTGCTCTTAAATAGAAAAGGGCTTAATCACGTTGGTTTTAAGTTTCCCTGTCATTCCTTTCCTTCAGCCTTTCTTTTAAGAATGTCCAGGTTTTGTAAATAAAATTTAAATGCATCAAAAGAATTGATACTTAAGGAGTCTATTCGTAAGGCTTTTCAAAAGTATTTTTAAAACAATTTGAATCATCTTTTCTAAATTATTTGTTGTCCGAGTTGGTAGGTAGGTAAATTATTGGGGAAGATCTGCCTCTGCTCTGATCCCTAGAATAACATCAATCATTCTTCAGTTCTCTCTTCCCACCTCATTGAACAGTATGTGTCAGGGCCCAAATCTGATGCTGCTGCCTTGAAATACAGAGGCAACTTGGATTGATAGAGGAAGGCTGACTTCAGTTTTTTGAACATTTTGTCTTGGGAAACTTTCAGGAAATACAGCAGAAGGGAGGTCAGCTCTTAGCAATTTTGTTTTGAGGACAGCAAGTTATTTCACTTCAGAAGACAAAACATAGGCTAGATCCATTTAAATATTAGTACTGGGAAAGGGACTTTGAAGATCTTCTGGTCTCGGCTCATCATTTAAATTAAGTCCCTTTTTGCATGCAGCAATAGCGGTAACAAATTTGCATTTCTCCAACTCCATTCCCAGTCATCTACTCTTTGGAACTTTAGCCCACCCCCTCTCACCTACTTCCACAGTTCTTCCCAGCTAGTTTATAAAAGGACTCTGGTACCAGCCCCAAAGTCTTACCAGCTGTCTCACTTGTGCTTTGCAAACTCATCTTCTCAGTTATGCAAGCTGGCATTTTCCTTTTACTACTGCTGAGATCATTATATTGGAGCTAGGAACCAGCAAGTTCGCCTCTTTAGATTTAGATTTGTATTCAAGGAACATGAAATCAGGCTTTGTACTTTTTTTTAAAAGATTTTATTTATTTAATTGACAGAGATCACAAGTAGGCAGAGAGGCAGAGAGAGAGGAGGGGAAGCAGGCTCCTGCTGAGCAGAGAGCCCAATGTGGGGCTCGATTCCAGAACCCTGGGATTATGACCTGAGCCGAAGGCAGAGGTTTTAACCCACTAAGCCACCCAGGTGCCCCAGGGCAATGTACTTTTTAAACTCACTTATTCCTTATTATAACTCTGTGAATGATGGATATTAGTATTTTCATTTTTTTGGATTAGGCACTGAGTGTGGTCAGTGGCAAAGCCACGACTTAACTCTAGGTCTGTTACGATAAGGCTGGACTTCAGAGAATGTGGATCTGTTTTATGTGAGATGTTAACAACAGCAGTAAGTTGTGGTACTTATCTTTGTATCACTGATGTTGACTTCGCTTTTCTAACATCCCTTGAGCTCTATCCACATTGCCAATCTTTTCCTTTTACTGGGTGACAGGCTGCCTTTTAATCCTACAGAATCATGCTTTACTGCCTTCAGTGCAGTTTTCTGGGTAAATAGTTATTTTCAAGACAATTACAAAATCTATTATCAGTATATATGAAATGGATTTTATTCTTATTTCTAAATATGTATGGTTAGAAGCCATGGTTGAGGAAACTAAACAGTACAGTCTTTGCCACAGATCTATATGGCTGAGGGCAGATCTTTCTGTAAATTGGCCAGAATAAGCTGGGTTGTTCTTTGTGCAGTTTGGGGGAACTCAGTTGTTGCCTAGTTCCCTAATGGCCAAATGGGATCTTGTCCAAGAAGAACTCAACATTGTAGCAATATAATGGATTTTGGAAATCAAACAAGAGTCCCTTTTAAGGAACAGCTCTGATTTATGTATTTTTTTAGACACCCAGTCTAGCAACTCAGAGAAAACAGACCCTTCTAGTCCTAGTCTGTTCCTCTTCTTTGTCTGAAATGTGGCTTCTGTGAATTTTGGTCTGCCACCAGAGGGCAGCAAGAGAATAGATGAATGTTTCCCTCCACCTCTGCTTTCTGGAATAATAGGTAGATAGATACATGGTTTAAGATATAAGTAAATATAGATTTATGTTTTATATATTTTAAAATATATATCTATGTGTCTAACTATGTTTATATCTATATGCGTACACACACATATATGCATATGGAGAGAGCAAGAGAATCTAATTAAGCCGGGTCTCTACTTCATTGTCTTTCATTCCCAAAATGATAAAGTTAACCTAAAAATTATTAAAAATAATACTTTGTTAGCTTGTACATGTGAACACATTTTCAGTGTAATATGTAGTTAGCTGGGATTTGGCAAGCATTTTCAAATGAATCTTCAGAAAAAAAATCTTTAAGAGCAAACTAACCTGAAGGAAAACATCTTTGAACAGAGAATTATTAAGATTGAGAAATTCAGATGTGTTCATTAGTCATAGTGAATCTTTGAAAACATAACTTCAAGTTTTCAATTCTGGCTAAATCAAGAGGATCTTCACACACTTTCCAAAAGCCTAGTTGTCTTAGCTTTGAAGTTAAGTCAAAGACCTGTTTGAAATGAATAAACATGTCCAAGCCTGATGAGATAGTGTGATAAGTGTAGAATGCAGCTGTGAGCTGGGGTTTACCCTTCAACCTTCAGAGAGCTGAAACATTCCCCATGAGTCACACTTTTGATTCTTGTCACCCTAATTCAAGATTCAGCAGAAGGTGCAAATGCCTTCTCCTTCCATTTTCTCCCTTCAGCTGGCACTGAAACAATAATTGCAACAGCAAAAATGACAGCATTAATGAGAGCTTGCTATGTGCCATGTACTATGCTAAGAAGTTGACATTCAACATCTCATTGAATCCTTGAAACTTTTATGAGGTACCCCTCATTTTACTTGAGGCAAACTGAGGTCTAAAGAGGCTGGCTAAATTTGTTATGGAATACCAAAGTCAGGTATCTATTTTTATTGTATTTTTGTAGTTTGCTTGCATATGTTTGTACATGTGTGCACTTGTTGAGAGAGAATGAGAGCGAATTATCAAGTTAGAGACTTTTGAGAATTAAGAAGTTCTCCATATACTTTTGCCTTTCCTGTTATCCTTTGAATGGTCTGATTCTCAGGTTTGAAAATCAGAGCCTAAATAAGATGGTAAGACTGCGGCCAGTGTGCTAGAGGGCCAGATGTGTACTTTGGCAGTTAGACTTGAAGCAGATTGAAGTTCCTCAGTCTGGTAGTACTGCCTATAGAAACTTAAAAAACCAGGCATCAGTCGGGGACCATTGAAATTGGGTGGACTTTTTCTTTGTTCTGAGATTTTGGAACTGATGGCTGGATCACTGTTACTTTCTTCGATTAAAACTTATTAAAATAACCCTGAAAATGCCAAGGCCAATTCTAGCCTTGCCAAATACTACTAAAGGTAAGTATATGATGGAAAAAATGGAAAAACGCTTTGGAACCAGATGGCCCTGAGGTTGAATCCCATCTCCTTCCTTTGCTAGCTGTGTGGTCTTCAACAAGCTAGTCTACCTTCCTGAGCCCAGTTACCCTTACTTTAAAAATGGAGCTAATAATTAGATCTCCCTCACTCTGCTGTTGGAAGGATTCAATGAGATAAATATGTCAAGTACTTTGTAGGTAGTATTGCCCACCAAATTTTAATACCTCCATTTACCATATACTACTATAGGAAATTAACTTTATCCTAGTGATGACCTTCTTCCATAATCCTTTTCCCTTGGTATCTGTTAAGTCTTTGTAGTGAAATGGGCTTTCCTCAGTTGTCACTAGACCATTCTTAATTATTGGTTGTTAAGTGATACAAAAACTTCACTTCCCCAGCCTAAAAGCATCCTAAATATATCTAAAAGGAAAATTTCATTTGAAATATGCAATCTCATTCTTAGTAGAAAACATAAACCATGCCATGTACATAGATGTATCCTTAGCAGAATTTGACTTTATTGTTTCTCTTTCTCAGTATTCTCTTCCCAAGTCAACTAGACAGGGGAATGAACTGACAGACATAACATGGATTATAGACCTATTAGATATAATCAGTGGGAGTATAAAACTGTTTTATATAGGAAGTACTGTGTTTTAAGGGAATAGGGTACCAGATTGAGGATTAGAATTGTTGGGTTCTTATCTCAGTTCTACCACCTACTAGCTTTGTAGCCTTGGGCAAGTCACTTCCCCTGTTTGGACATTAGTTTTCACATAGTGTGATGTATGGGTAAGACTAGATAGGATTCTAGATTATTATATCAAGATGGGCCTTAAAGACTATGTGTTGAAGAGACCAAAGACAGAGCTGCTAACAGTCCTCTTTAAAAAGTTGGCTCTTGGTAAAAACAGACATGATATTTTCAAATTTCTGTGCATACCCTAAGAAAAGTCGGTGACACGCTTGATGTTTAAAGTGATCTCTGCCAAATGCTAAGAGCTCATTATTTTAACCCCAACGCCACCTTTTTTTTCTGATGAAGTTCAGAGTATAGCTTTTGCTAATATAACCAAACACCAGAAAGCCCGACACAGCCTCAGCTAGAGTATAAATGGGGACTCAGTGAAAAGATGGATTTCATCAAGGCCAAGTCTTGTAGCCTTGATTTATAGAAAGGCAAGATGCTTTTCGTACAATATAGTATTTGTAGCCCTATAGCAGCATCTGAGAAGAATTTGGATAGTTGCTCAGTTCTGCCAAAATTTCTGAGAGTTTGAATGAATCTTCACCTCATGACAATTAGCAATTGAAAAATGATTGTTTTGTGTTGAATTTCTTCTCTATTTCACACCTAAATACATGGAAGAGAAGAAACCAGAAGAGGGTTAATAATGTGACCAGTCAGGCAAGAAGTTCATGAACCCCCTTCCCTGTGTAGATCCTTCTCTGGCTGTCCCTCAAAGGTCTACAAATTTTATCATCCAGTGTTAGCTCTCAGAAGCTTTCAGAAGAATTTCCAGGAGTTGGACTTCTGATTACAACCTAGGCAATGCCCAGGGCCCAACAGAGTGAAATAGTATTCCTTCAGTATTGAGTTTTTTAGACCAGTCCTTTAGAATTCAACTCAGCTAACATTAATTCAGTGCCACCATGTACCCAGCAAACAAATAAGCACTGGTTTACACTCAGAATCTACTCTGGCTCCCTCTGGGATTATTCTTGAAGTCACTATCAAAGACTACAAAACACTAAGTGTTCCTAACCAGTCCACAGAAAGCCCGATCAGTATGTCCTCTAGCTGGAGTTTTGGAGGGTGAGAAAATAACTTTTGCCCAATATCCTTTCCACCCAAGGAATTATTTTTTTAAGCTTAAAATGTTTCCTTCTATGTTATGCAGTAGAAAAATGTTAACTTTGAAGTCAGATACATCTGAGTTCATATCATGGTCCTGCGACTTAGGATCAGGGTACCTTGGAAAATGCATACTATTCTTAGCCAACTCTTTGGCCTCAAATCCCCTGTCTAGCCTTCTTTCTAGTGAATTGACCTAGTCTGTCTAAGATTTAAAAATCACAGCTTGGTTTTTCACCTATAGAAAAGCTATTCCAGTGACCAGAGTGGAGGAAAGTAAGGGATCCTGTCAAGTTTTAGTGAGTTTCTTCAACTTTCCATTTATGTTGTCAGTTTTTCTCCCCTTTTTTAATCCTATGAAAAAGGGTGGATAGAGGAATTTATTCTGTGGTTACCCTAATGTGCTAGTTGATCAACCCTAAATTCCCTTTGGAAGTTCAGAGAAAGAAATTTGTGAAAAATCAGTAAATGAATTCATATATGCAGAATATTTAAAATGGTACTTGATACGTAATAAACACTGTATAGGAGTTGGTCATTAAAAACAGCTCTGACCCACGGCTTGAACTTGGAAAAAAATTTTGTGCTACCAAAGCCATTTTTTAGTCAGTCTTCTAGGTCAGCATCTAGTTCCACCATTTATGTCCTTTCCTGCCACTGATGTCACTTCCCCTTTGAAATGATTGCATAAGATACAGAAGAGCTATTTTTGTATCCTATGGCATCTAGTGTTTGTCCCCATCCATCCCTAGGAGAGCCCCATGCACTATGAGTTTCCCATTCCTTTAGGATTTGGTTCTTCTACCTTCAAAGGGTATACTGTTATTCCTTTCTCAGAACATGGTTAGATTGTCTTTTCATGGATACTCAAGAAGTTGATAGGGAATTGAGTAGAGCAGACTAGGTTTCTTTTCGTGTGCCTTTCTTAACTCCCTTTGTCTGTAAAAGTTTTCCCCTCATTAAAACTGGGCTGCCAAAAGTGAGTCCAGAGATCATAGGCCCATCATCTCTCCCTTCTCCTCTCATAAGAGAAACTATGAGGATTTTCCCAGGATTTCCTTCTGAGGGTCACTAGTTAATCTGTAGTTTATAGTTCTATTTTTGAAGAGCTAATGATATCTGTTAGTTAAATGAATACTTACTAAATTCTTATTGTATATACCTATAAACGAAACAAAGGATCTTATATTCTACTTGGGTAAGACAAATGATAAACAATTTGATATATTTGCCAGGTGGTGGTAAGTGCTCTGAAGAAAAATAAAACAAGGTAAGGGATTGTCATCTTATAGAAGATGATATTAATATAATATAATATAATATAATATAATACAATATATTTTAAGCAAAAAAGTGAATAAATTAAGGGTACAAACCATGGTGGATATCTTGGGGAAGAACTGCTCCAAGAATATTGAACAGCAAAGGCCCTGAGGCAGAGGTTTTTTGGCATGTTGAACAGCAAAGAGGCCAAAGTGGCCAGAGTTGAATGAGCAAGCAGGATCATTTACTCCAATTCTTTGGGAATAGCAATAACACATAGGTTAAAGCTCATTTAAAAAGAGATGCGAAATGAGACCTTTGGAGGGCCCACAGAACAGAGAGAGGTCGTGGATTCTTCTTACCACAGTAATTGCTAGTATTTCCACATTAAAGCCTCTCTTCAAGGTTTGCCTCTGCAGGCCAGCTTTGGAGAAGATGTTGCAATCCATGTTGACTATAGGGTTGTAAAGGCCATGTTTTAATTTTAGAGAGGATGCACAGCAGGAAGCGTCCTCTCTGTTTTTCTAGACTTTTCTCACTTAGAGAGAGTGTGAACTTAAGCCTAATAAGCATTTTTTCTGAGCTCTGCCTACTGGCACATTGGCAGAACTGGTCTCAAAAGACTCCCAACCAATGCCTTAGTCTGTTTGGTGGAGACAGGAACTATAGCCAGCAACCTGTACAGGTAAATTTGGAAGCTCTCATTACAAACCCTAGAAGCTGGTGAGCCCATATGCATCTTGGGGCCTGGGTAATTCCTTGAAGAGCAGGCTGTGAAGAAGGAGATTTTAAAATGAGAAGTGAATAATTTGTGTAACTAGAAGAAGGAAATGAAATCATTTAATCTTCCAGAGACCTCAAGGAACCAACAAGTTCACATCCCCTGATTTGATTAGCACATAACCACTTCACCCCTTATTCTTCCAATCTCTACTTCCCTCGTGCCCCAGTTGCTTATCACCCTTATCCAAGGAAACATGGGTTTAAGTCCTTTTTAGGATTGCTAATAGAATAGTTATAATTTATTGAGTATCTCATGTGCTGAAACTATGCTCTTTACATATATCTTCTTATTCAATCATTACAACAACCCTATAAAGTGGATGGTATCATTATCCTAATTTTGCAACTGTTTGCAAAATGCAAACTTAGCCTCAAGTGTCAGGCTCATATAGTTTAAGTACCTTGCCTGAGGTTGCTTAGCTAGTAAGTGGTAAAGCCCCAACAAAATCAAAGCTGTCAGTAATCTATATAACATGCTTTCTTTGCCCAATTGCAGTTGGAGATGGAATAAGTGAGAATAGGCTCTATTATTTAATAGGCCTTGAGGGGCCTGGCAGCTGAGATTCATTTATTAATTCCGAAAACTGCCATTGAGCCACTAACTTTTGTCTGGTGCTGTAGTAGGGCTCTTACTTCTAAAGATGAATAAGACAAAATCTTAACTGTTAGGAAACTTATGATAGTGACAGAGAATTTGGACCAGCTAACATTCAGGATATTGTATAATAACTACTGTGATGAAGATATATATCAGATGCTATGAGAGCACAAGGAAAGGGAATATATCTCTGGGAGTCAGAGAAGCCTTCATACATTGGGTAATGCCTGATTTGAGTCCTGAAAGTTAAAGAGGAGTAGATAAATTAAAGTACAAGCTAATCTCCTGTAACATAAAGGACCACACATTCAGTGATATAAATTAAGATAAAGAAAAGTTCATTTCTCTCATGGAGAAGTCTAGAGGTAAACAGTCCAGAATTTGTGGGGCAACTCTGCTCTCCTCACCACTTGGCTTCAATCTCTTGGTAATCATCAGTACCACCCAAAGAGAAGGGGGAAAAGAGATAGAATGGAATAAAGAAAATGTCTTCATAAAAACATGTACCAGAAGTTTACATACATAATATTCACTTGTATTCTATTACCTATAACTTCAGTACATGTTATGTAACATGGTCTTACCTAGTTGCAAAGGAGACTAAAAAATGTAGGCATGGATACCCAGCTAAAACTCAGTGACTTCTATGAATAAAAGCAAGAGGGGATAGACACTAAGAAGCAATTAGCAGTCTCTGCCATAAAGAAGAATGGTGTATAAGCACAGAGAATTCTGTATACACAAAAGAGTAAGAAAACATGATATGTAAAGAACTATAATAATTCAGTATGACTGTAGTATAGTATGAATATAGAAAAAGCCTGGGCAGTGTTCAGAGAGGCAGAAATATGTTCATTCAGAAAAGTAAAGAGTAAGGCATTTATAGAGCAGGAATGTCAACTCTGTCAAGTGCTGGAGCAAAGTCAAAATAAGGACTGAAAAAGGACCATTGGATTTGGCATTTAAAAGATTGGTGGTAATCATTGTATAAAGAGTTATAAGAGTGGTATGGACAGAGACCAGGTTGAGGAGCAAATGGGCTGTGAAGAAGTAGAGGCCAGGGGATTGTGGAATGACATCATCCAAATGGCAGTATAGGAATTTCTAGCACCAGTCCTTCCCCAGAAACATAAATTTGAACAGTTGTCTATATGCAAAAATACCTTCACAATAACTAAGGAATCCTGGTTAGGGATAGCAACACCTGGGTGAGGCATAGAAATAAGAAAAGACACACCAAGGAGGAAAGATTGTTATGTTATTTCTGTCACCCCTCCTGCAATCTCTGACAGCCCAGTGCAGAGATAGACACATGGGAGGAAAGTAAAGTGAGCATCTGACTTCACCATGGACCCAATAGCTGGCACTCCCTAGGACCAGAACAATTCCTGCAGGTTGGGGTGTTTTCCATGGCCCTAATCTCTTGGTGGGCTCCTAAAAACCCAGTCCCCTATGCCACCCATGTGTCCTCTAGCTTTTGTGGTCCCAAGTAACTCTTGTAGCCCCAGAAAGTTTCCACAGCATCAGGCCTAGCAGGCTCTTGTGAACCCAGTTCCTCAAGCCTCACCACCATCACCCAGATCCAATGCCCCTAGACACCTCCCAAGACATCAGGCTATGGGTAGGCTGCCACAAACCCAGGCTTTGGCCCACCCACTCACAGTCAACCCCCATGTCCCCAGGCTCCTGGTGGGCTCCAGTGCACACAGACTCTTGGTTGATTCCAGAACTGGCAAGCTTCCACAGAACTAGCATTTAGGCCATCTCCCACAGACCCAGACTCCTGGCCTGCAATCCAACACCAGGATTGTCCCTGTGGCTCAGGCTCCATGTGGGGTCCTGTGGATCTAGCCTTCTGGTCTACCTCAGTGCTAGGCCAACACCTGCAGCTTCAGCCTATAGGCTAACTCTCATGGACCCAGGTTCTTTGTCTGCCTTAGTACCAGACCAGGCCTCATAGACCCAATCTTCAGGCTGACCCCCAAGACCCCAGGTTACAGGTCAACTTCCATGGTCCTAGACTCCAGGCTTACTCTAGTAGCAAGCCAGCCCCCATGGCCCTAGTCTCCAGGCCAGTTGCTATGAAACCAGTCTCCTGGCCCGCCCAGCATCATGCCAGTTCCTGTGGACCAAGATACCAGGACCATCCCAGTAATCTCCTGAGCCTAGTGAGACCCCATGGACCCAGGTCCAGGTTTAGGTCCATCCACATAAACTCAGATTGCAGGTCCATCACCACAGACTCAAGCTCCAGGCCCACCCCAGTGAATCCAAGCTCCAGGCCCACCCCCTTGGGCATCAGGCCTGCCCATTTACTCACCCACACACCAGATATACCTGTCCAAGAACTCCAGCAGCAAGTCACCCCACAGACACCACTGATGGTCCATCAGAATCTCAGAATGAGCTAACTGCTGAAGGGTTCTGCCTGCTGAAGCCAGTTTACAAAAAGTGGAACAGATGCCTACTTGGACAAATGCACAGACACAAATGCAAGGACACAAGGATCATGAATAATGGAGGAAACATGACACCATCAAAGGAAACTAATAAAACTTCAATAACTGACCCTAAATAAATGAAGATCCAGGAATTGTCAATAAGGAATTCAGAATAATCATCTTAAATAAATTAGGTGAATGTTAAGAGAAGAAAGATAGACAACTAAATGAAATTAGGGGAAAAATACATGAACAAAATGAGAAGTTCAAGAAAGAAATAAAAACCATTAAAGGAAATCCTAGAGTTCAAGAAACAGTGACTGAAGAATTCAATAGAGAGCTTCAGCATCACACTTGACCAAACAGAAGAAAGATTTAGTGAAGACCGTTTAAAATCATACATTCAGAGGAGCAAAAATAAAACAAAAAAGAATAAATATAGCCTATGTGAACTGTGTGATCCATTAAAAGAAACGATCTGTGAATTATTGAAGTCCTAGAAATCCCAGAAAAAAAAATAGGAGAAAGCTTATCTAAAGAAATAATGGCTGAATATCCAAAGGGAAAGAATATCTCTTCATCAAATGGTATTGGGAAAACTGGTCAGCTACATGGAAAAGAAAGAAACTGGACCACTTTCTTATACCCTGCATAAAAATAAACTCAAAATGGATTAAAGGCCAAATGTGGAAAGAGCCAAGATGCCCTTCAACAGATGAACTGATAAAGAAGATGCGGTCCATATACACAATGGAATATTACTCAGCCATCAGAAAGGATGAATACCCAACATTTGCATCAATTTGGATGGGACTGGAGAAGATTATGCTAAGTGAAGTAAGTCTAACAGAGAAAGTCAATATCATACAGTTTCACTTATTTGTGGAACATAAAGAATAGCGTGGAGGACATTAGGAGAAGGGGAAAAATTTCTCCGGGAGAAACCGGAGTGGGAGATGAACCATAAGAGACTATGGGCTCTGGGAAACAAAGGGAGAGTTTTAGAAGGAAGAGGAATGGAGGAATGGGTGAACCTGGTGATGGGTATTAAGGAGGGCACAGATTGCATGGAGCACTGTGTGTCATATGCAAACAATGAATCATGGAACAGCGCATCAAAAACTAATGATGTACTGTACGGTGACTAACATAACACAATTAAAAATGGATTAAAGACCTAAATGTGAGACATGGAAACCTAAAAATCCTAAAAGAGAGCACTGGCAATAATGTCTCGGACATTGGCCATAATAACATTTTTCTAGATATGTCTCCTGTTTCAAGGGAAAATAAAGGAAAAATAAACTATTGGGACTACATTAAAAAAAAAAAAAACAACTTTTGCACAGCTGAGGACACAATCAACAGACCTAAAAGGCAACCTGTTGAATGGGGGACAATATTTGCTAATGACATATCTGATTAAGGGTTAATATCCAAAATATATAAAGAACTGATACAACTCAACACCCCAAAATAAATCCAATTAAAAATGGGCAAGAGACATGAACAGACATTTCTCCAAAGAAGACATCCAGATGGCCAACAGATACATGAAAAGATGCTCAACATCAATCATCAGAGAAATGCAAATCAAAACTACAATGAGATATCACCTCACACCTGTCAGAGTGACTAAAATAAAAACACAAACAGCAAGTGTTGGTGAGGATGTGGAGAAAAAAGAACCCATGTGTCCTGTTGGTAGGAATGAAAACCTGTGCAGCCACTGGGGAAAACAGTATGGACGTTCCTCAAAAAATTAAAAATAGAACTAACCTATGATCCAATAATCACACTATGGGAATTTACCCAGAAATACAAAACATTACTTCAAAGGGCTACATGCATCACTGTGTTTATAGCATTATTTACCATAGCCAAATTATGGAAGTAGCCCAAGTGTCCAATGGTAGATGAGTGGATAAAGAAGTTGTGGTATATAAATGGAATTGAATATTATTCAGTCATAAAAAGTAAAATCTTCCCATTTGCAATGACAGGGTGGAGCAAGGGAGTATAATGCTAAGCAAAATAAGTCAGTCAGAAAAAGACAAATACCATGATTTCACTCATATGTGGAACTTAAGAAAGGAAACAAATGAGCAAAGGAAAAAAGAGAGACACACACACAAAGACCAAGCAACAGACTCTCAACCATAGAGAGCAAACTGATGATTACTAGAAGGGAGGTGGATGGAGATGGGTGAGATAGGTGATGGAAATTAAAGAAGACACTTCTCTTGATGGGCACTGGGTGATGTATGGAATTGTTGAATCACTGTATTATACACCTCAAAGGAATATAACAGTGTATGTTAGCCATACTGGAATTAAAATTAAAAAAAAAAAGAAATGACTGAGAACTTCTCAAATCTGGGGAGAGATTTGTGAAGCTAACAAGTGCTTCAAAATTTCAACCGAAACAATCTTCTCCAAGACATCATGTAAAATGAAAAATGAAAAGAATTTTCAAAGCAGTAAGAGAGAAAGTAAAAACTATAAGGGAACATTATAAGGCTATTTGCAGATTTCCCACAGATGTCTTTCAGGCTAAGGGAGAGTTGGTTGACATATGAAAATGTGGAAGGAATAAAACTGTCAACCAAGAATATTTTACCTGGAAAAGTCATCTTTCAGAAATGAAGGACAGATAAAAACTTTGCCAACAAACAAAAGCTGTGGTAGTTCATAAACTCTAGACCTGCCTTACAGGAAATACTGAAAGGAATTCTTCATGCTGAAATGAAAGGACACTAATTAGTTATATAAAAATATATGAAAATAAAAAATCTACTGGTAAAGGTAAGTATATTCTCAAATTCAGAATACTCTAATACTGTAATATGGTAGTATGTTAACTTTGTAACCTTAGTATAAATGTTAAAGTACAAAAGTGTTAAAAAAAACTTTAGGTACAATAATTTGTTAATAGGTACACAATATAAAAAGAGGTAAATTTTCGGGGTGCCTGGGTGGCTCAGTGGGTTAAAGCCTCTGCCTTCGGCTCGGGTTATGATCTCAGGGTCCTGGGATGGAGTCCCGCATCGGGCTCTCCACTCAGCGGGGAGCCTGCTTCCCCCTCTCTCTCTGCCTGCCTCTCTGCCTACTTGTGATCTCTCTCTGTCAAATAAATAAATAAAATCTTTAAAAAAAAAGAAGTAAATTTTGACGTCAAAATCAAAATATGTGAAGAGGTGTAAAATGGTTGAGGTTGTGTATGATCAAAGATAAGTTGTTCTCAGTTTAAAAGAGAATTTTTATATTGATATTTTTGTTTATGAAAGCCTCATGGTAACTGCAAAACAAAAACTAAAAGTAGATACACAAAAGATAAAGGAATCAAAACATACCAGCACAGAAAATGATCAGTTCATTAGAACAAAGACAGCAAGAGAAGAGGAAAGGAACAGCAGAATTACAAAAGAGCCAGAAAACAATTATTAGCAAACTGAGGGTTTTAGATGGGGTGGGGGATAGGTTGGCCCAGTGATGGGTATTAAGGAGGGCACGTATTGTATGGAGCATTCATTCCAACAATGAATCTTGGAACATACGTCAAAAACTAATGATGTACTATATGGTGACTAACATAGCATAATCCAAATAATAAAAAAGATATAATTAGTAAATCTTTACCTGTCAATAATTATGTAAATGTAAGTATATTAAAAATTTCAATCAAAAGGCATAGAGTGCTGATTGTATTAAAAATAAGACCCAATAATATGCTGCCTAAAAGAGACTCACTTCAGCTTTAAGGGCACACATAGGCCCAAAATAAAGGGATGGAAAAAGATAATACCATGCAAATGGAAACAAAAAGAAAGCAGGGATAGCTACACTTTTATGAGACAAGGTAAACTTTAAGCCAAAGACTATAACAAGAGACAAAGAAGGTCATTATATAATGATAAGTCTATTTTTTCAAGAAGATGTAACAATTTTAAGTATATATGCACCCAGCATTAAAGCACAAAAATATATTAAGTAAATACTAACAGATCTGAAGGGAGAAATAGACAACAAAAAATAATAGTAGAGGACTTAAACACCCCACATTCATCATTGCATATAGATCATCCAGATAGGAAATCAATAAAGAAGTATTGGACTTGAACTATACCTCAGACCAAATGAACCTAACAGACATTTATAGAACACTGCATCCAACAGCAACTGAATACACATTCTTCTCAAGTGCACATGGAACTTTCTAAAGCATAGATCATATGCTAGGTCACAAAACAAGCCTTAGCAAATGTATGAAGATTAAAATCATACCAAGTATCTTTTCTGACCAGAATTTTATGAAACTAGGCATTAATAACAGGAGAAAAATTCACAAATATGTGGTAATTAAGCAACACACTCTTGAATAACCAGTGGGTCAAGGAAGAAATCAAAAGGAAAATAAATATTTTGAAATAAATGACGGTGGAAAAACAGTGTATCAAACTTAGGGGATGCAGCAAAAGCAGTTCTAAGAGGGAATTTTATGCTGATAAACACCTACTTTAAGACAAAAGAATGATGACACCCAAGTCACAACTCAGCCTTCATGCTGGTGGAGCTGGCCAGCTGCCTGCATGATGCACTTCTGCAGTGCCCACCACCCACAGCACTTAATTATTTGATTTTCCACTGTGGCTGGTGAGAGCTGGAATTCTTTTAGGCACTGTGTGATCTTAGGTAATCAGTCCCTCTAATTCAATTGTGTGGTTCTTTCCTCACACATAAGTATTAATCACACCTCCGCTAAAGTCTTAAAGAGAACTTCTGCAGCTCTCCAGAGCTCTTTGTGCAGCTACCTTCTCTCTGATATTTTACCCTGAAAAATTCTCTTTCTTGCCCTCTCCATACTTGCAACTCGTGTCTTCAACTTAAGCTGACTGATAGGCTCCCTCTGAGCTTTCCTCCATAAATTATGGCTTACAGACTCTCTCCAGGCTATAAGCTGGGAATATCATGAGACTCACCTCATTTCTTTTTCCCGTCTCTCATGGATCACTGTCTTTCATTATCAGATTTCCAATGTCTTGAAACCCATTGTCATGTGTAATTTTCCTAGTTTTTAAATTATTAGTTGCAGAAGATGTAAACCTAATACCTGTAGTCCTACCTTGACTAGAAGTGGAAGTAGCTATTATAGTGTTTTCAGAGGACAGTTTGGCCTTTTATATCAGTATTTTAAATGTGTTTTTCTTTTGACTCAGCAATTCCAGTCAGTCTTCTAGTTGCTGGAGATATAACAGTGAACATGATAATGTACTTCCCTATGGCTTACAGTAGATTAGAGTGGCAGACACAAAAACAAAAAAAAAAGAATAATTACAATATATTTTATTGGGAAGTAATAAAAAATGTTAAGGAGAAAAAAAAGGGTGGTAGGAAGCATTGCATACAGGAAGGTATGGGCTCACTGGGAGGAGTATATTTGATCATAGCCTACTGAAATTAAGAGAGCAAGCTATATGAATATCTGGAGGAAGAACACTCCAGTTAGATGAAACACTCAGTACAAAGTCCGTGGTGTGTTTGATAAATAGCAAGAGACACTTTTTTTTTAAAGATTTTTATTTATTTGACAGACAGAGATCATTAGTAGGAAGGGAGGCAGGCAGAGAGGGGGGCGAGGGAAGCAGGCTCCCCACTGAGCAGAGAGCCCGATATGGGGCTCGATCCCAGAACCCTGGGACCATGACCTGAGCTGAAGGCAGAGGCTTTAACCCACTGAGCCACCCAAGCACCCCAGCAAGAGATATTCTTAACTCCTATAGTGCATAAACCTATGCTCACAAAATGGTAATTATTTAGAATATTACTACTATTGGTGTTGAAACTGTATGGCCTCAAAGTTTATCTGCTTGCTACTATGTCATATTCTCTCTCCTATGCCATGAGACATTGAGACGTGTATTGCCTTGTGATTGTGCTTGCAATGTTTTCTATCATTGCTCAGATTTTACACAGGGTTTCCTTGTGTTCCCAATCATGTAATTTCTGTGACGTTGCAGCCTGATACAATATTGGTCTCTGGCATTTCTTTTTGCACTAATCATTTGGGTTGATTTCATTTGTTGCCTTCCTCCCTCACCATGTGTGTGTCCTCCCAAAGTGTGTGCACTCTGGCCAAAAGCTCAGTCCCCCCAGAGCCAAGAAAGGTTTTCAAATACATATGACACTATATAAAAATTGTAATCATTTAGGGGTGCCTGGTTGGCTCAGTCGGTTAGGCATCTGATTCTTGATTTCGGTTTGGGTCTTAATCTCAGGGCCGTGAGTTGAAGCCCCATGTTGAGCTCTGTGCTGGGCATGGACCCTGCTTTAAAAAAGCTTGTAATGGGGTGCCTGGGTGGCTCAGTCATTAAGCATCTGCCTTTGACTCAGGTCGTGATCCCAGCCTCCTGGGTTGAGCCCCACATTGGGCTCCCTGCTCAGTGGGAAGCATGCTTCTCCCTCACTCTCCCTGCTTGTGTTACCTCTTTTGCTGGGTCTCTCTCTGTCAAATAAATAAAATCTTTAAAAATTTTTTGTAATGATACCCTCTCCCTCATTTGTCCAGCACTTTTTACAATGTATAAGACATTTTGTTTTCACCCTTTCTTATTTTTTTAATTTTATTATTTCAGTGTTCCAAAATTCATTGTTTATGCACCATACCCAGTGCTCCATGCAATATGTGCCCTCCTTAATACCCACTACCAGGCTCACCCAAACCCCCACCGCCATCCCCTCCAAAACCCTCAGTTTGTTTCTCAGAGTCCACAGTCTCCCATGGTTTGTCTCACCCTTTCTTTTTTGAATAATATGTCCATGGTATGAAATTTTAAAAGATCAAGATGATATAGGAGTAAGAAATAAGTTACTGCCATCCTTTCCTCAGCCACTTATTATTCCTGTCTTGAAGCAAACAATTTAACCAATTTCCTTGGTATCCTTTCAGAAATATTGGGTGCATTTTAGTAACCCCCCACAACCAACCCCTACCCATACAATGTACCTTGACTACTCTTTTCACTTGATTCTTATCACACCGTATGAGGTAGTTGTGCTCTCCCCATGTTACAGATGAGGAATCTAAAACTCAGAGATAGGAGGTGACTTGCCTAAGGTTTTCCAGGGAGTAAGTGAAAATCCAGGATTGACTGTGCAGTTTTTGTTTGCATTCTTTCCTCCACATTGTGAAGGGCCAGGTACTGTGTCTTAAACATGATAGGAGACTTCTAAACACTTGTTGGTAGCTGGAGTGATTTTAAAAATCCCAATTCCTTTAATCATATTAGAATTGCTATGGCAAACCCTAGGTGTAATGTTGGTAGGCATCAATGGGTAGTTAGAATTAGGGAGACAAAAACTCGGTCTTTCTAATTGTTTTCTCAAAATATTCTCCTTTTACAGATCTATTCAGGTCCACCTGAAGAAAGTTCTACACCCCCAGTGCCTCCACCTCGAGTGACAGCAAGAAGGCATAAACCAATCACAATTTCAAAACGCTTGCTGCGAGAAAGAACAGTTTTTTATACTTCTTCCCTGGATGAACGTGAAGGTCAGTACTGAGGTATATCCTTAGCTTCTTAATAGCATTAGAAGTGACTGGATTGCTGCAATCTCATGAGAAAACTTCAACAGATGAGGATTTGCTTATTATGGATGGGCAAAGACAGTGGTTTCTTGAGATGGAATCTACTGGTGAAGATGCTGTAAAGACTGTTGAAATGACAACAAAGGATTTTGAATATTAAATAAGCTTAGTTGATAAAGCAGTGGCAGGGTTTGAGAGTATCAACTCCAATTTTAAAAGTTCTACTGTAGGTAAAATGCCATCAAACAGTATTGCATGTTAAAGAGAAATGGCATGTAAAAGGAAAAGTCAATCAATTCAGCAGACTTCATTATTGTCTAATTTTAAAAAATTGCTACAGCTAACCGAACCTTCAGCAGCCATCACCCTGATCAGTCAGCAGCCATCAAAAATAAGGCCAGAGCCTTCTCCAGCATAAGGATTATGACTTGCTGGAATCTCAGATGATGTTTAGCATTTTTAAGCAATAAATATTCTTTTATTATTAAGCTTTTTATTCCAAAATAGTTAATATAAAGTGTTATATTAGTTTCAGGTATACAATATAGTCGTTTAAAACTTACATACAACACCTGGTGTTCATCACAACAAATGTACTCCCTAATCCCCATCACCTATTTTATCCATTCCTGCACCCACCTCTCCTCTGGTAACCATCAGTTTACTCCCTATAGTTAAAAGTCTGTTACTTGTTCTTTTTGTTTGTTTGTTTCTCTCTCTCTCTCTCTCTCTCTCTTCCCCTTTGCTGGATTGTTTTGTTTCTTAAATTCCACATATGAGTGAAATCATATGGTATTTGTCTTTCTCTGAGTAACTTACTTCATTTAGCATAATACTTTCTAGCTCCAAACACATCATTGCAAATGATAAGATTTCATTCTTTTTTATGGATAAGTAATATTGCATTATATATATTCCACATATATACCATATCTTCTTTATCCATTCATCTATCAAGGGACACTTCTTTATCCATGCATCTGTTGAGGGACACTTGGGCTGGTTCCACAATTTTACTCTTGTAATAATGCTGCTATAAACATAAGGGTGCATGTATGCCTTTGAATTATTGTTTTTGTATTCTTTGGATAAATACCCAGTAGTGTAATTGCTGGATCATAGGGTAGTTCCATTTTTAATTCTTTGAGGAAACACCATACTGTTTCCCACAGTGGCTGTACAAGTTTGCACACCCACCAGTAGTGCACAGATTTCCTTTTTCTGACCATCCTCACCAATACTTGCTGTTTCTTATATTTTTAATTTTCACCCTTCTGACAGGTTTGAGGTGATACCTCATTGTAATTTTGATTTGCGTTTCCCTGATGATGAGTGATGTTGAGCATCTTTTCATGTGTCTGTTGGCCATCTGTATGTTTTCTTTGGAGAAATGTCTGTTCATTTATTCTGCTCATTTTTTAATTGGATTATTTGGTTTTTAGGTGTTGAGTTGTATAAGTTTCTTATGTATTTTGGATACTAACCCTTTTTTTTTAAAGATTTTATTTATTTATTTGACAGACAGAGATCACAAGCAGGCAGAGAGGCAGGCAGAGAGAGAGAGGGAAGCAGGCTCCCTGCTGAGCAGAGAACCCGATGCGCGGCTCAATCCCAGGACCCTGGGATCACGACCCAAGCGGAAGGCAGAGGCTTTAACCCACTGAGCCACCCAGGCGCCCCTGGATACTAACCCTAAATCAGATATGTCATTTGCAAATATCTTCTCCCATTCAGCAGGTTGCCTTTTAGTTTTGTTGATTGTTTACTTCACTGTGCAGGAGCTTTTGTTTTGATGTAGTCCCAATAGTTTATTTTTGCTTTTATTTCCCTTGCTTCAGGAGACATACCTAGAAAAGATGATGTCAGAGAAATCACTGCTTATGTTATTTTCTAAGATTTTTAGGGTTTCAGCTCTCACATTTAGATTTTTAATCCATTTTGAGGTTTTTTTTTTTAATATGGTTTAAGAAAGTGGTCCATTTTCATTCTTTTGCATATAACTGCCCTGTTTTAGAGGCAACATTTGTTGAAGAGACTATCTTCTCCCCATTGTATATTCTGTCCTCCTTTTTTGGAGATTAATTGATCATACGATTTTGCATTTATTCCCGGGTTTTCCATTCTGTTCTATTGATCTTTCTACTTATTTTTGTGCCAGTAACATACTCTTTTGACTACTAGAGCTTTGTAGCATAACTTGAAGTCTGGAATTGTGCTGCTGCCAGTTTTGTTTTTCTTTTTCAAGATTGCTTTGGCTATTTGGAGTCTTTTGTGGTTCTGTATAAATTTTAGGATTATTTTTTTCCAGTTCTGTGAGAAATACTACTGGTATTTTGGTAGGGATTTCATTAAATCTCTAGATGGCTTTGGGTTGTGGAGACATTTTAACAATATTTGTTCTTCCAGTCCATGAGTATGGAATGTCTTTCCATTTCTTTGTGTCATCTTTAATTTCTTTAATGTTATGTAGTTTTCAGTGTATAGGTCTTTCTTCTCTTTGGCCATGTTTATTCTTAGGTACTTTATTATTTTTGGTGCAATTTTAAAAAGAATTGTTTTTTAAATTTCTCTTTTTGCTGCATCATTACTATTACATAGAAATGCATTGACTTTTCTGAACATTGATTTTGTATCCTGCAACTTTATGAATTTATTTATCAGTTCTAGTAGTTTTTTGGTAAAGTCTTCAGGTTTTTCTATATATAGTAGCATGGCATCTGCAAATAGTGAAATTTTACTTCTTCCTCGCCTTTTATTTCTTTTTCTTGTCTGAATATTGTGGCTAGGACTTCCATTACTATGTTGAGTAAAAGTGGTGAAAATGGGGGAACCTGGGTGACTCCATCATTAAGCATCTGCCTTTAGCTCAGGTCATGATCCCAGGGTCCTAGGATTGAGACCCACATCAGACTCCCTGCTTAGTGGGGAGCCTGCTTCTCCCTCTCCCTCTCCCCCTGCCTGTGTTCCCTCTCTCACTGTGTCTCTCTCTGTCAGATAAATAATAAAATCTTTTTTTAAAAAAGTACTGAGGGACTGGAAGAGATTATGCTGAGTGAAATAAGTCAAGCAGAGAGAGTCAATTATCATATGGTTTCACTTATTTGGGGAGCATAAGAAATAACACGGAGGACATGGGGAGATGGAGAGGAGAAGGGAGTTGAGGGAAATTGGAGGGGGGGGATGAACCATGAGAGACTATGTACTCTGAAAAACAATCTGAGGGTTTTGAAGAGGGAGGGGTGGGAAGTTGAGCCAGCCTGGTGGTGGGTATTGTGGAGGGCACATATTGCATGGAGCACTGGGTGTGGTGCATAAACAATGAATTCTAGTACACTGAAAAGTAATTTAAAACATTTTAAAAAAATTAAAAATTAAAGTAGATACATTTTCTTGCATGGACATTATATCTCAATAAAGTTTTTTTTTAAATAAAAAAAATTTTTAAAAAGCAGTGAGAATGGATATCCTTGTCTTATTCATGATCTTAGGGGGAGAGCTCTCAGGTTTTCCCTGCTGAGTATGGTGTTCACTCTGAGTTTTTCATGTAAGACCTTTATGTTGAGGTGTGTTCCCTCAAGACCTACTTTGTTGAGATTTTATTTTGTTTTGTTTTGTTTTTCATGAATGGATTGGTGCTTGTCAAATGTCTTTTTTGGATCTATTGAAATGATCATATGGTTTTTGTCCTTTCCCCTATTGATGTGATATATGACATTGATTAATTTGCTAATACTGAATCACTCTTGCATCTTTGGAATAAATTCCCCTTGATCGTGGTGAATGAATGTTTTGAAGTATTGTTGTATTCCATTTGCTAGTATTTTGTTGAGATTTTTTTGTATCTATATTTAATAGAAATGTCAGATTGTGATTCTTTTTTTGTGCTGTCTTTATCTGGTCTTGGTATCAGTGTAATGCTGGTCTCATAGAATGAATTTGGAAGTTCTCCTTCCTTTTCTATTTTTGTAATATCTGGAGAAGAATAGGTATCAAATCTTCCTTAAATGTCTGGTAGAATTTGTCTATGAAGCTGTCTTGTCCTGAACTTCTGTTTTTGAGGAGTTTTTTGATAACTGAATTCAATTTCTTTGCTGATTATTGGTCTGTTCAAGTTTTCTCTTTCTTCCTGCTCCAGTTTTGGTAGGTTATATGTTTCTAGAAATTTACCTATTTTTTCTAGGTTGTCCAGTTTGTTGGCATATAGTGTCTCATAATATTTTCTTACATTTGTTTGTATTTTTGTGGTGTTGGTTCCAATTTCTCCCCTCTCATTTGTGATTTTATTTGAGTAATTTCTCTTTTTTTTCCTGGTGAGTATGGCTAAAGTTTTATCAATTTTGCTTATCTTTTCAAAGACACAGCTCCTGGTTTCATTGATTAGTTCTACAGCTGTGTGTGTGTGTGTGTGTGTGTGTGTGTGTGTTTGTGTGTGTGTGTGTTTAAGCTTCTGTATCTTTTTTTTTTCTACTCAAATATTTACTATTTCCTTCCTTCCCCTTAGGTTTTGGTTTTGTTTATTCTTCTTTTTCTAGCTTCTTTATGTATAAAGTTAGGTTATTTGAAATTTTTCTTGCTCCTAGAGATTGGCATATATTGCTATAAACTTCCCTCTTAGAACTCCCTTTGCTGCATCCCACTGATTTTTGGACTGCTGTGTTTTCTTTTTCATTTGTTGCCATGTAATTTTTTTATTTCTTCTTTGATCTATTAGTTGACCCATTCATTCTTTAGTAGCATGTTATTTAGTCCCTATGTGTTTGTGCTCTTAAAAGATTTTTTTCTTTATATTGATTTGTGGTTTCATAGTGTGGTAGTCAGAAAATATGCATGGTATTACTTTAATATTTTTTAATTTGTTGAGACTTGTTTTGTGGCATAATTTGTGTTCCATTCTGGAGAATGTTCCATGTGCCCTTGAAAAGAATGTGTATTCTGCTGTTTAAGGATGGTGTTCTGAATATATCTGCTCAATCCATCTGGTCCATTGTATCCTTCAAAGCCATTATTTCCTTGTTGGTTTTCTGATTGGATTGTCTGTCAGTGATATGAATGTCCCCTACTATTATTGTGTTATTGTGTATTATTGTGTTACTATCAATTTGTTCCTTTCTTTGTTTTTAAATGTCTTATATACTTAGTTACTCCCATGTTAGGTGCATAAATATTTACAAATGTTATAACTTCTTGTTGGATTTTCCCCTTTATTATTATACACTGTCCTTGTTTGTTTCTTGCTACAGTCTTTGTTTAAAAGCCTATTTTTCCCAAGTCACAAGCTATAAAATCAGTGTACACTAGTCAGTTCCATATCTATACACTAACAATGACACAGCAGAAAGAGAAATAGAGGAATCGATCCCATTTATAAATGCACCAAAAACTATAAGATACCTGGAAATAAACCTAACCAAAAAGGTAAAGTGTCTTTATTCTGAAAACTATAGAAAACTTACGAAAGAAATTGAAGAACACACAAAGAAATGGAAAAATCATCCATGCTCATTAATTGGAAGGACAAATATTGTTAAAATGAATATGCTACCCAAACAAATCTATACATTCAATAGAGTCCCTATCAAAATGCCATCAGCATTTTTCACAGAGCTGAAACAAACAATCCTAAAATTTGTATGAAACCAGGAAATATCCCAGATAGCCAAAGGAATGTTTAAAAAGAAAACCAAAGCTTGTGGCATCACAATTCCAGACTTCAAGCTGTATTACAAAGCTGTAATCAGCAGGACAGTATGGTACTGGCACAAAAACAGACATATAGGTCAATGGAACAGAATAGAGAACCCAGAAATGGACCCTCACCTCTATGATCTACTGATCTCCAACAAAGCAGGAGGGACTATTCAATGGAAAACCAATGGTGTTGGGAAAATTGGACAGCCACATGCAGAAGAATGAAACTGGACCAGTTTATTATACCATACACAAAAATAAACTCAAAATGGATTAAAGGCCTAAATGGAGATAAGAATCCCTCAAAATCCTAGAGGAGAATACAGGCAGCAACCTCTTTGACCTCAGACACAGCAACTTCTTGCTAGACACATCTCGAGATGCAAGGGAAACAAAAGCAAAAATGAACTATTGGGACTTCAAGATAAAAAGCTTTTGCACAACAAAGGAAACAATCAACAAAACTAAAAGGCAAGCTACGGAATTGGAGAAGATATTCACAAATGATGTATCACATAAAGGGTTAGTATCCAAAATATATAAAAAACTTATACAACTCAACATTCAAAAAAACAAATAATCCAATTAAAAAAAATGGACAGAAGATATGAAAAGACATTTCTCCAAAGAAGACATATGAATGGCTAACAGACACATGAAAAAATGTTCAACATAACTCAGAAGCAGGGAAAGACAAATCAAAACCACAATGAGATATCACCTCACACTGGTCAGAATAACTAAAATTAACAAGTCAGGAAACAACAAATGGTGAGAATGTGGAGAAAGAGGAACTCTCTTACACTGTTGGTGGGAATGCCAACTGGTGTAGCCACTCCGTAAAACAGTATTGGGGTTCCTCAAAAAGTTAAAAATAGAACTACCCTACAATCCAGCAATTGCACTGCCAGGTATTCTTCCAAAGGATACAGACACAGTGATTTGAAGGGGCACATGCACCCCAATGTTTATATAGCACCAATGTCCACAATAGCCGAAATATGGAAAAAGCCTAGATAACTATCAACAGATGAATGAATAAAGATTAATACACACATACACACACACACACGTATATATATACACATATATATAACACAGACACACATATATATACACATATACATACATACATATATACACACATATATGCACACACATATAATGGAATATTACTCAGCAATCAAAAAGAATGAAATCTTGCCACTTGCAATGACATGGATGGAACTGGAGGGTACTATGCTAAGCATAATTTGTCACAGAAAGACAAATCCATATCATTTCACTCATATGTGGAATTTAAAAAATTAAACAAATGAACATAGGAGAAGGAAAGGAAAATGAAATAAAATAATTAAAACTAAAAATAAATCAAAAATAAAATAAAAACAGCAAGGCAAAGCATAAGAGAATCTCAGTATAGGAAACAAACAGGGTTGCTGGAGGGGAAGTGAATAGGGGGATGGAGTAATTGGGTGATGGGCATTAATGAGGGCCCTTGATGGAATGATCGCTGGGTGTTATATGCAACTGATGGATCACTAAATTCTACCCATGAAACTAAAAAGAAAAACAAACTAGCAACAATAACAAGAAAAACTAGTATATGAATGTATATAGCCTCACATTCATAATAACCAAAAGTGGAAACAACCCACGTGTCCACCAACTAATAAATGGATTTTGTTATAAATAAATAAATAAAAAGTCTATTTTGCCTGATAGAAGTACGTCAACTCTGGCTTTCTTTTGACATCTATTTGCATGATAAATATTTTTCCATCCCCTCGTTTTTAATCTATAAGTGTCTTTAGGTTTGACATGTGTTTCTTATAGGCAGCATATAGATGGTTCTTGGTTTTTTTTAATCCATTTTGCCTGGGGTGCTTGGATGGCTCAGTGGGTTAAAGCCTCTGCCTTCGGCTCAGGTCATGGTCCCAGGGTCCTGGGATCGAGCCCCACGTCGGGCTCTCTGCTCAGCGGTGAGCCTGTTTCTCCCTCTCCCTCTGCCTGGCTCTCTGCCTACTTGTGATCTCTGTCTATCAAATAAATAAATAAAATCTTTAAAAAAAATTTATCCATTTTGCCAGCATATGTCCTTTGATTGGAACATTTAATCCATTTCAATTCAAAGTAATTATTGATATATATCTATTTAGTGCCATTTTGTTATTTGTTTTGTGAGTGTTTCTATAGTTTTTCTCTGGTCCTTTCTTCTTTTTCTCTCTTTCATGGTTCCTTGGGTTTCTTTAGTGATATTCTTGGATTAATTTCTTTTTATTTTTTCATATTTATTAGTGGGTTTTGATATATGTTTACCTTATATTTGTATATAACCCCTTCTGCATATAGCAATCCATATTAAATTGGTGGTCACTTAAGTTTGAATCCATCCTTTACTCCTCTCCTCCCCATGTTTTAGGTATCTGGTATCATATTTTACATTCTTCCTTTTGTGAATCCCTTGACTGATTTTTACAAGTATACTTATTTTTCATACTCTTCATTATGGTCTTTCCTTTCCACTCAGAGTCCCCTCAGTAAAGTATTTTTTTTAATTAAGGTATAAGCATTGTCTTTTTAGACATAATGTCATTTCACACTTAATATAGTACAGTGTAGTATGAACAGAACTTCTCTACATACTAGGAAACAAAAGTACTTACTTGACTTTCTTTAATTGTAATGTTCACTTTATTTCAGTGGTCTGGAGCCAAATCTGCAATATATCTGAAGTGTGCCTACAATTACTTTAAGTGAAAATGGATTAAATTCTCCAATGAAAGACATAGAGCAGCTGAATAGATTAAAAAAATAAGATTCAACTATATTTTGTCTACAAGAGATTTCCTTTAGCAGGAAGGACACAAATAGGCTGAAAGGGAATGAGTAGAAAAGGTATTTCACACAAATGGTAGTTAAGAAAGAGCAAGAGTAACAGTACTTATATAAGGAAAAGTAGTCTAAGACGGTCAAAAACTGTCACAAGAGATAAAAATGGTCATTATATAATAATAATTGTGTTATTTATCAAAGAATATAACCATTATAAATAAATATATGTATCCAACATCGAAGCACCTAAATATGTAAAGCAAATATTAGCAGAATTAAAGAGAGAAATAGAGCAATAACATAATAGTTGGGGATTTTAATACTCTACTTTTAAAAATGCATTGATCATTCAGGAAATAGCTGGCTTGGACAACAGTATAGACCAAATGGATCTAAGAGACATATGTCCCATTCAGCAGCAATAGAATACACATTTTTTGAACACCACAGAATATTCTCCATGATAGATTATATGTTGGGCCACAAAATAAGTCTTAATAAATTTAAGAAGATTAAATTCATACCAAGTAACTTTTCTGACCACAATGGTATGAAACTGGAAATAAATAGCTGGAGAAAAATAGAAAGATTATAACTATTTGGAAATTCAATAATACACTCCTAAGAAACCAGTGGGTCAAAGAATAAATCAAATTGGAATAAAAAATTATCATGAGACAAACAAAAATTGAAACACAATGAACCAAAACTTATGCAGTGTAGTAAAAACTGTTCTAAGAAGGAAGTTTATAGTGTCAAATGCCTACATTAAGAAAAAAAAATCAGAAGTAAACAACCTATCTTTCACATCATAAGGATGTGAAAAAAACTAATATCAAAGTTAGCAGAAAGAAAGACAAAGTAAATATCAGTGTAGAGATAAAGGGAATAAAGATCAGAAAAACAATAGAAAAATCAAAATCAAAGAAATTGAGTGTTTTTTTAAGAAGACAAAGAAGGGGCGTCTGGGTGACTCACTCCTTGGGTGTCTGCCTTCGGCTTGGGTCATGATCCCAGGGTCCTGGAATCAAGTCCCACATCGGGCTCCCTGCTCATCAGGAAGCCTGCTTCTCCCTCTTCCACTCCCCCCACTTGTGTTCCTTCTCTCTCTCTGTGTCTCTCTGTCAAATAAGTAAATAAAATCTTTTTTTTTTTAAAGACAAAGAAAATTGACATTTATTTAGACTAGGGAATAAAAGAGAGAAGACTTAAATAAAACTAAAAATGAAAGAGGAGACATTATAAAAGAAATTCAGATATTCATAAAGAGACAACTGTGAACAATTAAATTCCAACAAGTTGGATAACCTAGAAGAAATGGATACATTTCTAGAAACATAAGCTCTCAAGACTGAATTATAAATAGAAAATCTGAATAAACCAATAATGAGTAAGGAGATGGATTGCAACCAAAAACCTCCCAACCAAGAAAAGCTTCACAGTCTAATGTATTCACTGGAGAATTCTACCAACCATTAATGAAGAATTAGTACCAATCTTTCTAAAACCCTTCCAAAAACTTTAAGAAGAAGGAACAATCGTATCTCATTTTATAAGGCCAGCCTTACCTCGGTACCAAAAAAAGAAAGACAATATAAAACAGGAAAATTGTAGGCCAGTATCCCTGATGAATATAGATGCCACAATCCTTGACATAGTACTTGAAAACTGAATCCAACAGCAGATTAAAAGAATCTTGAACCATGGTCAAGTGAGATTTATCCCTAGGATGGATACAAATATGGTTCAGTATAAATAAAACAATAAATGGGACACATCACATTGGTAGAATGAATGATAAAAATTATATGATCTTTTCAATAGATCCAGAAAAAGCATATTCATCAATATTATTTCATGATAACAATTCTCAACTAATTACATATAGAAGGAATGTACTTTGGTATCATAAGGGCCATATATAACAAACCCACAGCTAATATTATACTCAAAAGTGAAAAGCTGAAAGCTCTTGATCTTAGAAAGATCAAGAACAAGGACGTCCACTGCCTCCACTTTTATTCAGCATAGTACTGTAGTCCTAGCCAGAGAAGTTAGTCAAGAAAAAGAAAAAAAAGAAAAGTGTCCCAATTAGAAAGCAAGAAGTAAAATTGTCTGTTTGTAGGTGGTATGCTCTTATATAGGAAAAAATCCTAGGGGGTCCTGGGTGGCTCAACTTGTTAAGCATCTGCCTTCCAGCTCAGGTCAGGATTCCAGGGTCCTGGGATTGAGTCCTAGGTCAGGCTTCCTGCTCAGTGGGGAGCCTGCTTCTTCTCTCCCTTTGCCACTCCCCCTGCTTGTGCTCTGTCTCTCTCTCCCTCAAATAAGTAAATTAAATATTTTTTTAAAATAAAGAAAAAATTCTAAAGACTCCACCAAAAGACTGTTAGAACTAATAAGCAAATTCAGCAAAGTACAGGATACAAAATCAACATACAAAATTCAGTTGTGTTATATACTAACAATGAACTATCAAAAAAAGAAAAAGAAAGAAAGAAAAAGAAATTTTAAAAAATCCCATTTACAATAGCATCAAAAAATATTTAGGAATAAAATTAACCAAGGAGTTGAAGACCTGTGCACTGAAAATTAGAAAGCATTGATGAAAGAAATTGAGAAAAACATAAATAAATGGAAAGATATTCTGTGTTCATGTATTGGAAGGATTAATATTGTTAAAATGTCCATACTATCCAAAGCTATCTACAGAATCAATGCAAGTCTGTGTATTTGAGTTTTTAAGATTCCACATATAAATGAGATCATGCAGTTTTTTTTTCCTTTCTGTGTCTACCTTGTTACCCTGAGCATAATGTCTTCCAGGTTTTATCCATATCATTGCAAATGGCAGGATAGCCTCCTTTCTTAAGGCTGAATAATATTCATATATGTGATTACATATCTATATTTTCTTCATTCATCTGTTAGCAGACACTTAGGTTGTTTCTATATCTTGTTATCTTTTTAATTCTTGCTGTCATAAGTGGATGTGAATCCATACGCCTTTAATTCTTATCACTTCCCATTTAAGATAGGTAAATTGAGATCCATTTTGTAGTGAAGTCATTGGGTGCTCAGAGAGGGTAAGTAGTTTGCTCAATCCACATAGTTTCTAAATGAAAGAGCAGCAATTTGCATCCATCTCATTCCAGAATCCATGTCTACTACATAGTGTCTAAACACTCTTCTGAGAAGCCATTGATCCTACTCACCACTGTTCTTTACCAGCAACATTTCATTATTTCACTCCCAATCTTGTTATTCCACTCTATAGAGTATTTCAGTGAGTCTTTTCACCAACATCATGGACTCCTTCACACCCACATATCTAAGCAATGTCCACTCCACTCTTTAACATCTCTTGACTCTGTCTCTCTTTGCTGCTGGTATTCTAATTTAGATCCTTCTCATCAGCAGTTTCCTATCTTGCCTCCCTACCTCTACTCTCTCTAGTCCTATGTTTTAATATGACCCAAAAGTGATATTCTAAAAACACATGTGATAATGCCACTTCCCGGCCCAAAAAGAACCTCTTTAACCCAGTGATAAAATTCATATTCCTGAACATGGCATTCATGGCCTTAATGATACATTCCCAACCCACCTTAACAACATCTCCAACTATGCACACTTTTCATCTAAAATCAGTTACTGTGCTCAAGCCACACTGAATTTTATTTTACATTTTTTATTTTAAAAAATTTTTTATTAACATAAATGTTTTATTAGCCCCAGGGGTACAGGTCTGTGAGTCTCCAGGTTTACACACTTCAGAGCACTCACCATAGCACATACCTTCCCCAATGTCCATAACCCTACAACCTTCTCCCTAGCCCCCTACCCCAGCAATCCTCAGTTTGTTTTGTGAGATTAAGAGTCTCTTATGGTTTGTCTCCCTCCTGATCCCATCTTGTTTCATTTATTCTTTTCCTACTCCCCAAACCCCCCATGCTGTCTCTCAACTTTCTTATATCAGAGAGATCATATGATAATTGTATTTCTCTAATTGACTTATTTTGCTAAGCATAATACCCTCTAGTTCCACCCATGTCATTGCAAATGGCAAGATTTTGTTTCCTTTGAAGGCTGTGTAGTATTCCATTATATATATGTACACCACATCTTCTTTATCCATTCATCTGTTGATGGACACCTAGGTTCCTTCCATAGTTTGGTTATTGTGTACAGTTGCTATAAACATCTGGGTGCATGTGCCCCTTAAGATCACTACATTTGTATCTTTAGGGTAAATACCCAGTAGTGTAATTACCGGGTCGTAGGGTAGCTCTACTTTAAACTTTTTGAGGAACCTCCATGCTGTTTTCCAGAGTGGCTGCACCAGCTTGCATTCCCACCAACAGTGTAGAAGTGTTCCCCTTTCTCCACATCCTTGTCAGCATCTGTCATTTCCTGATTTGTGAATTTAAGCCATTCCGACTGGTGTGAAGTGGTATCTCATTGTGGTTTTGATTTGTATTTCCCTGATGCCAAGTGATATGGAGCACTTTCTCATGTGTCTGTTGGCCATCTGGATGTCTTTGCAAAAATGTCTGTTCATGTCCTCTGCCCATTTCTTGATTGGATTCTTTGTTCTTTGGGTGTTGAGTTTGATAAGTTCTTTATAGATTTTGGATACTAGCCCTTTATCTGATATGTCGTTTACAAATATCTTCTCCCATTCTGTCAGTTGTCTTTTGGTTTTGTTAACTGTTTCCTTTGCTGTGAAAAAGCTTTTATCTTGATGAAGTCCCAATAGTTCATTTTTGCCCTTGCTTCCCTTGCCTCTGGCGATGTTCCTAGGAAGAAGTTGCTGTGGCTGAGGTCGAAGAGGATGCTGCCTGTGTTCTCCTCAAGGATTTTGATGGATTCCTTTCTCACATTGAGGTCCTTCATCCATTTTGAGTTTATTTTCATGTGTGGTTTAAGGAAATGGTTCAGTTTCATTTTTCTGCATGTGGCTGTCCAATTTTCCCACATCATTTGTTGAAGAGACTGTCTATTTTCCATTGGACATGCTTTCCTGCTTTGTCAAAGATTAGTTGACCATAGAGTTGAGGGTCTATTTCTGGGCTCTCTATTCTGTTCCATTGATCTATGTGTCTGTTTTTGTTGCAGTACCATACTGTCTTGATGATGACAGCTTTGTAATAGAGCTTGAAGTCTGGAATTGTGATGCCACCAACATTGGCTTTCTTTTTCAACATTCCTCTGGCTATTCGAGGTCTTTTCTGGTTCCATATAAATTTTAGAATTCTTTGTTCCATTTCCTTGACAAAAATGGATGGGATTTTGATAGGGATTGCATTAAATGTGTAGACTGCATAGACATTTTCACAATATTTGTTCTTCCAATCCATGAGCATGGAACATTTTTCCATTTCTTTATGTCTTCCTCAATTTCTTTCACGAGTACTTTATAGTTTTCTGAGTATAGATTCTTTGCCTCTTTGGTTAGGTTTATTCCTCGGTATCTCAACCATTCCTAGGTAGGGTTTTGGGTGCAATTGTAAATGGGATTGACTCCTTAATTTCTCTTTCTTCTGTCTTGTTATTAGTGTAAAGAAATGCAACTGATTTCTATGCATTGATTTTACATCCTTACATGTTGCTGAATTCCTGTATGAGTTCTAGAAGTTTTGAAGTGGAGTCTTTTGGGTTTTCCACATATAATATCATATTATCTGCAAAGAGTGATAGTTTGACTTCTTCTTTGCCGATTTGGATGCCTTTAATTTCCTTTTGTTGTCTGATTGCTGAGGCTAGGACTTCTAGTACTATGTTGAATAGCAGTGGTGATGGACATCCTGCCATGTTCCTGACCTTAACGGAAAAGCTCTCAGTTTTTCTCCATTGAGAATGATATTTGCGGTGGGTTTTTCAGAGATGGATTTGATGATATTCAGCTATGTAGCCTCTATCCCTATACTTTGCAGAATTTTAATCAGGAAAGGATGCTGTACTTTGTCGAATGCTTTTTCAGAATCTATTGAGAGTATTATATGGTTCTTGTTCTTTCTTTTATTAATGTGTTACATTGATTTTCAGATGTTGAACCAACCTTGCAGCCCTGGAATAAATCCCACTCGGTCATGGTGAATAATCCTTTTAATGTACTGTTGAATCCTATTGGTTAGTATTTTGGTGAGAATTTTCACATCTGTGTTCATCAAGGATATTGGTCTGTAATTCTCTTTTTTGATGGGATCATTGTCTGGTTTTGGGATCAAGGTAATGCTGGCCTCATAAAATGAGTTTGGAAGTTTTCCTTCCATTTCTATTTTTTGGAACAGTTTCAGGAGAAAAGGAATTAATTCTTCTTTAAATGTTTGGTAGAATTCCCCTGGAAGCTGTCTGGCCCTGGGCTCTTGTTTGTTTGGAAATTTTTGATGACTGCTTCAGTCTCCTTACTGGTTATGGGCCTGTTCAGGTTTTCTATTTCTTCCTGGTTCAGTTATGGTAGTTTATAAGTCTCTAGGAATGCATCCATTTCTTCCAGATTGTCATATTTGCTGGTGTATAGTTGCTCATAATATGTTCATATAATTGTTTCTATTTCTTCTGTGTTGGTTTTGATCTCTCCTCTTTGATTCATAATTTTATTTATTTGGGTCCTTTCTCTTTTACTTTGGATAAGTCTGACCAGGGGTTTATCAATCTTGTTAATTCTTTCAAAGAACCAGCTCCTAGTTTCGTTGATTTGTTCTATTGTTCTTTTGGTTTCTATTTCATTGATTTCTGCTCTGATCTTTATTATTTCTCTTCTCCTGCTGGGTTTAGACTTTCTTTGTTGTACTTCCTCCTGATCCTTTAGGTGTAGGGTTAGGTTGTGTATTTGAGACCTTTCTCGTTTCCTGACAAAGGCTTGTATCACTATGTATTTTCCTCTCAGGACTGCCTTCGCTGTGGCCTGCAGATTTTGAACTGTTGTGTTTTCATTATCATTTGTTTCCATGAATTTTTTCAAATCTTCTAAATTTCCTGGTTGACCCATTCATTCTTTAGAAGGATGCTCTTTGGTCTCCATGTATTTGGGTTCTTTCCAATTTTCCTCTTGTAATTGAGTTCTAGCTTCAGAGCATTGTGGTCAGAAAATATACAGGGAATGGTCCCAGTCTTTTGATATCAGTTGAGACCTGATTTATGACCCAGGATGTGATCTATTCTGGAGAATGTTCCGTGTGCACTAGAGAAGAATGTGTATTCTGTTGCTTTGGGATGGAATGTTCTGAATATATCTGTGATGTCCATCTGGTCCAGTATGTCATTTAAGGCCATAATTTCCTTGCTGATCTTTTGCTTGGATGATCTGTCCATTTCAGTGAGGGGAGTGTTAATCTCACCTACTATTATTGTATTATTGTCAATGTGTTTCTTTGATTTTGTTATTAATTGGTTTATATAGTTGGTTGTTCCCATGTTAGGGGCATAGATATTTAAAATTGTTAGATCTTCTTGCTGGACAGACCTTTTGAGTATGATGTAGTGTCCTTCCTCATCTCTTATTATAGTCTTTGGCTTAAAATCTACTTGATCTGATATAAGGATTGCCACCCCAGCTTTCTTTTGATATCCATTAGCATGGTAAATTGTTTTCCACCCCCTCACTTTAAATCTGGAGGTGTCCTCGGGTCTAAAATGAGTTTCTTGTAGACAGCATATTGATGTTTTTTTTATCCATTCTGATACCCTGTGTCTTAGAATGGGGCATTTAGCCCATTTACGTTCAGGGTAACTATTGAGAGATATGAATTTCATGCCACTGCTTTGCCTGTAAGGTGACTATTATTGTATATTGTCTCTGTTCCTTTCTGGTCTACTACTTTTAGGGTCTCTCTTTGCTTAGAGGACCCACTTCAATATTTCCTGTAGAGCTGGTTTGTTTACAAATGCTTTTAGTTTTTGTTTGTCCTGGAAGCTTTTTTGTTTGTATTTTTGTTTTTTAATTTTATTTTTTTATAAACATATATTTTTATCCCCAGGGGTACAGGTCTGTGAATCGCCAGGTTTACACACTTCACAGCACTCACCATAGCACATACCCTCCCCAATGTCCGTAACCCCACCCCCCCTCTCCCAACCCCCCTCCCCCCATCAACCCTCAGTTTGTTTTGTGAGATTAAGAGTCACTTATGGTTTGTCTCACTCCCAATCCCATCTTGTTTCATCTACTCTTCTCCTACCCCCTTAACCCCCATGTTGCATCTCCTCTCCCTCATATCAGGGAGATCATATGATAGTTGTATTTCTCCGATTGACTTATTTCGCTAAGCATGATACCCTCTAGTTCCATCCACGTTGTCGCAAATGGCAAGATTTCATTTCTTTTGATGGCTGCATAGTATTCCACCGTGTATACATACCACATCTTCTTTATCCATTCGTCTGTTGATGGACATCTAGGTTCTTTCCATAGTTTGGCTATTGTAGACATTGCTGCTATAAACATTCGGGTGCACGTGCCCCTTCGGATCACTATGTTTGTATCTCTAGGGTGAATACCCAGCAGTGCAATTGCGGGGTCATAGGGTAGTTCTATTTTCAACATTTTGAGGAACCTCCATGCTGTTTTCGAGAGTGGTTGCACCAGCTTGCATTCCCACCAACAGTGTAGGAGGGTTCCCCTTTCTCCGCATCCTCGCCAGCATCTGTCATTTCCTGACTTGTTAATTTTAGCCATTCTGACTGGTGTGAGGTGGTATCTCATTGTGGTTTTGATTGTATTTCCCTGCTGCCGAGTGATATGGAGCACTTTTTCATGTGTCTGTTGGCCATCTGGATGTCTTCTTTGCAGAAATGTCTGTTCATGTCTTCCGCCCATTTCTTCCTTGGATTATTTGTTCTTTGGGTGTTGAGTTTGCTAAGTTCTTTATAGATTCTGGACACTAGCCCTTTATCTCATATGTCATTTGCAAATATCTTCTCCCATTCTGCCAGTTGTCTTTTGGTTTTGTTAGCTGTTTTCTTTGCTGTGCAAAAGCTTTTGATCTTGATAAAATCCCAATAGTTCATTTTTGCCCTTGCTTCCCTTGCCTTTGGCAATGTTCCTAGGAAGATATTGTTGCAGCTGAGGTCGAAGAGGTTGCTGCCTGTTTTCTCCTCAAGGATTTTGATGGATTCCTTTCTCACATTGAGGTCCTTCATCCATTTTGAGTCTATTTTCGTGTGTGGTGTAAGGAAACGATCCAACTTCATTTTTCTGCATGTGGCTGTCCAATTTTCCCAACACCATTTATTGAAGAGGCTGTCTTTTTTCCACTGGACATTCTTTCCTGCTTTGTCAAAGATTAGTTGACCATAGAGTTGAGGGTCTATTTCTGGGCTCTCTATTCTGTTCCATTGATCTCTGTGTCTGTTTTTGTGCCAGTACCATGCTGTCTTGATGATGACAGCTTTGTAATAGAGCTTTAAGTCCGGAATTGTGATGCCACCAACTTTGGCTTTCTTTTTCAATATTCCTTTGGCTCTTCGAGGTCTTTTCTGGTTCCATATAAATTTTAGGATTATTTGTTCCATTTCTTTGAAAAAAAAATGGATGGTACTTTGATAGGAATTGCATTAAATGTGTAGATTGCTTTAGGTAGCATAGACATTTTCACAATATTTATTCTTCCAATCCAGGAGCATGGAACATTTTTCCATTTCTTTGTGTCTTCCTCAATTTCTTTCATGAGTACTTTATAGTTTTCTGTGTATAGATTCTTAGTCTCTTTGGTTAGGTTTATTCCTAGGTATCTTATAGTTTTGGGTGTAAGTGTAAATGGGATTGACTCCTTAATTTCTCTTTCTTCTGTCTTGTTGTTGCTGTAGAGAAATGCAACTGATTTCTGTGCATTGATTTTATATCCTGACACTTTACTGAATTCCTGTCCAAGTTCTAGCAGTTTTGGAGTGGAGTCTTTTGGGTTTTCCACATATAGTATCATATCATCTGCGAAGAGTGATAGTTTGACTTCTTCTTTGCCAATGTGGATGACTTTAATTTCCTTTTGTTGTCTGATTGCTGAGGCTAGGACTTCTAGTACTATGTTGAATAGCAGTGGTGATAATGGACATCCCTGCCATGTTCCTGACCTTAGCAGAAAAGCTTTCCGTATTTCTCCATTGAGAGTGATATTTGCAGTGGGTTTTCCATAGATGGCTTTGATAATATTGAGGTATGTGCCCTCTATCCCTATACTTTGAAGTGTTTTGATCAGGAAGGGATGCTGTACTTTGTCAAATGCTTTTTCAGCATCTATTGAGAGTATCATATGGTTCTTGTTCTTTCTTTTATTAATGTGTTGTATCACATTGATTGTTTTGAGGATGTTGAACCAACCTTGCAGCCCTGGAATAAATCCCACTTGGTCGTGGTGAATAATCCTTTTAATGTACTGTTGGAGCCTATTGGCTAGTATTTTGGTGAGAATTTTTGCATCTGTGTTCATCAAGGATATTGGTCTGTAGTTCTCTTTTTTAATGGGATCCTTGTCTGGTTTTGGGATCAAGGTGATGCTGGCCTCATAAAATGAATTTGGAAGTTTTCCTTCCATTTCTATTTTTTGAAACAGTTTCAGGAGAATAGGAATTAGTTCTTCTTTAAATGTTTGGTAGAATTCCCCCGGGAAGCCGTCTGGCCCTGGGCTTTCGTTTGTTTGGAGATTTTTGATGACTGTTTCAATCTCCTTACTGGTTATGGGTCTGTTCAGGCTTTCTATTTCTTCCTGGTTCATTTGTGGTAGTTTATATGTCTCTAGGAATGCATCCATTTCTTCCAGCTTGTCAAATTTGTTGGCGTAGAGTTGCTCATAGTATGTTCTTATAATTGTCTGTATTTCGTGTTAGTTGTGATCTCTCCTCTTTCATTCATGATTTTATTTATTTGGGTCCTTTCTCTTTTCTTTTTGATAAGTCTGGCCAGGGGTTTATCAATCTTATTAATTCTTTCAATTAACCAGCTCCTAGTTTCGTTGATTTGTTCTATTGTTTTTTTCGTTTCTATTTCATTGATTTCTGCTCTGATCTTTATGATTTCTCTTCTCCTGCTGGGTTTAGGGTATCTTTCTTGTTCTTTCTCCAGCTCCTTTAGGTGTAGGGTTAGGTTGTATACCTGAGACTTTTCTTGTTTCTTGAGAAAGGCTTGTACCGCTCTATATTTTCCTCTCAGGACTGCCTTTGTTGTGTCCCACAGATTTTGAACCATTGTGTTTTCATTATCATTTGTTTCCATGAATTTTTTTCAATTCTTCTTTAATTTCCTGGTTGACCCATTCATTCTTTAGAAGGATGCTGTTTAGTTTCCATGTATTTGGGTTCTTTCCAAATTTCCTCTTGTGATTGAGTTCTAGCTTCAGAGCATTGTGGTCTGAAAATATGCAGGGAATGATCCCAATCTTTTGATACCGGTTGAGACCTGATTTAGGACCGAGGATGTGATCGATTCTGGAGAATGTTCCATGTGCACTAGAGAAGAATGTGTATTCTGTTGCTTTGGGATGGAATGTTCTGAATATATCTGTGATGTCCATCTGGTCCAGTGTGTCATTTAAGGCCTTTATTTCCTTGTTGATCTTTTGCTTGGATGATCTGTCCATTTCAGTGAGGGGAGTGTTAAAGTCCCCTACTATTATTGTATTATTGTCGATGTGTTTCTTTGATTTTGTTATTAATTGGTTTATATAGTTGGCTGCTCCCATGTTAGGGGCATAGATATTTAAAATTGTTAGATCTTCTTGTTGGACAGATCCTTTGAGTATGATGTAGTGTCCTTTTTCAACTCTTATTATAGTCTTTGGCTTAAAATCTACTTGATCTGATATAAGGATTGCCTCTCCTGCTTTCTTCTGATGTCCATTAGCATGGTAAATTCATTTCCACCCCCTCACTTTAAATCTGGAGGTGTCTTCGGTTTTAAAATGAGTTTCTTTTAGGCAACATGTAGATGGGTTTTGTTTTTTTATCCATTCTGATACCCTGTGTCTTTTGTTTGGGGCATTTAGCCCATTAACATTCAGGGTAACTATTGAGAGATATGAATTTAGTGCCATTCTATTGCCTGCAAGGTGACTATTATTGTATATTGTCTCTGTTCCTTTCTGATCTACTACTTTTAGGCTCTCTCTTTGCTTAGAGGACCCACTTCAATATTTCCTGTAGAGCTGGTTTGGTGTTTGTAAATTCTTTCAGTTTTTGTTTGTCCTGGAAGCTTTTAATCTCTCCTTCTATTTTCAATGATTGCCTAGCTGGATATAGTATTCTTGGCTGCATGTTTTTCTCGTTTAGTGCTCTGAATCTATCATGCCAGCTCTTTCTGGCCTGCCAGGTCTCTGTGGATAAGTCTGCTGCCAATCTAATATTTTTACCATTGTATGTTACAGACTTCTTGTCCCAGGCTGCTTTCAGGATTTTCTCTTTGTCACTAAGACTTGTAAATTTTACTATTAGGTGACGGGGTGTGGACCTATTCTTATTGATTTTGAGGGGGGTTCTCTGAACCTCCTGGGTTTTGATGCTTGTTCCCTTTGCCATATTGGGGAAATTCTCTCCAATAATTCTCTCCAATATACCTTCTGCTCCCCTCTCTCTTTCTTCTTCTTCTGGAATCCCAATTATTCTAATGTTGTTTCGTCTTATGGTGTCACTTATCTCTCGAATTCTGCCCTCGTGGTCCAGTAGCTGTTTGTCCCTCTTTTGCTCAGCTTCTTTATTCTCTGTCATTTGGTCTTCTATATCGTTATTTCTTTCTTCTGCCTCATTTATCCTAGCAGTGAGAGCCTCCATTTTTTATTGCACCTCATTAATAGCTTTTTTGATTTCAACTTGGTTAGATTTTAGTTCTTTTATTTCTCCAGAAAGGGCTTTTATATCTCCCGAGAGAGTTTCTCTAATATCTTCCATGCCTTTTTCGAGCCCGGCTAGAACCTTGAGAATCGTCATTCTGAACTCTAGATCTGACATATTACCAATGTCTGTATTGATTAGGTCCCTAGCCTTTGGTACTGCCTCTTGTTCTTTTTTTTGTGGTGAATTTTTCCGCCTTGTCATTTTGTCTAGATAAGAGTATATGAAGGAGCAAGTAAAATACTAAAATGGTGGCAACCACCCCAGGAAAATATGCTTTAGCCAAATCAGAAGAGATCCCAAATCGTGAGGGGGGTGAAAGGGGATAAAAAGAGGTTCAAAAAGGAAAAAAAAAAAAGAAACAATGAAAAAAAGAAAACCAATAAAGAAAAAATATAAAAAGGAAAAAAATATATATATATTAGATAAACTAGTTAAAAAACGTTAAAAAAGAAAAGGGTAAAAGTTAAAAAAATTTAGCAGAAGAAGAGAAAAAAAAATTGAAAAGGAAAAAAAATTAAATTAACTCCAGGGCTAAAGAAACATGGGGAGAAAGCCATGAGTTCCGTGCTTTGCTTTCTCCTCCTCTGGAATTCCACTGCTCTCTTTGGTATTGAAACTGCACTCTTTGGTAGGTGAACTAGGTCCTGGCTGGGTTTCTTATTGATCTTCTGGGGGAGGGGCCTGTTTTAGTGATTCTCAAGTGTCTTTGCCCCAGGCGGAATTGCACCACCCTTACCAGGGGCCAGGCTGAGTAATCCGCTCGGGTTTGCTTTCGGGAGCTTTTCTTCCCTGAGCGCTTTCTGTAGAGTTCCGGAGGACAGAAATGAAGATGGCGGCCTCCCAGTCTCCGGCCTGAGAGCCCGGGGCCCCACTCCTCGGTGTGCCCTCAGAGAACAGCGCCCAATTACTCCCGTCACCCTGGCCTCCGGCCGTGCTCCGAGCTGACTGAGCCTGCGACCGGTTCAAGGTAACCCCGAGCTTAGAGCTCACTCCTCGGCTCTGTGTCTGTAGCCGACTTCCCCGTTCTAATACCTGTAAGCTCTGCGACACTTAGACACCCCCGATCCTTCTGTGACCCTGCGGGATCTGAGGCCACGCTGACCCCGCGTGGGCTTCACCCCGGTTAAGCCTCTGGAGTGATGTCCCTCAGCGGAACAGACTTTTAAAGTCCTGGTTTTGTGCTCAGTTGCTCCGCCACTTGCCGGGACCTGGCCCCTCCCCCCGCAGTCTATCTTCCCGTCGCTTTGGATTCACTTCTCCACCAGTCCTACCTTTCAGAAAGTGGTTGATTTTCTGTTTCTAGAATTGCTGTTCTTCTCTTCAATCTCCCGTTGGATTTGTAGGTGTTTGCAATCTTTAGATAAGCTATCTAGCTGAACTCCCGCTACCTGAAGTAGTCTCAGCCTGCTACTTCTCCACCATCTTGACTCCCTGTTCTGAAAGCATTTTATCTCTCTCTCTATTTTCAGTAGTAGCCTAGCTGGATATAGTATTCTTGGCTGCATATTTTTCTTGTTTAGTGCTCTGAATATATCATGCCAGTTCTTTCTGGCCTGCCAGGTCTCTGTGGATAAGTACGCTGCCAATCTAATATTTTTACCATTGTATGTTACAGACTTCTTGTCCCAGGCTGCTTTCAGGATTTTCTCTTTGTCACTAAGACTCGTAAATTTTACTATTAGATGATGGGGTGTGTACCTATTCTTATTGATTTTGAGGGGTGTTCTCTGCACCTCCTGGATTTTGATGCTTGTTCCCTTTGCCATTTTAGGGAAATTCTCTACAATAATTCACTCCAATATACCTTCTGCTCCCCCTTCTCTTTCTTCTTCTGGAATCCCAATTATTCTAAAGTTGTTTCGTTTTATGGTATCACTTATCTTTCGAATTCTCCCCTCATGGTCTAGTAGTTTTTTGTCTCTCTTTTGTTCAGCTTCTTTATTCTCTGTCATTTGGTCTTCTATATCACTAATTCTCTCTTCTGCCTCATTTATCCTAGCAGTAAGAGCCTCCATTTTTTTATTGCACCTCATTAATGGCTTTTTGATTTCTGCTTGGTTAGATTTTAGTTCTTTTATTTTTCCAGAAAGTGCTTTTATTTCTCCAGACAGGTATTCTCTAATATTTTCCATGCCTTTTTCGAGCCCAGCTAGCACCTTGAGAATCGTTATTCTGAACTCTAGATCTGACATATTACCAATGTCCATATTGATTTGTTCCCTAGCCTTCGGTACTGCCTCTTGCTCTTTTTCTTTTCGGTGAGTTTTTCAGTCTTGTCATTTTATCCAAGTAAGAATATATGAAGGAGAGAATAAAATACTAAAAGGGTGGCATATATCCCAGTAAAATGTGCTTTATCCAAATAAGAAGAGACCCCAAATCGTGGGGGGAAGAAAGGTGGTAAAAAGAAGTTCAGGAAAAAAATTGAGAAAAGAGAAAAAATATAAAAAATAAAAAATATATATTAGACTGGTGAATAGAACAGAGTCATCCACTTAATTTTGGAGCATTTTGGTCTCTTAGATGAAACTACCTACCAAAATTTTAAAGAATGAGTATATATATATATATATATATATATATATATATATATATATATGTGTGTGTGTATACACACACACACACACACACACGAAGGGTAAACACGATGAAGAGATGGAATATGACTATAAAGATGAAAAATTTTTAAAAAATATTCTAAAAAAGGAGTTGTTAAGATAAGTTGGTTGGGAGAATAAAGAAAAAGAAATTGGAGAGAATTTGCTCAGGCTGGAGACTAGAGCAAAGCCCTGTGCTACATTTAGGGTACATTTTGATCTATTAGAAGGTGTATTCCAAATTTTTTTAGAAGAAAAATCCCTCTGTGTATACAAAAAATAAAGTTAGATACAATGAAGTACAAAATATGACTATAATAATAAAGGGTCAAAAAGATTTTTTTCATGAAAGGTATTGTTAAGGTAAACTAGTTAAAAAAGGTAAAAAAGGAAAGAATAAAAGTTAGAAAACTTTTAGCATAAGAAAAAAATAAAATGAAAAAAATTAATTAACTTTGCAAGACTAAAGAATCATGGGGAGAAAGCCATGAATTCCATGCTTTGCCTTCTCTTCTCAGATTCTGCTGTTCACCTTCGTAAGTGAACTTGGTCTTGGCTGGATTTCTTGCTGATCTTCTGGGGTAGGGGCCTGTTGTAGTGATTCTCAAGTGTCTTTGTCTGAGTCTGAATTGCACCGCCCTTTACCAGGGGCCAGGCTAAGTAATCTGCTGGGGTTCACTTTTGGGAGTTTTTGTTCCATGAACAGTTTCTGTAGTGTTCTGGAAGACGGGAATGAAAATGGTGGCCTCCCAATCTCTGGCCTGAAGGAGCTGAGAGCTCAGGGCCCCACTCCTCAGTGCGCCCTCCAAGAAAAGCACTTAATCACTCCCATCTCCCTGGCCACCGGCCAGGCTCCGAGCTCACCTGGCCTGTGACCAAGCGTTTCTGTCTCTGGCACACAGCCCTGTCTGGTGTCTCCAAACCCAGCAGATCCCTGCACTCGTCCAGGGGGGGTCTCCCCGGATCTTGTGGGATCCCTGCTCAAAGAGCAGTGGTCTGACTGTGCGATGGATCACAGTTTAAGGTAACCCCCCAGTTGAGAGCTCGCTCCTTGGCTCTGTCTCTGTAGCCGGCTTCCCCCCTCTAATACCTGCGAGCTCTGTGACACTCAGACTCTGCCGATCTTCTGTGAACCCATGGGACCTGAAACCATGCTGTTCCTGTGTGGGTTTCACCCCGGCTTAGCCTCTGGAGCGATGTCCCTCAGTGGAGCAGACTTTTAAAAAGTTCTGATTTTGTGCTCCATTGCTCCACCACTTGCCGGGAGCCGACCCCTCCCCCTGTGGTCTATCTTCTCATCGCTTTGGATTCACTTCTCCAGAGGTCCTACCTTTGAGAAAGTGGTTGATTTTCTGTTTCTAGAATTGCTGCTCTTCTTCTCTTTGCTCTCCTGTTGGATTTGTAGGTGTTCGGAATCGTTTGATAAAATATCTAGCTGATCTCCTGCTACCTGATGTCACCTCAGCCTGCTACTCCTCTGCCATCTTCCAATTATCCCAATTAGGTGATTTTGAGGCTCTGATCACATTTTTTAGTATTTTAAATTAAATTAAAATTTTTTATTTTATATTTTTATATTTTTAAAAAAAATTTATTTTTTTAAAATATTTTTACATTTTTATTTTATTTTTTGTGTTCCAAGATTCTGTTTATGCACCACAGCCAGTGCTCCATGCAATTCATGCCCTCCTTAATACTCACTGCCAGGCTCACCCATCCCCCCACCCCTTGCCCTCTAAAATCCCGTTTGTTTCTCGGAGTCCACAGTCTCTTATGGTTGGTCTCCCCCTCCAATTTCCCCCACTTCACTTTTCCTTCTCCTAATGCCCTCTGTGTTATTCCTTATGTTTCACAAGTAAGTGAAACCGTATGATAATTGACTTTCTCTGCTTGACTTACTTCACTCAGCATAATCTTGGGTGAACCATGATCTTTCACTCCTCCAAAGTCTGAAATTCACTTTGCTACTTTTCTACCTATTGCATTACTTCAAGGCCCAGCTCAAATGTTACCTCTTTTACAAGATCCTCTTCAGCCCCTCCAGACAGAATTAGCAGGTCCTCCTCATAGCACTTACTTGCATAATTCTACTTGTATTATAGTAACTGTTATTTTTCTCCTGCTGCACTAGTATGTTACATCTCGAAGATTCTTCCTACCACTTACCCACACATAGAAGAGAGGCCCCGCATTGGCTACTTGCCTATTTGCGAGGCCTCCCTGTCAGTCCTGATCCATTCCCAGTTTTCTGCAGTTTCTGAAGCTGTTCTATGTGTTTTCCTGTGGAAATTGATGGCTGGTTAAAGAAAGAGAATGATGCTAAATTCTTGTTATCTATAGTGGAATAAACTCTCTCTTCAAGAAGAGTGGACTCTGGAAACAGACTTCAGACTTTGAAACCTGGCTGTGCCGCATTAGTTTTGTGACATTGAGCTTGTCTCAGTCTTAGATTCCTTATCTATAAAATGAGACTAATAAGAGTTCACTACTTTATAGAGCAGTTTTGAAGATAATGGTGAGATAATCTTTGTGAAGCACTTAGAACAGGGCCTGGCACAGATAAAGTGCTCAAATAATGGTATCTGTTACCACCACCATCACTGTTATTATTATCTTCACCATTTTATCATTTTGTCAATAATAATTCAGCATATTCCAGAACGTAGAATTAGTTTCCCTTGGCAGAAGGTCTTGTTCAGAGTTCCCATTGCTGCTATCATTCCATTCCCTATTTCCTTGAGTCAGGAAATGATCCTTTCTCATGTGGAAAGTAGTGACCTCTCTGAGACTGTATATGTGGATCATCTTTATGAGATTTGACTTCCCTAAATGTATTGAGATGGTAACAATGCTGTTATGGCCTGTAGGGAACGGCCAACCCCTGTGGTGTCTTCTAAAGTAGAGCAGGGATAAAATTTCCTAGGGCCTTTCTACTAGAGGAAAGTATTCGAATAGAGACATGTAACTGAAGTTTTGGGCCTAAAAATATTTAGGCACATGAGAGAAGAAATTCATGTCACTGTTCACTTCATTGTTCTGAGAGGGTAAATGTGGTTAAGGTTACTCCTAAATGCTAGAGCTTTGCAGGTTACCTCAGGCTTAAGGCATGTCTAGTTGCACATGATCTAGTTAACATGGCTCCTTTGTGCTTATGCCCCTACTATTATTTGTGATCCTTTAGTAAATTTTTGCTTGAATGTTCTATTCTTACGGCAATTGTGCTAGAATTAATAAAAGCAGGACTATATACCTACTTTGGTACAGAGTAGGGAAACTATAGAGGGAATCCTTTTGGCCCTGATCCCTATAACGGTGGCAGCACTGATTGGTGACCGGTTCTCAAGGAGAAGAAAGTTCTCTGGGGGAGAAAGTCTTTGCAGCAAATCTTAGCCCTTCCTTCCCACATAAAATCTCTTGCTTCACTGCCCTTTTAGAGCATAATAGCATACATAATAACTATTATAGAGTGTTTATTGTGTCCCAGGCACTGAAATAAGTATACCATCTCATGTAACCCTCACTACAACCTCATGAAGTAGTTACTATTATTACTCCCACTTTACTGAGGAGAAAACTTGAGGTATAGAGAGATTATGAATTTGCTTAAGGTCCTACAGTTGATAAAAATCAGAACTGAGATTCAAACCTAGCTATCTGACTCCAAAGCCTGCATTTCTTTTAACATTTTACTATGGAGAGTTTCAAACATAAACCAAAGTTAAAAAAAAAAAAGTATAATGTACTCCCCATGTGCCTACCACCCAGCTTCAACATTTACACCAGTATGCCCATTCTTATTTCATCTGTATTCCTACCCATATCCCCAACCAAGACATCATGTATGTCATTTCATCCATAAATTTTTCAGTATATATCTCTAAAAGGTAAGGACTTTTTGAAACCAAAATTGAAATACCATCATCATACCTGAAAGAAAACAAAACAAAACAAACAGTAATTCCCTAAGAGTGCTATCTAGTCAATGTTCAAATTCTCCATATTTTTTAAAAATCAGGATCCAAAAAGATATATATATTACAACTGCTCAACATGTTTCTCAAGTCTCATTTAGCTAACGAGAACCTCTATTCTTAACTACTGCTCTCTGATCTAGGTTTTCTATTATGAAGAAATGTGACAGTTTCCTTACAGCAGGAGTTCTCAATCAGGGATTAACAGCTTTAAGGGACTCTATGAATCTCTTTAAATTAAAATTAGTTTTTAAAATTTTTCATGTATTTGTGTGTGTTAGTTTGGCTGTTATTAAAGTCTCAAAGCCTTAAGTAAGACTCATAACAATGGTAAAGTAGATACTATTGTCACAGAAAATTGTGGACCACAAAAACTAAGGGAGGAACATAAAGTGGCTAGTTGGAGGTTTCTTTATGAGGATGGAGAATGAAGTTAAATTCTGTTGTTTAATTTTAAATTTGAGAGATTTTAACAAATTACTTTTGAGAGAAATAGAAGTAGTTAAGGATTGACTGATGTCTCCTAAAAAGATCAGGATTATACTTGGGGACTCTTAAGACCCATCCATCCATCCATCTATCTATCTAGCTGTCTATCATCTATCTATTTATTTATAAATAATCTTATTTTATTTTTTCATTGTTCCAAGATTCATTGTTTATGTACCACACCCGGTACTCCATGCAATACGTGTTCTCCTTAATACCCACCACCTGGCTCCCCATCCCCTCATCCTTCTCTCCTTTAAAACCCTCAATTTGTTTATCAGAGTCCACAGTCTCTCATGGTTCATCTACCCCTCCTATTTCCCCCTTCGTTTTTCCCTTCCTTCTCCTAATGTCCTCCATGTTATTCTTTATGCTCCACAAGTAAGTGAAACCCTATGATAATTGACTTTCTCTGCTTGACTTATTTTACTCGGTATAATCTCCTCCAGTCCCATCCATGTTGATACAAAAGTTGGGTATTCATCCTTTCTGATGGCTGAGTCATATTCCATTGTATATATGGACCACATCTTCTTTATCCATTCATCTGTTGAAGGACATCTTGGCTCTTTCCACAGTTTAGCAATTGTGGCCATTGTTGCTATGAACATTGGGTACATATGGCCCTTCTTCTCACTAAATTACATATCCCTTTGAATAAAGCATCTTGGTATATTATGGTTTTACTAAGTTGTGGTGAAAATCAAACTCTCATCTTGTACTGAATTCCCTATTTGATGGGATCTGTGACTCCACATGGGTTGGGGTAGGTAGAAACTGATTTTGCAAGTTATCAGTGATTTGTTCCACAATAATAGCTCCATTGAGTATGTGTAAAATTTTTCAATATTATATGTGCATTTATAAAAATGAAATGGTAATAAAGTTAGCATTAATCTTCCCTCTTTGCACCACCTTTTCCTAGATGAAATCCAACATCAAACACCCAATGGTATTATCACCAGCAGTATAGAACCCCCGAGGCTACCACAATACCCCAAATTGCCTATTCAGAGGAGTGGGGAAGCTGACACTGGGAGGAAGTCTCCAAGCAACTGGCCTGTTTCAGATGGCAAGTTGGAGTCCTGTCCTGAAGTGGATGTGGGGAAGCTGGTGTCTAGACTGCAGGATGGTGGGACCAAGGCCATACCAAAGTCCACCAATGGACCTGTGCCAGGCTCTGGGCCCACAAAAGTCCCCTCTTTCCACATAAAGAGACCAGCTCCTCGGCCCCTGGCTCACCACAAGGAGGGTAAGTGCTTGGGAATTCCATTGGAATCAGAATTGAAACCAGCTATTTTGCATCTTAAGATCTTTCTGAGGTTGGAGATAATTAAATAGGAATCTAGTTCCAATTTATTGTCACTAATATTGGAATTGTGGGTAAGAACATAAAAACCATTCACAATAATCACTAGAGTGTAAAGCTAATGAGGGTGGGGATTTGGGACCTGCTTTATTTACCTCTTTATCCCAAGTACTTAGAACAATGTTTGACTGTCACAAGGTAAGCCCTAATTGTTTGTAAAATAAATTGATAATAATATTTTTATCAATGTTATTATTGCTGCTATTGCCATTGAATATCTACTGTGTCCCTGACACTGTACTAGATTTTGACAAATTATTTCTGATCCTCAAAACCTTACTGTGAAGAATACATTACTCTTTTTCTTTCCTACTAGAAAACTGAGGATCCTAGAGCTAACTAAGGTGACTTGCCAAAGGTTCACAGTTACTAACTGGCAGAGCTGGAATCTCAGTCTTACCAAGTGTGGCAGGTACCAAAACCTGTGTTATTTCCAATAATTCAGAACTATCGATTCATATAAGAAGCTTTGAAATTCATGAACTGGTGGTTTCTCATTTTCACTTTTCAGATTAGTCAAAATAGGGACAAACGGGCACAACTTCTGCAAAACTCCTGACTTTCTAAATTACAAATCCAAGATGTGGCTGACTTTGGTAAATTTAATTGAAGACTCATGCTTGGAGGTTGGGACTAATCCAGAGGGTATCTGGAGGGTGGTACATAATTCTATGAAGATAATATGATATAATGGACAGAATATAGACTTTGATATCACAAAAGCTCAGACCCAAATTGTGACTCTTTTACTTTCTAGCTAGATGACCTTCTAAAAATGTGCCTTGATTTTTATCCTATCTTGTTCCAGAAAGGATTTAAGGCTTTCACAATATAGAAAATATAAGAACTTAAAAATAGTAAGAATAATTTATTCAACAAGTGTTGAGTACTTGCTGTTTGTCTAGCCCCATTCTAGGTATTGAGGACATAAGAATGAATAAGACATACAAGGTCCCTATTCTCTTGAGACTTATATCGGGGCTTAGCAAACTATGATCTTAACTGAAAAATATCAAAAGAAAAATAATATATCATGACACATGAAAATTATATGAAATTCAAATTTCTGTGCCCATCAACAGATGCACACCACTTCATTTACATATTGTGTAAAGCTACTTTCACACTATAACAGCAGAATTAAGTAGTAGCAACAGAGATCTTATTGCCTACAAGTCCTAAAATATTAACTATTTGATACTTTACAGAAAATGTTTGCTGACTTCTAGATTCTAGAGAGTGCAGGTGAGAAAAAATGAAGCCAAGAGAAGGGGAAAAAAGGTAGGATAGTAGGGATATGGAAATAATGAAGTTAGTACACAAAATGTTTGCTGTGAAGCCTTACACACTTGCCAGAACAGTGTCACAGATTTGGCTCCAAACTTTCTAGAGAAAATGAAAAGAGAAAGAACTTAATAGTCATATAAATCCATGGTCTTAAGGTAATAATAAGCAAGTTGTTAAAAAAAAAACACAACTCATCCATTTTTGAAGCCAGAGAATACTTCTAAGAAGCATTTTATCTCAAGGTTTGTTGCATATGGGCTGATGACATTGTCTCCGGTCACAATTCAGTAAAATCTATTCTATGGGAGTCTGATAAGATTTCCACTAAGTAACTGACTAGGAATTCTTTGGCTTGACCCAGTGATGCATCTGTCTGTATGATTAAGTTATTTAAGATCTGTGCACCTTGGTTTCTATATCTGTAAATAGGATTAACAGCTCATCCCACAGAACTATTGCTAAGATTGAAAGAAATAACAAAATATCTGCCATATAACCAATATTCAAAATATGTTATTAATTCCCTTTCTCTGCCTTCCTCTTCCTAAGATTTTTCTATTCAGGAAAATAGCCAACTAAAACCAGACTTCTGTGTAGACACAGTTTCAAATTATAGGTCATGTGTTGACCTTCACATCAATTTGTTAGGGAGTTGGGTAACTCAAATTATATTCATCACAGTGAAGTTTGTCTTGCCTGCTGCCAAGCCTTGAGGTCAGCTAGATCCTAGAAGTTTAGCACACACAGTAATTTAGCCCTCTTTCCATCATCTACTGCGAAGTTAAATTCCAGATGCATTCCCCCTTCCCCTTTCTCCACAGTCCTGCTCCAGACTTCTGGCAACAAGTAACAGTTTCACTTAATGTAAGTACTGATCTTACTGTCCAGTACCAACCAGAATATCTAAATTTGGGCCACATCATTGCCTGGTTTTGCTTTCTATCTTAAATAAGTCAGCAACAGTCTAGTGTGATGCAGTTTTTCTCAAGGTGCCATGCCTCCAGCCTTAGCTACAGAAGACAGAACTGAGGTAGTGGTTCTGGCCTTGGTGGAAAATCAGCCAAACTTCTGCCTCCTTTTTTTTCAAGATTTTATTTAAATTCTAGTTAGTTAACATATAGTGTAACATTCATTTTTGGAGTAGCATTTAGTGATTCATCATTCACATATAATACCTAGTGCTCATCACAAGTGCCCTCCATAATATCCATTACCCATTTAGCCCATACCCCCCACACACCTGCCCTGCAGCAACCATAGTTGAGAGTCTCTTTTATGGTTTGCCTCTCTCTTTGTTTCCCCCTATGTTCATCTGCCTTGTTTCTTAAATTCCACATATGACTGAAATCATATGGTACTTGTCTTTCTCTGACTTATTTCACTTAGCCTAATATGCTCTAGATCTACCCACATCATTGAAATGGCAGGGTTTCAGTTTTTTTGATAACTGAGTAATATTCCATTGTATATATATATATACCATGACTTCTTTTTCCATTCATCAGTCAATGGACATTTGGGATCTTTCCATAATTTGGCAACTATTTATAATGCTGCTATAACAATCAGTACCCTAGAGGAGAACACAGGTAGAAACCTCTTGGACATTGGCCATAGCAGCTTCTTACTAGATAAGTCTCTGTAGTTGCCTCTTTGAAGTTTGCTCACTCCTCACCGCTTTCTCCCTCCCTTCCTCCCCATTTTGGCTGTCACTCCAGTGACAGATTCCAGGCATCAGAACAGATATCAGTTAAGAAAATGCTATAAACAGCTCTGTCCTGACATATAACTGGTAGTTGTTAGCTCCCAGTGCTGGCCAGCAGCCTGAATGACAGTCAGAGGGAAGGAACTGCCACCTGAGCTGACCCACTCTGCACCTTCCAGTTGTCACTCCATTTCAGCTCTTTTGTTCAGAGCTTTACCTACATGTCAAGAGCCAGTGCAAGGCCTCATTGCTTTAGTGATCCAACTGTGCCGCTGTCTTGTCTTACATCTCCATCCCTTGTATCAGTCCAGCATTTGAGTGGACTTGATATTCTTTACATTTTTCCTCAGCAATTAAAAATAGCAAACACAAGCTGGGTGTTAAATTACATTGTTCTATGGCAGTCGGCTTAAAATAAAATCAAAATTGTTTGCTGTTATAATTTTGTCAAGGACTTTTTTCTGTTCCAGACGTAGAACTGGATACTTTCTCTTTTTCTATTATATCTAATTATGAGAAACCTATGAGATAGTTTCTTTTCTCTTCATTTCACATTTATTTCCCCATTAAGGAAAAACTGAGGCTTAGAGAAGTGAAACAACTTTACAGAGTCACTGACGTTGTAAGATAGGGAGATAGAGCTTGAACTTTGGCTTCTTGAGTATCACATTTTTATTTCTTAAACAGCTTTAGCTATCTTCTCCTTTATATTTTCTAAGAAGCATTAGCTGTTAAGAGAGAAAAATTATACAAGCCAATATCCTGTCCTCTCTTGATATCACTGCTTCTAACCAGGCTTGGCTTTGAAGAGGACTTTTCTCTAGTTTCTACAAAGGGACTTAGGACTTTCCTTTTGAGAATAAGGTGGGGAAGATATCTACTTACCTGCATTTGTTCATTTATTCAGGCATAGTGCTATGCAATGGGAGAGAAAGAGATGAAAGGCCATGCATGGTCTCTGCCCTCTAGAGGTTCATGGCGAGGCTGACATGTAAGCAACCAGTCCCAATCCAGTATGACCCATGTTCTGATGGGGGTGAGAATAAATTCCTGTTGGAGTATGGGGCAGGGAGCCCTTCACTCTGCCTTAGGTTCTGAGATAAAAGTGAAGGATATAACTACACTGGAAACCTGTAATATATGTGCTTAGGAACACTTCTTAGCTCTTTCTTCTGCCTTGACTAGAGAGAAAAGACTTCATTCTGATGGTGTCATTCTGATGGTGTGTTCTAGGATTTGGAGAAAGCATGCTTGTAAGGCCTTGCTCAGCCACAGGGCCATTAATTCTCCACTATGGTAACTATTTCAATGAGTAGCATTTGCATCTGCTCCAGAGGTAGTAGAAACAGACTTGTTCTTGAAATAATTGGTTGTGCTGGCCTCATTCACATTTGGTTGTTTGGATTCATTATGCTTTAAAATCTGCTGCATTTGGTTTTAATTCTCTGCCTTTCTTAGAGCCTAACTCCCAAGTGATCCAAAAGAGTAATTAGTGGCTACAGGAGTAGAGAGGCTTTCAGGTGAGCATGGCAGAATTTCCTAGAAAGTAAGAGCTGATTTTAGAAAATTGGAAGAATGTACAAGTAGAAAGAACCACTCCTTATCATGCTGTTAGGTTGGGTGTAGATGAATATAAGAAAATATCGGAGAAAGTTGCTTAAAGTGATTTCGTAGTACCTCATGAGGTACTAAGAAATCAATAAGTGCTAAGATTGGCTATGGTCATTTTACAGAGAAAGGGGAGGGAGAGAAGAGTTTGGGCTGGAGAGGGAGGTCAAATTTGTAGTAAAAGTCATGTTGTGGACCAAATTGAAAAGGAAATTAAGGGGATGTACAGTTTGGTAGAGAGATCACAGGCTCAGAAGGCTTAGTGAAGTCTCAGATTTGACAGGCTTCAAATTGGAAGTTGGAAAGGCTTCAGAGTTTCCCAGATATGATTGTGAATCCTAGCTCTGCCTCAGAGGTGTGGGACCTTTGGCAAGCCACAACCACTCTAAGTCTTAGTATTATTTATAAAATGAAGATAATAATTATGCCCATGAGATTATTGCAACAATGGAATAAGGTATCCATTTGCTTGGCACATAATGAGTACTCAGTAAGTGGTAGCAGTTGTTTTGCTTTTACAGGAAGCTAAATACTAGCTACATAATCTAAGGTAAACTTAACTTCTTTCAGCTAGTTTTATTAACTATAAATGGGGACAATGGCTACATTGTAGGAAACATTTTTGTGGGTATAAATTAAGATTAGGTATAGAAAACATTTATACAGTAATACAATAGAAGTTCAAAGAGTGATGTTACTGGATGGGTAACAACCTCTCAGGAAATGGCAGCCATAGAAGATGGTACATGTTTACTCTTTTGTATTTAGGAGCCTATGAGAAGCCTCAAGCATAGATGTCATCAAAGAGCTCAGAGCTACTCTTTCCACCCTTGAACTTTTTCTGACCTTGCCAAACACTGAGAAAGAGGAGGGCCATTGTTGAAGGGAAGGGACAAGGAAGGATTTTTAGCCATCCCTCAAGGTCCACTTCAAGTCCTATTCTTTCCATGAAGCCTTCTGCTCCAGGGAACTCTACCTTACCTCATTTCTTCTGACATTCAAGTTTGACCCTTTAATGTGGATGCTGAGTTACAGTATTCACACTTATTTCCCAAATGTATGACTTCATTGTCCAATTCTGTTTTAAGCCCCTGGAGGGCAAGGTCTATGTCATATCACTAAGACTGGGCACGAAAGCCCTCAAGAAACACAGCATATTGAAAACCTTTCAATTTAGGTTTCAGAATAGCCCTGAAGTTTGGCAATATCATCTTTGTATGTGTCGAAGATGTCACAAGTGGGAACTTAAAAAAGAAGACCTCTTTATGTTGTCCTTCTATTGGACTGAAGTACATCATTTTTTACTCAATATTTATTGAATATCAGTTATGTGCAAAGCAATTTACTTGGGCTTTTAGTGACTACAGAGATGAATTCCACCTGGATCTTGCCATCAGGTTGCTTCCATTATAATAGGGGACATAGAGCCACCAAAACAAAGAGCACTGATTCAAAGTACAAGATGATTAGCACCTTAGGAGTCAGAGAAAAGACTTTGGAGCATCTTAGTCTTGGAGCACTTAAACTGAATCTTAATAGATGATGTAAATTTAGGCATGTGGGAATAGGGTAAAGGGAACCTGGGGAAAATATAATCAATTGTGAAACATGTATATGGAACAACAAATAATACTGTTTGTGTGGACTGTAGGATATGTGAAGAGAAATAGTGGAAAGGTAAATCACAAAGATCAGTTGAAGTCAAGTGGAAGAGGAGAGTGACTTCCAGGTTAAAAATGATTGAGTTTATTCTGCAGGCAACAGGGAACTATGTAGTCTAAATCTAAATCTATCTATCTATGAAGAGATTTTCTTCAGGCTGGTTAAGTACATGATCAGAACTGGCTTCTAAAGTATGCCAAAACAGCATTTAAAAGTCAGCAGGGAGAGATATAGGTCTATAGACTTATATCATGAACCCATTGATCTATGAAACAGTCCAAGTCCACATTTCACAGGTATTGAAGTGATCTTGTCAAGGTCATACAGCAAGTTAGTTTTAGTATTAAAACTGGAATCTAGCTCTCTTGACTCCCAGTTACATTACTCTTCCACCTCTGCCTCCTCATTGTGGTTTTACTGTGGCAAATTAGAGTTAAGAGAGAATAACACTGGAGTCTTTCAACCAAGAAACCCCTTTGCTGTGACTTCAAAGTTTGACTTGTAATGAATCATCAGTAAAGAGACTAATGTTTGTTTTCTAAGGCCTTGGTTTGATGTCCATTTGGATTTGGCTGTAAGTTGGAAAGAAATGGGATTCATATTTAAGGAGGCATCATCTGGTTCTCTCATCAAGAAGAGCAATCACACTAAGATGGACCCAGGTTTGGGTAGAAGTGTTTTCTGACTCTGACTACAGCACATACTTCCTGCCCAACATCCCCTCCACTATCCAGTTGAAATGGAACAACATTATCAGCTCTGATCATTTTGATCTGCAGTGACAAAATTAGTGTCATGTGACCTGGTGGTTCCTAACTCTGGCTACACATAGCATCACCTGGGGAACTTTTTTGTTTTTTATGTTTTTTTAAGATTTATTTATTTATTTTAGAGAAAGAGAGTGCAGGGGAGGTGGGGCAGAGGGAGAGAGTACCTCATGCAGACTACATGCCCAGTGCAGAGTCCGATAGAGGGCTTGATCTCACAACCCAGAGATCACATACTGAGCTGAAACCAAGAGTTAGATGCTCAACCAACTGCACCACCCAGGCATTCCACCTGAGGAGCTTTTAAACATACCCACCCAGGTCATTACCCTAATCAATTAAACTAGGATCTCTGGGGATTGGGTCCAGATACTATATGATTTTAATGTTCCCAATGTATAGCCAAGGTTGAAAACCACTGGTACTTAGGACTACATGGACTTCAGAAATCAGATGTATCTGAATCTATTGCCAATTACCTATGAGGTTACTTCTTTTTTTTTTTATTTTCAGCGTAACAGCATTCATTGTTTTTGCATGACACCCAGTGTTCCATGCAATCTGTGCCCTCTCCAATACCCACCACCTGGTTCCCCCAACCTCCCACCCCCTGCCCCTTCAAAGCCCTCAGATTGTTTTTCAGAGTCCATAGTCTCTCATGGTTCACCTCCCCTTCCAACTTCCCTCAACTCCCTTCTCCTCTCTAACTCCCCTTGTCCTCCATGCTATTTGTTAGGCTCCACAAATAAGTGAAACCATATGATAATTGACTCTCTCTGCTTGACTTATTTCACTCAGCATAATCTCTTCCAGTCCTGTCCATGTTGCTACAAAAGTTGGGTATTCATCCTTTCTGATGGAGGCATAATACTCCATAGTGTATATGGACCACATCTTCCTTATCCATTCATCCATTGAAGGGCACCTTGGTTCTTTCCACAGTTTGGCGACCGTGGCCATTGCTGCTATAAACATTGGGGTACAGATGGCCCTTCTTTTCACTACATCTGTATCTTTGGGGTAAATACCCAGTAGTGCAATTGCAGGGTCATAGGGAAGCTCTATTTTTAATTTCTTGAGGAATCTCCACACTGTTCTTCAAAGTGGCTGCACCAACTTGCATTCCCACCATAGTGTATGAGGTTACTTCTTATCTGTGTCTCTGTTTTCACAACTGCAGAATAGGACACTTTCTACCTTGGAAGTTTATGACCCATGTTTAAGGAGAATATATGCATAAAATACTGAGTATAGTATCCCAATATCTAGAACAGAGCAAGTGTTCAAAAAAAGCTAAAATTTTTACCAGTTATCACCATTACTATTATTTTTACCATTTATAATTTTTATATGACTAATAATAACAAAATAGCAGGCACTAGGAAAAACAGCAGATGCAGAAACAAGAGATAGGGCTTTCAACCCTCACTCTATCACTTACCTAACTATGTGACTTGAATTACTTCATCTTTCTCAACCTAAGTTTTGTTCTCTATGAAATGAAGAAGATAAGACCCATCGCTTTTTCCCTCCCATGCTTATTGTGAACATCAAATAGTTATCTGGAAGAGTGGTTTGAACAGTATAAAGTGTGTTAGAAAAATCAGATTACTATTATAATTTTGGTCATTTTTTAGCTGCAATTCTGTGTACCTAGCCTGGTGCTAGGGGGAATGGCATGTTCAGAAATATAAGATACAGTCTAGATGGGGAGACAGAATTTGTATGTGTATAAACAATTCTTCCATTAGAGGTATTACACTGTATTATTGTTGTCACTTTTCATATCTGTTTCCCTCACCAGAATGGCTGGCTAGCTGGAGGAATTAAAAAAACCCACAAGGCAATATATAAGTACTTCATGAGTGTTACCTGAAATGTTCAGCGGGGTGAAATCTGAGCTGTTTTGAGGGATGGTTACAGTACAGATAAGACAAGAGAGCTGTGGCATATATCAGGCAGGAAGCAAAGCAGAATCTAACACTTACTTAACCCTACTATATGCTAGGAAGTCTCAACAGGCACAGTCCTTACAATCACCTGATAGTGAGAGGTTATTATACCCACTTTGCAAATGAAGACATCAATGGTCAAAAAGGGGAAATAACTGCTGAGTCCACTAGCTTGGAAGCAGCAGCTCAAGACCTCAAAATCAGGTCTACTCAACTCTAAACTTTCAGTATTTTCCACTATACCATACTGGCTCACCTAGAAGTAAGAATCAAGGGCTTCCAGGAAGCCTGGATGGCTCAGTTAGTTAAGCATGTGCCTTTGGCTCAGGTCATGATCCCAGAGTCTTGGAGTGGAGTCCTGAATTGGGCTCCCAGCTCATTGCAGGGTCTGTTTCTCCCTCTGCCTCTGCCCTCTCGCCTGCTTATGTTCTTTGTCTCTCTTGCTCTCTTTCTCAAATAAATAAATAAAATCTTTAAAAAAAAAAAAAAGAAAGAATCAAGGGCTTGCTTTGACAGGGCAATTAGGAGACCAGTTTGAATAGAGTAGAGCTGGAAGATAAAGTCCAGATTTGCTGCCTGGGATTATAACTTGGGAGCAGCTCATAGAGGGCCTTGAATATATATTAAGGAATTTGAACTTCATCCTATACATTTTATAGCTACTGTATGACATTTAAGAAGAAAAACAATGTTAAAATACTTAGGGTAAACCTTATAACAATATTACATGGATTAAAGTTATTTTTTTATATTTGCCTTAAAACTCTATAGAAGAAATATGAAAATATAAAGACATACTAAACAAAAAAATCAAGAAATATAAAAATCTACCAATAATATTCTTCTCTGTTTTTCAGTTTTTTTTATAAGATTTTATTTATTATTTTGACAGAGATCAGAAGCAGGCAGAGAGGCAGGCAGAGAGAAAGGGAGGAAGCAGGCTCCCTGCTGAGCAGAGAGCCTGATGCCAGGCTCAATCCCAGGACCCCGAGATCATAACCTGAGCCGAAGGCAGAGGCTTTAACCCACTGAGCCACCCAGACGCCCCTCTATTCTTTAGTTTTTATCTAAATTCCAGTTAGTTAACATACAGTGTAATATTAGTTTCAGGTGAACAATTTAGTGATTCAACACTTAAGACATTCTACTAATCACAAGTGCACTCCTTAATCCCCAACACCTAGTTATCCACCCACTCCCTACCTCCCCTCTGATAACCATCAGTTTGTTCTCTATAGTTAAGAGTCTGTTTCTTGGTGTGCAACTTACATTTTTTCCCCCATGATCATTTTTTTTTTGTTCTTAAATTCCACATATTAGTGAAAGCATGGTATTTGCCTTTCTCTGACAGATTTATTTTGCTTACCATGGTACTCTGTAGCTCCATTCACATCATTGAAAATAGCAAGATTTCATTCTTTATAATGGTTGAGTCATATTCCATTGTGTATGTATGTATGTGTATATATAAAGATATATATACACACAATATTGAATGCATATGTACACATATATATTCCATTGTGTGTATATATACATAATATATACAATATTCCACTGTGTGTATATATATATATACATATATATATGTATATATATAAAAAACCCTCTCCTCATCACAAGTGCACAACCTAATCCCCATCACCTACTTAACATATCTCCCCACCCATCTCTCCTCTGACAGACATCTTTTGGTCTCTGTAAATTAAAAGACTGCTTCCTGTTTTCCTCTTTTTTCTCCTACTCATAATCATTTGTTTTGTTTCTTAAATTCCAGATATGAGTGAAATTATATGGTATTTTTCTTGCTCTGACTGATGTATTTCCCTTAGCATAATACTTTCTACCTCCATTCAAGTACTTGCATATAGCAAGATTTCATTCTTTGTAATAGCTGAGTAATATGCTGCTGTGTGTGGGGGGGATGGGTGTGTATATGGGTGTATGAAATGTATATATCACCTCTTCTTTATCATATCGTGGTAAATATAAATGCCCCATGAAGTTGCACAGTGGCTG
>NW_022631160.1:1196533-1217548 GCF_010015895.1 Lontra canadensis
ACTTTATTTACTTTTTTCAAATAAACAGTTCGTGCTTTCATTGATCTGTTTTTTTTCAAGTATTTTCTTTTTTAAAAAATTTAATTTTTTTCAGTGTTCCAAAATTCATCTTATATGTACCACACCCAGTGCTCCATGCAATACGTGCCCTTTATAATACCCACCAGGAGGCTTACCCCCTACCCTCTCCCCTCCAAAACCCTCAGTTTCTTTCTCAGAGTCCACAGTCCTTCATGGTTTTTCCTCCCCTTCCTGTTTCCCCCAACTCACTTCTCCTCTCCATCTCCCAATATCTTCCATTCTATTCCTTATGCTCCACAAGTAAGTGAAACCATATGATAATTGACTCTCTCTGCTTGACTTATTTCTCTCAACATAATCTACTCCAGCCCTGTCCATGTTGATACAAAAGTTGGGTATTCATCCTTTCTGATGGAGGCATAATACTCCATTGTATATATGGACCATATCTTCTTTATCCATTTGTTGTAGGGCATTTTGGCTCTTTCCACAGTTTGGCGAATGTGGCCACTGCTGCTATGAACATTGGGGTACAGATGGACCTTCTTTTCACTACACCTGTGTCTTCAGGGTAAATACCAAATAGGGCAAATGCAGGGTCATAGGGTAGCTCTACTTTTAATTTCTTATTTTCTTAAGATTTTATTTATTTATTTGACAGACAGCAATCACAAGAAGGCAGAGAGGCAGGCAGAGAGAGAGGGAGAAGCAGGCTCCCTGCTGAGCAGAGAGCCTGATGTGGGGCTCGATCCCAGAACCCTGAGATCATGACCTGAGCTGAAGGCAGAGGCTTAACCCACTAAACCACCCAGATGCCCCTACTTTTAATTTCTTAATGAATCTCTACCCTGTTTTCCAAAGTAGCTGCACCAACTTCATTCCCAACAACAGTGTAAGAGGGTTCTCCTCTCTCCACATCCACTGCAACATTAGTCGTTTACTGTCTTGTTGATTTTGGCCACCCTAACTGGTATAAAGTGTCATCTCAATGTGGTTTTGATTTGAATCTCCCTGATGGCTAATGATGATGAACATTTTTTTCATATTTCTGTTAGCCATTTGTATGGCTTCTTTGGGGAAGTATCTGTTCATGTCTTCTGCCTATTTTAGACACGATTATCTGTTTTGTGTGTGTTGAGTTTGAGTTCTTTATAGATCTTTGATATCAGCCCTTTGTCTATAGTGTCATTTGCAAATATCTTCTCCCATTCCGTGGGTTGCCTCTTTGTTTTATTGACTGTTTCCTTTGCTGTGCAGAAGTTTTTGATCTTGATGAAGTCACAAAAGTTCCTTTTCACTTTTGATTCCTTTGTCTTTGGATACATATCTTGAAAGAAGTTGCTGTGGCCGATGTCAAAGAGGATACTGCCTATGTTCTCCTCTAGGGTTCTGATGGATTCCTGTCACAAGTTGAGGTCTTTTATCAATTTTGAGTTTATATTTGTATATAGTATAAGAGAATGGTTGAGTTTCATTCTTCTATACATAGCTGCCCAATTTTCACAGCACCATTTATTGAAGAGACTATCTTTTCTCCACTGTATCTTTTTTTCTGCTTTGTCAGAAATTATTTGACCATAGAATTGAGGGTCCATATCTGGGCTCTCTACTCTGTTCCCCTGGTCTATGTGTCCGAATTTTTTTGCCAGTACCATGCTGTCTTGTTGATCACAGCTTTGTAGTAAAGCTTGAAATCAGCAACGTGATGCCCCAAATCTTGTTTTTTTCTTTTTCAACATTTCCTTAGTAATTCAGGGTCTCTTCAGGATTCATACAAATTTTAGGATTGTTTGTTCCAGCTCCTTGAAAAATGCTGGTGAAATTTTGATTGGAATGGCATTGAAAGTATAGATTGCTCTAGGCAGTATAGACATTTTAACAATGTTTATTCTTCTAATCCATAAGCATGGAATACTCTTTTTGTGTCTTCTTCAATTTCTTTCATGAGTGTTCTTTTGTTCTTTGAGTACAGATCCTGTACCTCTTTGGTTAGGTTTATTCCCAAGTATCTTTTGGTTCTTAGTGCTATAGTAAATGGAATTGATTCTCTAATTTCCCTTTCTGTATTTTCATTGTTAGTGTATAAGAAAGCAACTGGTTTATGTACATTGACTTTGTATCCTGCCACATTCCTGAATTGCTGTATGAGTTCTAGTAGTTTGGGGGTAGAGTCTTGTGTTTTCCATATAAAATATCATGTCATCTGCAAAGAGAGAGAGTTTGACTTCTTCATTGCCAATTTGAATACTTTTTATTTCTCTTTGTTGTCTGATTGCTGTTGCTAGGACTTCTAATACTATGCTGAAAAAGAGTGGTAAGAGTGGGCATCCTTGTCATGTTCCTGATCTCAAAGGGAAGGCTGTCAGCTTATTCCCATTGAGGATGATATTTGCTGTGGGTTTTTCACAAATAGATTTTATGAAGTTGAGGAATGTTCCCTCTATCCCTATACTTTGAAGCGTTTTAATCAGGAACGGATGCTGGATTTTGTCAATTGCTTTTCTGCATCAATTGAGAGGACCATGTGGTTCTTCTCTCTTCTCATATTGATTTTTCTATCACATTGATTGATTTGCAAATGTTGAACCATCCTTTCAACCAAGGGATGAATCCTACCTTGTCATGGTGGATAATCTTTTTTTTTTATCATTTTTTAATTTATTTTCAGCATAACAGTGTTCATTGTTTTTGTACCACACCCAGTGCTCCATGCAGCCCGTGACCTCTCTAATACCCACCACCTGGTTCCCCCAACCTCCCACCCCACCACCTCTTCAAACCCTTCAGATTGTTTTTCAGAGTCCATAGTCTCTCATTGTTCATGAACACTCCCCTTCCAATTTCCCCCAACTCCCTTTCCCTAACTCCCCATGTCCTCCATGCTATTTGTTATGCTCCACAAATAAGTGAAACCATATGATAATTGACTCTCTCTGCTTGACTTATTTCATTTAGCATAATCTCTTCCAGTCCCGTCCATGTTGCTACAAAACTTGGGTATTCATCCTTTCTGATGGAGACATAATACGCCATAGTATATATGGACCACATCTTCCTTATCTAGTCGTCCGTTGAAGGGCATCTTGGTTCTTTCCACAGTTTGACGACCATGGCCATTGCTGCTATAAACATTGGGGTACAGATGGCCCTTCTTTTCACTACATCTGCATCTTTGGGGTAAATAACCAGTAGTGCAATTGCAGGGTCATAGGGAAGTTCTATTTATAATTTCTTGAGGAATCTCCATACTGTTCTCCAAAGAGGCTGCACCAACTTGCATTCCCACCAACAGTGTAAGAGGGTTCCCCTTACTCCACATACCTTCCAACGCATGTTGTTTCCTGTCTTGCTAATTTTGGCCAGTCTAACTGTTGTAAGGTAATATCTCAATGTGGTTTTAATTTGAATCTCCCTGATGTCTAGTGATGATGAACATTTTTTCATGTGTCTGATAGCCATTTGTATGTCTTCATTGGAAAAGTGTCTGTTCATATCTTCTACTCATTTTTTGATATGATTATCTGTTTTGTGTGTGTTGAGTTTGAGGAGTTCTTTATAGATCCTGGATATCAATCTTTTGTCTGTACTGTCATTTGCAAATATCTTCTCCCATTCCGTGGGTTGCCTCTTTGTTTTCTTGACTGTTTCCTTTGCTGTACAGAAGCTTTTGATTTTGATGAAGTCCCAAAAGTTTATTTTGGCTTTTGTTTCCTTTGCCTTTGGAGACATATCTTGAAAGAAGTTGCTGTGGCTGATATCGAAGAGATTACTGCCTATGTTCTCCTCTAGGATTCTGATGGATTCCTGTCTCACGTTGAGGTCTTTTATCCATTTTGAGTTTATCTTCGTGTACGGTGTAAGAGAATGGTCGAGTTTCATTCTTCTACATATAGCTGCCCAGTTTTCCCAGCACCATTTATTGAAGAGACTGTCCTTTATCCACTGTATATTTTTTCCTGTTTTGTTGAAGATTAACTGACCATAGAGTTGAGGGTCCATATCTGGGCTCTCTACTCTGTTCCACTGGTCTATGTGTCTGTTTTTATGCCAGTACCATGCTGACTTGGTGATCACAGCTTTGTAGTAAAGCTTGAAATCAGATAACGTGATGCCCCCAGTTTTATTTTTGTTTTTCAACATTTCCTTAGTGATTCGGGGTCTCTTCTGGTTCCATACAAATTTTTGGATTATTTGCTCCAGCTCTTTGAAGAATACCGTTGGAATTTTGATTGGAATGGCATTAAAAGTATAGATTGCTCTAGGGAGTATAGACATTTTAACAATGTTTATTCTTCCAATCCAAGAGCATGGAATGGTCTTCCATCTTTTTGTGTCTTCTTCAGTTTCTTTCATGAGTGTTCTGTAGTTCCTTGAGTACAGTTCCTTTACCTCTTTCGTTAGGTTTATTCCCAGGTATCTTATGGTTCTTGGTGCTATAGTAAACGGAATCAATTCTCTAATTTCACTTTCTGTATTTTCATTGTTAGTGTATAAGAAAGCCACTGATTTCTGTACATTGATTTTGTATCCTGCCATGTTACTGAATTGCTATATGAGTTCTAGTAGTTTGCGGGTGGAGTCTTTTGGGTTTTCCATATAAAGAATCATGTCATCTGCAAAGAGAGAGAGTTTGACTTCTTCATTGCCAATTTGGATACCTTTTATTTCTCTTTGTTGTCTGATTGCTGTTGCTAGGATTTCTAATACTGTGTTGAACAAGAGTGGTGAGAGTGGGCATCCTTGTCATGTTCCTGATCTCAACGGGAAGGCTGCAAGCTTTTTCCCATTGAGGATGATATTTGCTGTGGGTCTTTCATAGATAGATTTTATGAAGTTCAGGAATGTTCCCTCTATCCCTATACTTTGAAGCGTTTTAATCAGGAACGGATGCTGAATTTTGTCAAATGCTTTTTCTGCGTCAATTGAGAGGACCATGTGGTTCTTCTCTCTTCTCTTATTAATTTGTTCTATCACATTGATTGATTTGCAAATGTTGAACCATCCTTGTAACCCAGGGATGAATCCCACCTGTTCATGGTGGATAATCTTTTTAATGTGCTGTTTGATCCTGTTTGCTAGGATCTTGTTGAGAATCTTAGCATCCATATTCATCAGTGATATTGGTCTGAAATTCTCCTTTTTGGTAGGGTCTTTGCCTGGTTTGGTGATCAGGGTAATGCTGGCTTCATAGAAAGAGTCTGGAAGTTTCCTTCTGCTTCAATTTTTTGAAACAGCTTCAGGAGAATAGGTGTTATTTCTTCTTTGAAAGTTTGGTAGAATTCCCCAGGAAATCCATCAGGTCCTGGGCTCTTGTTTTTTGGGAGGTTTTTGATTACTGCTTCAATCTCGTTACTAGATATCAGTCTATTCAGGTTGTCAATTTCTTCCTGGTTCAATTTTGGAAGTTTATAGTTTTCCGGGAATGCATCCATTTCATCTAGGTTGCTTAGCTTATTGGCATTTAACGGTTGATAATAACTTCTGATGATTGTTTCTACTTCCTTGGTGTTAGTTGTGATCTCTCCCTTTTCATTCATAATTTTATGAATTTGGGCTTTCTCTCTTTTCTTTTGGATTAGTGTGGCCAATGGTTTATTGATCTTATTGATTCTTTCAAAAAACCAACTTCTAGTTTCATTGATACGTTCTACTGTATCTCTGGTTTCTACCTCATCGATCTCTGCTCTAATCCTGATTATTTCCCTTCTTATGTGTGGAGTTGGTTTAATTTGTTGTTGATTCTCCAGTTCTTTAAGGTGTAGAGACAGCTGGTATATTCTGGATTTTTCAATTTTTTGAGGGAGGTTTGGATGGCTATGTATTTCCCCCTTAGGACCGCCTTTGCTGTATCCCATAAGTTTCGGACTGAAGTGTCTTCATTCTCATTGGTTTCCATGAATTGTTTCAGTTCTTCTTTGATCTCCTGGTTGATCCAAGCATTCTTAAGCAAGGTGGTCTTTAGCTTCCAGGTGTTTGAGTTCCTTCTGAACTTTTCCTTGTGATCGAGCTCCAGTTTCAAAGCATTGTGATCTGAGAATATGCAGGGAATAATCTCAGTCTTTTGGTATTGGTTGAGTCCTGATTTGTGACCCAGTATGTGGTCTATTCTTGAGAAGGTTCCATGTGCACTTGAGAAGAATGAGTATTCTGTTGTTTTAGGGTGGAATGTTCTGTATATATCTATGAGGTCCATCTGGTCCAATGTGTCATTCAATGCTCTTGTTTCTTTATTGATTTTCTGCTTCGATGATCTGTCTATTTCTGAGAGAGGCGTGTTAAGATCTCCTACTATTAATGTATTCATATCAATATAAACCTTTATCTTGATTAACAGTTTTCTTATGTAATTGGCTGCTCCCATATTGGGGGCATAGATATTTACAATTGTTAGATCATCTTGGTGGATAGTCCCTTTAAGAATGATGTAGTGTCCTTCTGTATCTCTGACTACAGTCTTTAGTTTAAAATCTAATTTATCTGATATGAGAATCGCTACCCCGACCTTCTTTTGAGGCTCATTGGCATGAAAGATGCTTCTCCATCCCTTCATTTTCAGTCTGGGTGTATCTTTAGGTTCAAAATAGGTCTCTTGGAGACAACGTATGGATGGGTCCTGTCGTTTTATCCAATATTCAACCCTGTGTTGTTTTATGGGTGTATTTAGGCCATTCACATTGAGAGTAATTATTGATAGATACGTTTTTATTGACATCGTGTTACCTTTGAAGTCTTTCTTTCTGTAGATTGTCTCTATATTTCTGTTCAATGCTATTCTTAGGAATTTTCCTCTTTTATAGAACCCCCCCCTTAATATTTCTACAGTGTCAGCTTGGTGGTTGCATAGTCTTTTAAGCCTTGCCGGTCTTGGAAACTCTTTATCTCTCCATCCATTTTGAATGTCAGTCTTGCTGGATAAAGTATTCTTGGCTAAATGTTCTTCTCATTTAGTGCCCTGAATATATTTTGCCAGCCCTTTCTGGCTTGCCAGTTCTCTGTGGACAGGTCTGACGTTATTCTGATGGACTTTCCTCTGTAAGTAAGTTGCCTCTTCGTCCTAGCGTCTTTGAAGAGATTGTATCTCAATTATGATTCCTCAATTTGACTATCAGGTGCCTTGATCTTTTTTTGGAATCTATAATCTTGGCTGGAGATCTTTCGGCCTCTAGTACATGAACGCTGGTTCCATTCGCAAGATTGGGAAAATTTTCATGAAGAACTTGTTCCACTCTCTCTTCTAGACTTCTTTCTTTCTCCTCCCCTTCAGGGATTCCAATAATTCTGACGTTGAAACGTTTCATGGCATCATTTATTTCCATGATTCTGTTTTTGTGCCTTCTAAGCTGTTTGTTCCAGTCTTTCTCCTGATCCTTTCTATTTGTCCTCCAGAGCACTAATTCTATGTTCTGTCTCAGTTACCCTAGCTTTTAGAGAATTTAGATTAGATTGGAACTCATTGAGAGTATTGTGAACATCATCCCTGGTCACTTTCAGTTCTGCCCTAATTAATTCTGTTTGGTCATCCATGGCTTTCTCCAAGCTAGCTATTCCCTGGATAATTGTTAGCCTGAATTCTCTTTCCGACATATTGTCTATGTTGATATCTGTTATCTCTGTTGCAGAAGGTCCATCCTCTGTATTTTTCTTCTGTTGGGCATTCCTCCTCCTAGTCATTTTGGTGAGAGATGACTGAACGGATGTAGCTGGATGTGTCGACTGTGGTGCAGTCAAGGTGCACCCTGGAACGTTTTTGAGCAATCAGGGTTCCCCACCGAAACGAGAGAAAAAAGAAAAGAAAAAGAAAAATAAAGAGAGAGAGAGAGAGAGAGACAGGAAAAAAAGGGATGATAAAAGAGAAGGTTCAGCCCAAATGGGCCCCAAGGTAAGATTGATGAAGTATACAAACAAAAACAGACAAACAAAAAGACTGATAAAAGTATATGACAAGAGAAAAAAAAAAATATATATATGTAAATAAAGGAAGAACCTCATCTAAAAGAACCCCAAGTATAAGATTTATATACTATCAGGATAAACACAGAAAGACTGGTGGAAGAAAAAGATGGGAGAGTGGTTATAAATTCTCAGTGTGGGTGTGGAAGGTTGATTTGATTCTTCCTGGATGTATCTTGATATCTTTGTTAAAGGACTCAACTTTCCTCTAATAAAGGGGGATTAAAAATTGGTTTACCTATAGGGGTAGTATTGATTGGAGAAAGGGGATTACCTTGAAATTTAATTCTATATGAATATTAGAAAATAAAAATAAAAAAGGAATAAACTAGACTAAACTAAAGTTTAGAAAATAATTCAAAAAATAGAAATGCAAATGAAAAACACAGGTGTATGTGTCAAAAAGTTCAGGTTAGAAGGTTATTATGGAATTTGATGTACTGGACATCTCACTGTGATGGTAAATAGGTTAAAAAATAATCTATATTAAAAAAATGAACCAGAATAGTGGGAACAAGTTAAAAATAAAAGTTGTCCTATGAAGTAGTGGTTGTTGTTCTCTTGTAGTCTTTTTTTTTTTTTTTCCCTTTTTCTTTCCTGGTTGGCCTTCTGGGGGAGGGGCCTGCCACGTGGGTTTTCAGTCAGTGATGTTCCCTGAGTTAAGTCCTCTCGCCCCCCTCAAGGGAGTGGGCTCTGAGGAAACCATTTTTTTTTTTCAGGCTTTTGTTCTCTGGAGGTTTTTATGTTCACTTTTTTTTCTCTCTCCCCTTGACCGCTTTTGATGTTTTTTGTAGGTTTAGAGGAAAGCAAACTGCACCCTGACTTCCCTCTCAGAGAGAAGCCTCAGTCTGGACGCCTGTGGGTGCTGCAGAGCCCATCTAAATTCCCCCTTGGCCGCGGGCAGATCAGGTTCCAAGCCGCGTTCCCTGGGGATGCTGGATCTTCTGCTTGTACCCAAAACCACGGCTGCGGCAGCTGTCTGGGCAGCTCCAGACCGCCAGAGAGTTTCCAAGCAGCGATCGAACACCGAGATTTTCCCGCTGGCCCGGGCTGGGAGTGCCTGGTCTTTCTGGGTCTAAGAGCGCAAGGCTCGCACGCACCTCCCTTAGGGGAGGGTGAGGGGCGCGCTTGTCTCAGTTCTGTAGCACGTCTCATGATTCTGCCATCTGGGAGGCTCCCAGCCCCTCACAGGAGCGGGACCCCACGCATTCTTGGGCGCCTGGCAGCTCAGGGACCAAGACCTGGTTTCTCCGCGGCACTCTCTCTGGCTCAGTGCCAGGGGAGGCTGCCCTGGGTCTGGGGACTTAAGTCCCTGTCCCTAGCCGCCCCATTCGCACAATTCCACGCCCCCCCGCCCCCCGCTATTCTTTGCTCTTTTGCAGTGCTTTCAACCAGTCTCCAAGTTAATGCTTGTCCCCAGATGCAGGGCACTCTCGTATTAGGGGTATTACTTTCTAATAGGTCACCTCTGGTGGCTCCCTCCCCCTTTTGTTTATCTTCCGATATCAGTCTACCTTTCCCACTCCACTTTACCTGCCCACTGGCGTCTTCTGCCCCTGTAGAGATCCTGACATGTATAACTCTGATCTCAGGCTGATTTCATGAGTGATCAGAGTTCTTTGGTAGGTAATCAGCTCACTTTAGGGTACAGGTTGAAACGGCCCCTCCCCCTACTTCCCTGCCATCTTGTGGAACCATTCTGATATCCTTTTGTAAGATAAAAAATTATCCATCCTCTCTTTAATCTGCAGGTGTCTTTAAGTCTAAAATGAATCTCTTGTTGGCAGCATATTGATGGGTTTATTATTTTATCCATTTCAACACCTTATGTCTTTTGATTGGAGCATTTAGACTGTTTATATTCAGAGTAATTAGTGATAGATACATATTTAGTGCCATTTCATTATTTGTTTGTTGTTTCTGGACATATTCTGTGTTCCTTTCTTGTCCTTTTCAGTTTTGGTCTTTCCTTTACACTCAAAGAGTCCCCTTTAATATTTCTTGTAGGGATGTTTTAGTGGTTATGAACTCCTTTAATTTTTGCTTCTCTGAGAAACTCTTTTTCTCCCCTTCTATTCTGAATGACAGCCCTGCCACATAGAGTATTCTTGGCTGCATATTTTTCCTATTTAGCACTTTGAATATATCTTGCTTCTGTCTTGCCATGTTTCTGTTGAGAAATCTGCAGCTGGCCTTATGAGTCTCCCCTGTAAGTTAGGGAGTTCTTTATCTTTCTGCTTTAAGATATTTTCTTTATCATTATATTTTGAAAATTTAATTACAGCATATTCTATCGTTGGCCTGATGTTGTTGATTTTGATGTGAGTTTTCTGTGTGTCTCGGATCTGAATAACTGTTTCTTTCTCCAGATAAGGTAATTTTTAGCTATGATTTGCAGAAGCAAATTTTCTGCTCCCTTTTCTCTCTTCTTCTGAGACTGCTAAAACACAAATGTTATTACATTTGATGGAGTCACTGAGTTCCCTAAAAATATTCTCATGTTCCATAATTACTTTTTCTCTTCTGTTAAGCTTCATTATTTTCTATTATTTTGTCCTCTACATCACTTATTCACTTTTTAGTGTTCATTCCATCAAGTTAGTTTCCAATTTCAGTTATTGCATTTTTCATTTCTGAGTGATTCTTTTTTTTTTTTAACTCTTTTGTCTCTGTGGTAAGGGCCTCCCTGAAGTCTTCCATTCTTTTCTCAAGCCCAGCAAATATCCTTGCTACCTTAATTTCTCCATCAGCCTTGTTACTTATATCTGTTTCACTTGGATCTCTGGCTGTGACCTAATCTTGTTGTTGCATTTGGGATAAATCCTTGTCTTTGCATTTTTTTCTAAGTATCTGTCTTCTTCTCTGTGTTAGAAAAGCCAGTCATATTTCCTGCACCTGAGAGTAATGGCTTTATGAAGAAGAGGTCATACAGTATCCATGGACTGGAGCTTCAGGGACTGTCACTGGTGTGTGCTGCATGTGCTCTGCTATTGTGTCTTGCTGCTCTATCCTTCAGACCAGTCATCCTCAGAGGTTCTCCTTGCCTGCAGTGGGCAGTGTTTGGACCTTCCCCCAAATATGGCAAGTTTTAACTATGTGTGCTCTGGTCTGCTATTGAAATGAGAGCTAATACTTCTTCCACTAGAACTGAAGCACTGCAGAGTTTTCTGGTCAGGAGATGTGGTGTGGGCAGGGGTTTCTCTGGTCTTCTACAGAAGGGGCCCACCACACTGTGATTGATGCAAGCTTGACTGAGAAGGGCAGTACCCACCAGAGAGCAATGGTGTGGGACCTGTTGTAAGCAGCTTGTTTTGGTGTTGTAGTGTTTCCTGCAGGTTGCTCTTTGTTTATGCTGGGGGGCTTGGGCAGGGGAAATGGTGCCAGATATCTTGTCCCTGGAGGGGTACGTCTGTGCACACTGCCTCTCAGGAAAGCCCTCCAAGAAGAGCAAATAATCTCCCCACCATGTGTCCCAGGAATTTTTCAGATTGCTGTTTCCACACTCCGGGTTGTATACTGCCTTCTCTTTGGGAGCAGCACAGTACTCTTCAGGCTCTATCCCAACGAAGCCTGCTGACTTTATTTTCTTTTTAAGAGCAAAAGCCATATTTTATTCATCTTTGCACCCTCTAGGGCACCCAGCACAGTGCCTGGAGAAAATGGAGTTAATTGTTTTTTGAATAAACTCTGTTTCCATATTTGGGTTTCTCTAGTTTCTTCAATTCAGATCATTTACATAAGTTTCTTCCTCATTTCCAGATAAATTTTATATGTAATAGCATTAATGAAAATTGTGAAAATACAAAAGTATCTATGTGCAATACCACAGTATTATGTCCAATGTATGTATAATTACCCTGTGGCGAGGTGCTCATCAAGGAACATCAGCAGGTGGGATAGTTCTTCCTTATGTGGACTGGCCAGCATACTGACCTATCCTTTCAAATGCCAGCGGGTCCCTCCATCATTTTGGCAAATCAAAAAGGCCAGTATAGTTAATTTTTCAAAATATTAACCACAAATGCATCTTCTAAATTGAAAATGAAAGTTCATTAGGTGCTTATTTGTTTTTTTTAAATTTTTATTTAAATTCAATTTAATTAACACAGTATATATTAATATTTTCAGAGGTAGAATTTAGTGATTCATCAGTTGTATGTAACACCAAGTGCTCATTACTTCAAGCCTGCTGACTTTTAAAACTCTAGGGTTTAGTAATGTGGTGTGAGTCGGGGCCTGTACTGGTCTGCTTGTGCTGGGATTGAGGTGAGCTTGACAGAGAAGAACAGTTGTGCCAGAGGGCGGGAGGGTGGGATTTGGTATAAGCAAGTTAAGCAGCCAGTGTAAGGGCAGAGCTGCCCTCTGTAGGTAGATCTGTGTTTGTGTTAAAGGGTCAGGGAAGAAAGAGGCACCAGCCAACTCCTTTGTCCCCAAAGAGGCGTCTCCATGAACTCTGCTTTCAAGATGGTGTTCCAGGAAGAGCGAGTAATCTCCCCTCTATGTGCCCCATGCCGTGTCCCCCTTGGTTGTTTGCTTGCCTCTCTCCAGGAGTAGGAAGCTCCCTCAGAGCTCTATCACAGCCAAGCATGCCAAACTTTAAAACAGCAGTCTTTAAATGCCCCTGGTTAGAACTCATGAAAATCAGCTGTTCCCATTTTCCCAGCCAATGGTTTTGGGGGTGCATTCCCCTGTGTGCTCCTCTCTTGTCTTTCTCCATGACCATGGCTCCTTCTTTCCACCAAACCCCTGATCCATTTCTCCCCCAAACCAAGTGTCCACACTTCCTAGCTTCTTTGATGTGCTTCCTCTCTCCTTAGTTGTGGAGTTTTTTCTTCTAGTCTTCAGGTTGATTTCTGGAGTATTTAGAATGATTTGATAATTATCCAGCTGTGTTTGAGAGACAAAATGAGTCTAGAGTCCTACTCCACCACCATCTTAGCTCCCATCTCTGCCCTCCCACCCCCAGCTAACAACTTTTCATAGTTGTACACACGCCTGGTGTTCATCAGGCCATGAGTACTTTCTATGGATTTTTCCACTTAAATGCATATTTTTTTGACCTGACCCAAAGCCTTGTAAGTTCATGTACAATATGTATTGGCTAAGTACTTGTACAAAATGGATTTGCTTATGCTTTGTGGTTGGGCCCAAGTTTCTGCTATTAAGAAGAATAAATTTGTGCCAATTGTTTTTCCTATTTTTTGGCAGTTAATTCCCTTGGCCTGTTCCCCAAAATGGAACCACTGGATCAACAAGTATGAACTATCTCAAATGTATGATTTTACATTTAATCAACATTTTTCCAGAATTCTTTATGGCTATATAGATATAATTTTTATGGCTATGTAGATAGAAAAAGCCCAGTGTACAGTGCTTCCAGCAAGTGCATTAGTGTCTCTCATGCCAAAACCCCTGCTAAATCCATTTCATAAAAAATTATATATATTTATTTTATATTGACTAACCTGGAAACCAGAGACATAGATGCAAGGAGGCAAGTTAGGGGACTGCTGTGATAGTCAATATCTAAGTAAAAAGGGTCTGAGTTTGGGTAATTATGAATTTAACACATTCAAATTCATCATCAATAATTGACTAAATGCCTACTATGTGCCAGGCTTATACTAAAAATGTTAGTATCTAATTAAAATTTTAGTATCTTTGTAACATAATGTATTATTGGCCTTCATTATATAGATGAGGTAACTAAGACTTAGCAAATTGATATGACGTACCCTAGGTCACAAAAATTGAAGTTCTAGAGCTGGGTTTCAAACAGACTTTCTGAAGGATTAAGCTGTTGGAAGAATTACACACACACACACACAAACACACACACACACACACACAGAAAAGAAAAGAAAAGAAATCCAGAGTTGTTAGTGACCCAAAATAAGTGGGCGCTAAGGGAGGTAGCCCAGATAACTCCAATACTGGGTGCTTGTTCATGAATAGTGTTCCATTTGGCTTATCATTCAACTATGTGCTCTCTTTCAGGAGACTCTGACAGTTGCAGCAAAGTGCGGCCTCCAGGAGAAAAGCCTACCATTGTTCGTCCCCCAGTGAGGCCTCCAGATCCTCCGTGCCGGGCAGCTACTCCCCAAAAGCCAGAACCAAAGCCAGATATTGTGGTTAGCAATGCAGGGGAAATCCCATCATCTGTGTAAGTAGAGTTTTTCCTAAACCTTGACGTAAGGCTCATCTTAGGCCACCAGGAGTTATTTCAGGATCTTCATAATGGTTTTGAAGGGTACACAGTGCACAACCCCAGGATATCATTCACTTCATAGTCTAAGGAAATTTCACAGACAAACCCTGTTTGTACTGTTCCACTCAGCACCCAAGGGTGAGAGATTGAACTAATGCTGCCCCGATTTATGTAGGGTGATAAGATTACCTTCTGTTTTCATGCTCCCTTGGCTCTGGAAGTTTTTCATACTTTCTTATTATTGCTACTGTTTTTTAAAGAAATTTAATGAACAGATTTGTTCATTGTACTTGTGCCTTCAGGCTTTCTTTTTAAATCAATGATATGATTTTTAAAATATCTTCCAAAATGACTCAGATTCTCCAGAGAGCCTCTTGTAGGGTAAGAACTGAGCCAAGGTACAGCAGGTTTTCCTGAAGTGGGACTGGAAGCCAAGGAACAAGGTATAAAGCAGCTAATGCAGGGCCACAGCACCTCTCAAGGACCAGCCTTGTATGGTCGCAACTAGCCTGACTGGTCCCTCTTCAGCTAGTGTTTGGGACCCCTCTCATACACTGCCTCCCAGTATTCCTTTTTCTTGTGTCTCTTGTTTTCCATAACTGTAAGATGTGGGAATAAGAATAACAAAGCCTCTATCATGTTGATTAAGTAGCTAAGTATATTTATGAAAATGTCAAAAATTTATACATTGAACCCAAGGATTTGTTTCACTTATTTCTCAAAAGAATAACCTGAATAAAAAACACATTTAGGCCACTCTGAACCATGGGAAAGCAAAGGGCATTAGACATAGCCTTGGGGGTGCTTATGGTCTCTGAGTCATTTCACATTCTGATATTTGAGTTTCTCCTTAGACCCAGGTCCTTTGCAAGTGAGGGAAGACCCTTCAATTGGTGCCCTGTCTGGTTTATAATTTTTGTCTTGTCCATTGTCTTTTGGTTTTCATACACAATCCAGAGCAACTCATGAGACTTATTGGCCTCTGTTTGCAGGGTGGCTTCCAGGACCAAGTTTTTTGAAACAGCTTCCCGAAAAACAGGAAGGTAAGACACATAGATGACAGAAGAGAAATCATATTACTTTTTACTAAATGGATCATGAGCATCACAGTTGCTCTTACATTCTATTTTTCTGTTTCTCTGCAGCTTCATCTCTGTCTCTCTGTCCCTTTCTCTCCCCTAGTTCTGTCTCTCTGTTTCCTAGTCTCTCCCTGTACATCTGTTTTTGTCTCTGTACATATGTTTCTCTGTGTTTGTTTTTCTGTCTCTCTCATGCTGTTTCTTTCTCTGTGTCTTTGTCATTCTCAGTCTCTTTCTGTCTCTCTTTGTGTTTTTGTACTTATATCTCTGTATCTATCTTTGTCTCTCTGTCTCCCTATTTGTTGGTTTTACTCTTTTTCTGTATCTCTTCCCTCTGTCTCTCTTTCTTTGCCTGCTTCTGTATCTGTTGTATCTTTCAGTCTCTATGTTTTTCTATCTCTTCCTCTCTTCTGCTTCTCTCTCTCTCTGTCTCTCTCTCTCACACACACATACAGTACTCACATGCTAAGTAAAATTGCACAAAAGCATGACATTCAATGTAGGTCTTATTTTTTTGTTCATTTACTTATTTAGACTCTATTCTAAAAGGGCAGCTAATAGGAATATATAGAACGTAACACTCTAACCTAAATAGCCTTCGAATAAGCATAGCTAAACATTAGGTGGTGTGATATAAGTAACCTTGAAACAATTGAGGGAACAAAAATACAAACAGGTTCTTGCTTTCTACTCTAGACCCACTAAAACAGAATCTCCAAGAGTGGGACCTGGGAATCTATTTTTTTTGTTTGTTTTATTTCCTTCTTTTCCACCTTCCTTCCAGTTAGTTTGTTTTTAAAACTTCTAAAGTATTGGTACAAATTGTCCAAAGCCTGGCATTTGGGACCCTTTAGACAAAAATACCTAAAGAAATAGTTGCTTAGCTTTTAGGGACCCTTTTGTGAGTTTGCTTCATGTTGCTTTTTAGAGAGTTTGAAATTGTGCTTCCTGATGGGTGATAAGAGTATAAATCTTCTAGGTGGTCAGTTAAAATAACAATGTGCCTTTACCAGGAGTGGAGCTAGGGTAACTTTAACATCATTTTGTCAAAACTGTGAGACCTAACTCACCAAGACATGATACCACACAGCAAGTCACCCTGGTTGTGCTTGGCAGTCAGCCATTAACCCAGGTCCAATTTTCCTTTGAAAATAATTTGCTATTTATTCTACCATAACAGATAAAAATGGGGTCAAGCTCCCAGATTTCTCTTACCAATACAGTAAAGTGTGTGCCAAAGATGATTTTAAATCAGGCTTAGTCAAATATGCCTCTTGAGGAAAAAAAAAAAAAAGAAAGAGAGAGAGAGAGATGGAGACACTCTTTAATGCTCTTAATATAGTACCCACCTGTGAGCAGGACCACTTCCTATTTCCTGGTAATCCTTCCTTCCTCCCTAGAATAAGTCATACGAGTAATAGGTTCCAAGGAAATGGAATGAAGTAAACTAGAATTAACAGAGTAAACTGGATATATCTATAAGAAGGCTCTTTTAGGGCGCCTGGGTGGCTCAGTGGGTTAAGCCTCTGCTTTCGGCTCAGGTCATGATCCCAGGGTCCTGGGATCGAGCCCCACATCGGGTTCTCTGCTCAGTAGGGAGCCTGCTTCCCCCCACTCTCTCTCTGCCTGCTGCTCTGCCTACTTGTGATCTCTCTCTGTCAAATAAATAAATAAAATCTTTATTAAAAAAAAGAAGGCTCTTTAGAGGAATTGGTATCTAAGTTGGGACTTAAAAATGAGTAGAAATACACCAAAAATATGAGGAATTCATCTGAAGCCTTGGATAGGGAACCAGCATATTGAGAGAGAATATGTAAGTGATATGAACAAACTCCAATAGAATCTTTAAGGCAGACCAACTTCTTTCTTTCTTTTTAAGTTAAATTTTATTTCTTTCAGTGTTCCAAGATCCATTGTTGATACAACACACCCAGTGCTCCCTGCGGCGATACATGCCCTCTTTAATACCCACTACCAGGCTCACCCATCCCCCCACGCCCTTCCTTCCAAAACCCTCAGTTTGTTTTTAAGTGTCCACAGTCTCTCATGGTTTGTCTCCCCCTCCGATTTCCCCCAATTCACTTTTCCTTTCCTTCTCCTAGTGTCCTCCATGTTATTCCTTATGCTCCACAAGTAAGTGAAACCATATGATAATTGACTCTCTCTGCTTGACTTATTTCACTCAGCATAATCTCCTCCAGTCCCATCCATGTTGATACGAAAGTTTGGTATTCATCCTTTCTGATGGAGGTGTAATACTCCAGTGTATATATGAACCATATCTTCTTTATCCATTCATCTATTGAAGGGCATCTTGGCTCTTTCCACAATTTGGTGATCGTGGTCATTGCTGCTGTGAGCATTGGGGTACAGTTGGCCCTTCTTTTCACTGCATCTGTATCTTTGGGGTCAGATCTTTGGGGTCTTTTGGTTAGTAGTGCAATTGCAGGGTCATAGGGTAGCTCTATTTTTAATTTTTTTAGGAATTTCCACACTGTTTTACAAAGTGGCTGCACCAACTTGCATTCCCAACAACAGTGTAAGAGGGTTCCCCTTTTTCCACATCCTCTCCAATACTTGTTGATTACTGTCTTATTAAATTTGGCCATTATAACTGGTGTAATGTGGTATCTCATTGTGGTTTTGATTTGAATCTCCCTGATGGCTAATGATGATGAACATTTTTTCATGTGTCTGTTATCCATTTGTATGTCTTTGGAGAAGTGTCTGTTCATGTCTTCTGCCCATTTTTTGATGTGATTATCTGTTTTTTGAGTGTGGAGATTGAGGAGTTCTTTATAGATATTGGTTATCAGCCCATTGTCTCTAGCATCATTTGTGAATATCTTCTCCCATTCCGTGGGTTGCCTCTTTGTTTTGTTGACTGTTTCCTTTGCTGTTCAGAAGCTTATGATCTTGATGAAGTCCAAAAACTTCATTTTTGCTTTTGTTTCATTTGCTTTTGGAGACATGTCTTAAAAGAAGGTGTTGTGGCCGATGTCAAAGAGGTTACTGCCTATGTTCTCTTCTAGGATTTTGATAAATTCCTCAGGCCAACTTCTAATAGGTAAACTATAGCCAAACTGATGTTGAGACTGTGGAAAATTGGTAAATTCTGTCTGAACTTTGTCACCTACTGCTCTGGGAATTCTTGGACCAACCCAGAAAATAAGGGGGCTAATGCCAAACCAGGCACTGCAGGCTAGAGTACCACTCTACATATCTGCTATTTAGGGCTCTGGAACCTAAATTTAATCCTGTTCCTTAACCCCAGATTCCATCTTGGCAGGAGTGTGGACAAGAGTGAAGTGGATACACCTGTCCTCCAGTGTGTCATGAGCCATAAAGCCAAATGGGTTTCTCCCATTTATATCCACATAGGAAAAAACACCTCTTCTGTCTATGGTCCCAACTTGTAACCACCACTTACACCAGTACATCTACATGCTGGACACTGGTCAAGATCCTCAGATTCTTCACATCAGTACCATCTACAGACATTGTTTGCAAGCTCTTCTCTCATCTCTGATGAAAATAATGATCTGTTTCAATTTTGATTTTACCTTTATGCTTCCCATTTTTACCTGACTGTAGCCTGACATTTGAATCATGTCACTTCCTCATTCATCTGTCTTCATCAACCAATAAAAAACTTAGAACTTATATGAAAATGAGAAGTGGTCCATCAAGAAAGAGAAAGAAGGGGAAGATGGTTCAGCAAGGCAGAACAGCTTATGCAAGACAGGTTCAGTAAGTGATTAGTGTTGCACTTTGGCTACAGTGTGGGGGTGAAAAGAGGGAAGCAAACCTGGAGCTGAGGCCAGAAAGACAGACTTGGGCCAGATTGTAAAGACCTTACAGGACATAATAAGGTAAGGAATTTGGTCTTTATACTATAATCCTTAGGGAATCATGGAACTTGTAAGCATGACAATGCATATTCAGAGATGACTGCATTGTAAAAAGCAAAACAAAAGAAAATAAAACAAAAACAAAAAACCTCATTCTTTTAATAATGGTAAGATAGATAGGAAAGCAAGGACTGGAGACAGAGATCAATTAGGAGACTAATCATCATCACAACAGTTGATGAGGCCCTAACCTATGGCATTGCCAGTGAAATGGAAAAGGACAGATGTGAGATAGATGCAAAGAGACCTGTGACTTTTCAAACATAGAGCATTGGTTAGTCTCCCCTTCCGATTTCCCCCAACTCACTTCTCCTCTCCAACTCTCAATGTCCTCACATGTTATTCCTCATGCTCCACAAGTAAGTGAAACCATATGATAATTGACTCTCTGGTGGTGGGTATTAAGGAGGGCAGGTTTATGCACCACACCCAGTGAATTGAATCTTGGAACAACATTGAATCTTGGAACACTGAAAAAAAATTAAATTTAATTAAAAAAAAAGAAATGTATCCTAAGAAAATTATCATATACGTAAATTATCATGTAAGTGCATGAAGGTTAACTTATAAGGTTATTCATTGCTAGACTGCTTAGAATATAAAAAAAGAAGTAATTCAAATGGCCAATGAGAGTTGATTTAAATAAATTATGGTACACACACACACACACACACACACACACACATACACACATGCATTTGATGGGTAACTGGGTGGCTCAGTCAGTTAAGCATCTGCCTTTGGCTCAGCTCATGAAACCAGGGTCCCAGAATTGAGCCTCACATTGGGCTCCCTGCTCAGGAGGGACTCTGCATCTCCCCCTCCCTCCCATACCACTTGTGCTCTTGATATCTCTCTCTCTCGCTCTCTCAAATAAATCAATAATATCTGAAAAAAACATGGAGCACTGGAGAAGGATTAAGAGGGAAAAAAGTCTAACTTGGAAAATTAAGTAGATGGTAATAATAATTAATCATCAAAGAACAGGTTTTGTGGGAAAGTTGCTCTCCTCAATTTTGGACACAGTGTTTTTGAAGACCCTGTGAGATATCCAGACAGAAATGCCCAGGACAGGTTGAGAGAAAAATGGTAGTGGAGTAGGAGGACCCTTGGCTTGCCTCATCCAATGAGCACACTAGATAACTAAAAATCATTCTAAATATCCCAGAAATAGACATGAAGACTGTCAGAAAAACTCCTCAAGTGAAGGGAGAGAAGAGGCCACATTGAAGAAGGTAGGATGGGGAGAGAGGAGGCTTAGGGGAGAAAGGGATCCCAGGTGCTGTGGAGGGGAGGGCATTGTAGTCATAGACAAAGGCAAGAGAGAGACCAGCACACAGAGGAATGCACAAAAAGAACATTTCCCTAAAGTCATTGGCTTAAAAAATGAGAATGGTTGATTTTCCTGAATTCTTTCACCCAGAGGGGCTTAAAACCTGGAGTTTTAAAGGAGAATGGGTTTGGTTGAGCTAGAGGCCTGGAGGCACTGTGATGCTTCTGGAAAGAAGGCAGGCAAACAACCCAGAGACAGACAGCATGGAAAAAGTGATCTGAAGAACACCTGCAGAACACAGAGGGGAGACTGTTCACTTTTCTCACAGTACACCTCTGAGAGACAGTGTTCACAGACATACCTCCAGAACAGAGGAGCTGGCTGGTGCCATTTCACTGCCCACCCCTCAGCATAAGCACAAAGCACCTACAGGAAACACAACAAACAAAGCCTAAAACCAGGGGAAAGAAGGAAATAATAAAGACTAAAGTGAAAATAAATGAAATAGAAGCTTAAAAAATAAAAGAGATCAATGAAAGCACGAACTGTTTATTTGAAAAAAGTAAATAAAGT